>NC_069660.1:50077711-50380742 GCF_027244095.1 Hemicordylus capensis
CTAAGTTACTCTTTCAACATCGGTAGGGGTCGATGCCGGACAGCCCATGAGGGATGTTGTTCAATCTACATTGATGGCGATCGATGCCAAAACGACCTCCTTGAAGGTTCGAAACTGATGGCTAGTGCTCTCTCTCCAGCTCCAACGCCACTGGCTTCTTTGACGTCTCCCTCAACACCACAGGCTGCGGTGCATTTGCCTTCAGCCCTACATACTCTGATCTTCTCTACTTCAATGCAAGTCACCCCTCAATATCAGGCACCCTTGCCTACTTTCCAGGTCATCAACATTGATGCCAAAGAAACCCTTCCAGCAGTGACGCGTTCTCTCCTCTCCCTATTGGACTCGACATCGAGCACACATTCGACGTTTGCAGGTTTTGCTTTGACGGACCTTGAGCCTCCCTCACATGGAGTGACCTCTGCAACATTATGTGCAGCTCCACCATTATCGGCGAGACACCTCCAATCACCAGCTCCCTGGCATTCTTGTGGATACCGCCATCTTTCCTTGGGCACCACTTCTCCGACTGACCCATATGGAGATGAGAACAGGAGGCCTTGGAGGCCCTTGACACTGGCCCGTCCCAACCCTACGACTAGGTCTATAGCCACTCAGACCTCTCCCCAGGTCGTCCTCCAACGAGCTTCACAAACCTCTACCATCCTGCTGCGTTCAGAATCCACGCAGACAGTTCCAGTACCAGCTTCTGGTTACAACTGCCACCCAGACTGTCCCACATCCCACTGAGGACGACTGGCCGCCTCCAGACTCCTTCAGAGCATTATGGCTCATCTGATTTCGAGTCCAACTCCGAAGATGCTAGCATGATGGTGGAAGCACCTACGGATGTAGTGCCAGTGACTTATGTCTTCCCTAATGATGCACTAAAGGCTTATCATAAACAAATTCATGTAATGGCTGATGCACTGGGCTTGGATATTCGCTCCCAGCTGGCTACTTTTGATGATGACCCAGTGTACAACTTTATGCTGAAGTCGCAGTCCACTGCTCCTGTGGCTCTGCCAATGTTGCTGGTTATCACCAGAGCCGCCAAGTGCGCGGTTGCACACCTCCACTCCAACCTCAAAGAAATTAGTAAATCTTTACAGGATTCAGGATAAGGACAATGGTTACCTCTTAAAGCACCCGGCGCCTAACTCCTTGGTGATCGATTGTGCCACAGCATCTAAATCTGGCAAAAGGTATACGGTTCCTCCCGATAGAGAGGGTAGGAAGTTAGATATGCTAGGAAGGAAAGTCTATTCTACATCTTGCCTGTCAATCAAGGTGGCAAATTACACAGCCTGCACAGCTAAATATGCACATGGTCTCTGAGAACTATTACAAAATGACCTTGACTTGCTCTCATTTGAGGACTTCAAAGCCAAGTTCTGCCAAACCCTGGCTCAGTATTGCCAAGCACTTGGCAGAAAGCAAATCACGTGCAATGACTGCAGCCATCACGTTGAGGAGATACTCCTGGTTAAGGTCTACAGGCCTCCAACTTGACATGAGAGATAAAATAGAGGAGTTGCCCTTTGATGGCACCGGTCTCTTTAGTGAGACAACTGATACAACCATGGAACAGTTAAAAAAATCAAAGTTTACTGCCAAGACTTTTACTTCACATCCATCAACTTCTGCACCTTCAACGAAGTACCACAACAGCTATGGCAAGTTCTGTTCTTCTTACAAAGGTCAGGATCACCACGACTTCAGGAAGCCTTACTCTACTTACCAGCACTGCCCTTACCATCAAAAGGTGAAGGCTCCTCAGTCCCAATGCACGAAGTCGCAGAATGCCCAGAAGCGTCTTTGAGATTCCAGATTGCCCATCGACACCTCTCAACTCCCCTCTCCTGCCACCGGGGGCTCTAACATCTGCCTTGATGGGTCATTCCAACCTCCCGTCCCAGCCTATCATCAAGCTGGCAAGCCGTGCCCCCGCATGGCACCATATAACATCAGACTGCTGGGTCCTGAAGATTATAACGGCTGGTTATGCAATCAAATTCAGGTCCCTACCATTATTCTTGGGGATGAGACTCACTCCTCCTTCGGACACACTACGGCAGGAGGTGAGGGAGCTATTGGAGAAGGGGGCAATTGTCCTGGTGTCATGGGCAGACAGGCGGGAAGGGTTCTACTCCCGTTATTTTCAAATTCCCAAACAGGACAGGGGCATTCGGTCCATTATGGATCTCCCCCGCCTGAACAAGTTCATCTGCATCAGAAAATTCCGCATGATGGTGTTGCAACAGATCCTTCCACTGCTCCAAGGAGAAAGGTAGCTTGCGACGCTGGACCTGAAGGACGCCTATTTTCATATCAACATTTGGCCTTGTCATCACAAGTACCTACAGTTCACTGTCGGTCACCAAATGTTTCAATACAATGTATTGCCCTTCGAACTGTCTACCACCCCAAGAGTTTTTACAAAATGTATGGTGGTGGTAATTGCTCACCTGCGGACCAGGGGAGTGTCAGTCTATTCTTATTTAGACGACTGGCTCCTAACTGCAATGGACAGAAGCGATTTACTTTCGCACATCCAATATGTAGTGAACCTACTTCACGACTTGGGCATCGAGATAAATTGGAAAAAAGTCACATATAGATCCAATGCCTGTGACCTCTTACACAAGAGCAATTTTAGATACTGTGCAACAGAAAGCCTTCCTTCCAGAAGACAGGTTTGCTTGTATTCAGGATTCTTGTCTCTCTTTTTCATCAGTAGCCCTTGCAACCAGCCCGCTTAATCCAACATCTGCTAGGCCTGATGGCATCCTGCAACACAGTAATTCATTTTGTGTGTCTAAAGATGCTGAAATTTCAACTCTGGTTCATGTCAATGTTTCATCCCGTCAAGGACAGCCAGATGAAGCGCTTGCTGCTCCCACCACAAGTATTTCACTCACTTTCCTGGAGGACACAGTGCAGGAATCTGCTCAATGGAGTTCTCTTCCAGGCTCCATCACCTGTTATCTGGTTGAATACAGATGCCTCCCTACAAGGCTGGGGAGCCCACTGCAACAGCCACAAAATTCAAGGGAGGTGGTCCCTACATCAAGACCAATTGCACATCAATTTCCTGGAGCTCCTGGCCATCTTCCAGGCGTTACAGGCCTTCCTGCCGATCCTTCAGAGCAAAGCCATCCAAGTTCACCTTGACAACACAATGGCGTAAGCTTATATCTATCGCCAAGGAGGGACAGTGTCCCGCAGCCTGTGCGCCCTCAGTGTACAGTTATGGCACTGGTGTATTCAGCACCAGATTTACCTGATAGCCATACACATCAAGGTGCTAGACAACACCTTGGCAGACAACCTCAGCTGGGTCTTCCTACAGGACCACCAACACGAGTGGGAACTCCAGACAGAAATTGTGACTCACTTCTTCGACCAATGGATGAGACCCACCATAGACCTCTTTGCTTGCTCCGCAAATACGAAATGCAGCCGCTTCTGCTCCAGGGCGGGCCACAACCTTCAGTCTCTCAGGGATGCCTTTCAACTAGATTGGTCCCTGGAGACACCTTACATGTTTCCTCCTCTACCGTTAATACCCAAAGTAGTGGTTTGTCTACTGTCCAAACCAACCAGCTGCATCCTAGTGACACCTTCATGGCCAAGGAAATCCTGTACTCACTCAAGACAGTGGTCACATTCTGCACCCAGATGTCCAAACCCTCCACCTGACCATCTGGCGGATAGTCCACTAAAACATATTCTGTTCAACCAAAGAAAAGAATCCACATGTCGAAACTACCTGAGCAAATGGTGCTGGTTTAAACCTATGCATGTACCAAAAGGTTCCTACCTAAACAGGCTTCAATCCAAGAGGTTCACGGTACCTCACGACTCTGAAATCGAAAGGACTAGCCAATGTGTCCTTAAAGGTCCATCTAGCTGCCTTGTCCTCATACCACCCAGGGTGCGATGGTAGTACACTATTCTCGCACCCATTGAGCAAAGCCTTCCTGAAAGGCCTCTCACATGTTTATCCTCCAATTAAACCTCCGGTGGAGCCATGGAGCCTGTCATTGGTTCTGTCATCATTAACCCAGGCTCCCTTCGAACCCATGGCCACCTCTTCACTAAGGTTGGTTTATTGGAAGACAGCCTTCTTGACCTCCATCGCTACTGCAAGACGTGTGAGTAAACTCACAGCCCTCAGAGTGGATTCTCCCTATACAATATTTTACCCAAAGTCCACATGCATCTGGATCCCTCGTTCTTACCAAAAGTGGTATCTAATTTCCATCTCAATCAGGATATCATCTTACCAACGTTCTTAAGGGACCCTTCTTCTGCCCTGGAAAGAACACTGCATGCCATGGATGTATGCCATGCCCTCTTGTTCTACATGGAACGCACGAGAACGT
This sequence comes from Hemicordylus capensis, assembly GCF_027244095.1. Lineage (NCBI taxonomy): Eukaryota > Metazoa > Chordata > Lepidosauria > Squamata > Cordylidae > Hemicordylus > Hemicordylus capensis. The sequence goes on from NC_069660.1 coordinate 50,082,100, forward strand.
TCAGATCGTCAGCCCAACTTTTCATATCCTATAAAGGACCAACCAAGGGTTCCCCAATCTCAAGACAAAGAATGCCAAGATGGCTGACTGAACTTATTCTGTTTGCTTATAATCTACAGAACAAGCCGCCACCAGAAGCAATAAAAGCCCACTCTACCAGGGCCTATGCTTCCTCCGCTGCACACCTTTCTGGGGTGACCTTTGAGGACATCTGTAAAGCTGCTAACTGGTCCTCAGAGTCTCCCTTTGTAAAGCACTACGCCATAGATGTATGCTCTGCTGCGGAGGCTTCCTTCGGGAGAAGAGTTTTGAAACGGGTGTTACAATAGCTACTACTGCCCCCTTCCTCCTAATGGAGCTTGCTAAACACACATTCTTATGGGCATCGACGGATCTCGAACCAGATAAACAGGTTGCTTACCTGTAACTGATGATCTGGTAGAGATCCGTTGATATTCATAAGACCCTCTCGACCTCCCCTCTGCAGTAGTGCTGCCTCTATGTGTGTACAGGTGTGCAGCCTTTTCTCTTGAGCTCTTGTATTCATCATGGATGAACTCACCTGCTTTAGGTGATCATCCTCCACGGCAGTTGTCCAAGAACTGAGGAACTTCGCACCTTAGCCATGCCTTAAATAGCACGCTGCAGCGTGGGGGTGTGGCCTGGACGCTTTGACAAGCTCAGGCATGGCTACTGCATGGCTTCTGCTCAGGCGCAGAACCCCATTCTTATGGATATCGACGGATCTGTACCAGATCATCAGTTACAGGTAAGCAACGTGTTTCTGTTATTTCCCTTGTGTTTCTTTTGTTGTGAGCCTTTTGGGACATGAAACCATTTTCTCAATCTTTTTCTTATGTAAGTCACATACACATATACATTTTTATATTGTGAATGTGTGGTGGGGTGGGAGGGTAAACATGAAAGAATTTTAGGCATAAATCTTTAAAATGTGCATGAAGCAGCTCTCAGTAATCCACAAAAATGCCCAAACTGGTCACTCAGCTGCCTTGCCATTTGTAATTGGTCAATCAATTATAAATGGTGAGGCAGAGAAAAGACTACCGTATTTACCACAATACAAGATGACTCTGAATTTAAGACAAGCCCCTTAAAAAAATAGAGGTTAAATACATTATATCCTTATTTACCCAAAAGGAGGATGACTTTGAATTTAAGATGGCCCCCTGATTTCTAAAATCAAAGAACTCTGAAAAAGTCTAGTCTTGAATTCAGGTAAATTCAGGCCACTTGCACAGTGTTATACCAGCCATAAAATGCAGGCTTGTGAACAAAGAATTTGAACTGATCAACACAGCCAAGGTTGGAGAAACGAGATCCGAAACTAGGCAATTCTGCCTTTTGAAGAGCCTACTTCATAGTGAATCTTAATCCATAATGTGCAATTCCAAGTGCTCATGTAGTACAATTCAAAGTTTTTTGGAGGACACTACCCACCAACTAAGCACTCAATGTGAGTGTTCCCATTTTATATATATACTGCTGGCTTCTCTCTAATGAACTGTTAGCAAACATAAAGCACTTTCTCGGAGAATAAACTATTTAACGATGAACTTCACATTTCTTGGTAACCCGAGATTAAAAGTGTATGTACTATAAAGGTAATACAGAATTTCTCCAAAAAGCATTATTTTGTCTTCCACAATTCTGAACTGCAGTTGTCCTGACAGCTCTTAAAACAACGACTCAATAGCAGTGCTGCAGCAGATTCCTGCATGGAGCAGGGAACTAGAATTTCAAAATGTAGACTAGAAGAGCTCCAAAGTTCCCTCCCACTAAAATTCCACTGTTCTAGCCACTACCATCATCAGATCTGTCAAAGCTCTTAACTACCAACTAACCTGGTCAGCAATGGCTGGATGTGAAAAGTACACACACATTCTCAGCTCCTCTTATTCATTTAAATTCAGTATCATCTTTTACTCTCTCATTTGGATTGAAACTAAAAAGGTTTGTAGACTTCAGCAAGAGAACTTAAAATTATAAAATAGGTGTTTATTAACAAGCTGATGTCACCCAGACTTCCACATATGCAGCAGAAATGGCTTTACATGCATACAATTGTAATTGCAGGGATTCTGAATATGTAGTTAGGAACCCTGCACAATCTGAAGTTCCGATTGTGTGGAAAAGCCTACACATGCATGGTTGTATGCACATGCACAGAGCCCTATTTACACATTTCGTGGAATGCATGACAGTTCCAGGCAGGACCAGCAGGGACAATCCCACTCCACGGGGCACACACAGTTCAGAAGGTGAGGACATGACTATGATCAAATTGACCTGAATTTGTTTCTTTCTTTTTAAAAGCACCATTTAAAGCTTTAAAACATCTGCAGCTCTTTGACTGAAAACACACAGTCCCTGCTTACACCTAACCCTAACCAAATCTTTAGGTAGCACCAAGTTTCAGTGGAAGAAAATCAAATCATTTTAATTATAGGCATTACAGAATTAGTAAAGGAAAGAAGTCAGAAACACTTACTCTCAACAGCGTGCACTGTAAAAACGAGCAGGGTTAAGAAAAGAAAGAGAGACACATTCAGAGGTCTACACTGAAAAGCAAGGATGCAAAACCAAAAGGCAATACTATAAATTAGCTTTGCTTCAGCAGGCAGGCTCTTTTGCCTATACAACTCAGAGTCTAGGGCACATGGCTTGTGAAGGATCACAAAACTACACTGAGCTGCATGCAGACCCCCTTATGCATACTTGGCCCAACGGGCTGAAGGAAAACTGTGCTGCTCCTCACAGATATGCCCATGCAACTCCTACAGGTCAGCACCTATAGGCCCCCAGAGAAAGCTAGCATGCCATACTACAAACTGCATCTATATGTTTATGCAGCCTCCCGAAGGCTGAGGCATCTTTGCTCTTTATGTTTGTGGAGGGGAAGGGCCTCCTGGCACACACAATACAGATTATTCCATATTTTAGCAAAGATAATGTGGGAAACATTAGAAATTAGAAGTGATCAGTTTAGCCAAGTGTCAACCAATTTCCATTTTCTGCCTAGCCAGGATAAGACTTCCAATGCTTCTTTGCATAGTGGAACGGTTTGCATTAGTCTTGGCAGTTTGCATTCAGCGTTTCACAACCAACACAATGACCGAGTTGGGTCTTGACACTTACAGCACAGGAAGTCTGCCAAAGAACTATTTTCCCTAGGAATAGACACCTCTGGTCAACTGCCTCTCAACTGGGAAAAAAAATTGGCATGACTTTAGCTGTTCTAATACCACAGGTATGGGGGAAGTCTACAACATATGCACAATTTAGTAGCCAGAATAAATGATGAACATTATGCACTTTATCAGAATGTGCTAAATTCCCATTAGAAATGTATTCCCATTAGATATCTAATAATCTTTCCCCCACACTTAATTTTTATCAGGTAGTAACATGATTGTAGGAGTGATATATCACCATCTGAGCTAGTTAGAGGGCCATGGAACTGAGCAAGATACAGACTCCATTTAAATCCATTCTAGTATCAGAGTCTATAACAAACACTTCTATAACTTTAACCTTCTTTCCACAACCTTGAGTATTTGGCTGCAGTCTTGCATAGACTTAGGCCTATTCAAAGATTAAAAATTTAGTTGTTTGGTTGGCACAGATAGTTCTGCCGATTACCTATAGCCCCAAGTTAGCCTTTATTATACAGTTCAGCATTTATATTCCAAACACAAAACAGTCCAGTCTATGAAACATGTTCTTAAGAAACAACCAATCTCATATCATCAACTGGTGGCAGTTTCTCTCAAGAGTTCCTACAGAATCTAATGCCAGGCGCAGGCACAGAACCCAGTTTCTTATTATCACAATGGATCACGATCCAGATCAAATAGGTTACCTCCCTGCCAAACCAAAGTCAAGTTCCAAAATCGTTGTAACATCTGTGAAAGAATTTAAAAGACAGAAAGAAGATCACAGGAAAGAACAGGTAGTCTTCATGCTATGTAATGGAAAAAGAGCAGCAGCTTAGGTAGCCAGGAAGCCAAAATATAAGTTATCTTAGTGACACGCTGGATGGATTCCTGGAGCAAAATCAAACAAAAAAAGATTCTACAACAGTACAGACCTTAAAAAAAATAACAACTTTGGCAAGAATGATGGTCCTTTGGAAAGCCAAGCAAACCTGGGTTTTATAAGTTATCCAAGGAAGAATTTGCAGTATTTACACAGCATCTTGAGTCTTTGGAAGAATTTCAAAAAGAAAAAGAAAAGGACAGACATGGAGAAATCATAGTAACCCAGAAAGGGAACAAGTTCGATGGCTTGCAGGGAGAACTGGTAGAAAACTTGGACAAGATGATTATTTTAGATCTGACCGAAAAGAAGATGAGGAATGTTGATAAGAGTTGCCATCATCAAGGTGATTAATAGAACTCACTGGTAAACACAGCTTCATTTAGCAGGGGATGGTATTTGAGGAATGATCCTCTGATAAACCAGGCCAAAGCTGCCATTTGAGAGGATACAGGAAAACTAGTAAAGAAAAATAAGGCTTGTCATCTTCCTTTAGTTTTCAAATGATCAGGATATGATGAAACAAAAACAATGAATAGATCAAGGAAAAAGTATATGAAGTAGTAATTCTGTAGCACAAACCCACAGAGGCTTTGGCAAGAGAAGAAATTTTCAGATAAATTGTTGAGCTATCACATAGGTACAATGATCTTGTCAGTTTTGAAAAAGCTGTACAATCTATAGTTACTTTTTCCTGAAGTGGGTTAATCATCCTAACATCTAGGTCACAATCCAATAGATTGGAACTGTAAATTCAAAAACATCCCAATTGTCAACTATGACATGAGAAATTGCCCAGTATGCTCATGGAACTCTGCCATACCCTGCAATAAACACATATGAGGGTATCTGGATTAAAATCCTAATGGACTGCAGTCAAAGTAGGAAACTAAGAAATCTTGCTGTTTTAAACTAGTATACGTATGTTAATGATTTAAGTCATCATATTAACAGCTTACAAAAGGAACCAGATATTTGAACTGAAATGTGATTAACAGTTTGAATGGCTTTAAAATTCATAATACTTCCAAGATAGGCTTTTTGACAAGAACTGGTTTGTAGCATAAGGGCACTGTGCTATAGAATCAGATGCTATGAATTTCTCAGATGTCCCCTCATGTGAACAATGGCACTATTTTGAATCCTGCTTCCCAAACATTTGCCTTCTGCCAGTTCCTCTTCACCCAGATCCATCAAGCTCTATGTACTGAAGTCCATGTTGTAATGGAGAGCATCCACATTTGTTCTTAATCTGGAATAGGAGTGCTTGCTCCAGAGTCAGCCCAACTGTGGATGTTACCCAATACTTCCTCCTGAATAAGCAAAAAAGGAACATTCAGAAGAATGCAAGCTACTTTACCATGAACATGAGACTGCTGAAAACTTTTTCCTGGAGCAAAGTGAAAATTGCCAGCTACCTGTAAAAGACAGCCACATTTCATTAAAACTGTCCAATGCCCACAACAGATTGTAACAGCACTATTAGACAACTTTTAAAAGTTAGGCTGTTACGTGTGTGTATATATATATGAATATATATAAAATCTCATCTCAAACCAAACTTAGGGTATCTGAAGATATTGACACACATCATCAATGTATTCAAGAAGGAGTTTCTAATATTCTAAGCATGTACGTTCTATTTCCTCTGCTTTAGATCATCTGTCTCTCTGAGGACACTGTAGCTAATTTTGGACTAGAATAATAATATTTGAGGCCTTTACCCAACATTCAATCTCAACATCTAATAGCTATTTTTAAATCAAAAGAGAGGGTATATAAAGTAGAGGAAGCTACAGAAGTGATATTCCAGGGTTTGATGTCCATGGATACACAACAATGTAAAGACAAACTGCTTGCTGCACTGGGTGCTGGAAACAAACAAGGATACTCAATCTGAACAAGCAGGAACTATGATTCAGAGCAGGGACTCCCAACCTTGGGTCCCCAGATGCTGTTGGACTACAACTCCAATCATCCCCAGCTGTGGCTACAGATGATGGAAGTTGTAATCCACCACCACTTGGGGACCCAAGGTTGGGAACCGATGATTCTGAGCCCCAAATGTGCACTTCCTGTCATTTTGGACTTGCATAGGCTTTGGAGGGAAAGAACAGTCTGCATCTCTCACCCCAGCAAGAGCACTCTCCCCATCTCTCACTCCAACTGTGCTGCATTAGAACTTTTCATGTTGGCCTGCAAGCTGTTTCTTAGTCACAGACAATGACCAGCATTCACATTAATATCATGTGCGTGGCATAACATCACACATGCAATCGAGGAGGAGGAATTTTCAAACCCACTTTCCTCTGGAGTCTTGTGTGCCTCCTGAAAATGCATCTGAGAGTATTGCAGTTCTCACAGGAAGCAAAGAGGGAAAGTCAAGGTGGGGGGCAGTGTTCCCTCTAATTTTCTTCATTTGTGCACAGAATGTTTTGTTCTGGGCGGCAGTATCAAGGCAGTTTGTATGCACGCACATTCAAAATGGGACCTTCCTGAGTCAACCTGAGCAGGAGCTAAAATTAACGGAGCAGACATCATAACATTTGTGTGTGTGTGTGCATGCACACAACTTAGAGGAAACACTGGTGTGGGTGGGGATCAGCAAAAATTGCCCCTCCCCCATTTTGCACACAAAACATTACGCTGCAAATGCAGTGTCAGTCTCGATGCTGGCCACTATGTTTTTCACAGCACAAACTGAACCTTTTATGAGTTTGTATTGATATGTGATACTCTATAAACTGCTTAATAATTATGTATAACAGCAATGCTGGCTCAAGAACATATGCAACAATCTCCTAACAATTTAGTTTACACTTTGTAGCAAACCAGAACAGTTATTTGTGCAAAGTTGAAATCTCAAATACTCAGATGCTGATTTAAAATAATATTCACCAGGAATTTTGATAATCATTATATCCTTATTCTATATTGTAAGGATAAAAAGGCTGAAACACAAACTAGATGGTTAAATAAAATGCCAATTATTCCATGTCACACAAAAGGAAATACTAAGTTTTGTTCAGTCTTACTACATCTTCATTAATACCAACAATGTTAGGCTGAATCTATACATCTAGTAAGAAAAGGTCAAAGTTAGATGGTGGAACAGACTATCACTTCAGACTGCAGATCATTAAAAAAATGTTATCCTAAAAAAAAAGAAAAGAGAGGAAAGAAATCCTTGCAAGTAGACAATGAGCACAACAGGAAGCAGGCAGGGCTACAACCATTGTTGTTGTTGTTGTTATTATTATTATTATTATTATTATTATTAATTCAATTTCTATACCGCCCTTCCAAAAATGGCTCAGGGCGGTTTACATAGAGAGAGAAATAAATAAATAAATAAATAAATAAATAAATAAATAAATAAATAAAGATTGCTCCCTGTCCCCAAAGGGCTCACAATCCAAAAAGAAACATAAGATAGACGCCAGCAACAGTCACTGGAGGTACTGTGCTGGGGATGGATAGGGCCAGTTGCTCTCCCCCTGCTAAATAAAGAGAATCAGCACTTTAGAAAGATGCCTCTTTTGTTCCGTTAGCAGGGTAATGTGATGGAGACACTTAGGCTGGCCTCTAATAATATCAGGAGAAAAAAGCCTAACTTTTCCTCTTTCTGCTGTGCTAGTTTTCTGTTTGCAAGGAATCCTTTTTCACAAAATAGAGCATTAAGAAGTTACTTCCAGTTTTACCCAAGACTGATGTGGAACCATCAATTGTATCACTTCCACACTATCACAGCATCCTATTCTTATTCACTGTATTTCTTAAATCTGGCCTTAGATCTCTCTTCAAAAAGGAAAGAAATCCTTTCCATTTCTGACTGCTCCTGACATTGTTTCAACACTGGTTGATAGCCTATAAAAGTATTACTCACATGCATACAAAAGTTAAATACTTTGTTTCAGCAGGCCTTCCGCTAACTATACAGTCTCTGACTGCCCTGTTTTATTTATAGTCTTTTATCCTACATTTATTATTATTTTAGAGGCGACTGTGTTTTTAAAAATAATTTTGTTGGAAGCCACCATGAACTCATACATGAAGAATGGCAGAATATTTGTTTATCAATCTAAGAAATGTATAAGGGAAGCTAATGCCACCAAAGGCACCTCACAATAGACAAAGGAATAAATCTATGGCAATCCTAAAAAAGGTCAACAGGAGTTGTCTACCCCATAAAGAAATTGTGAGAAAACTTCAGCTAGTTACTGACATTCTTATTTACAGTAGTAAGTAAGGTATCATAATGATTTCAGGAAGCAGAATTACGTGGTAGAATTACACGTCTGCTCTGCACATAACTCTTATACATCACTGAGACATCAGGTCACAACTATGTTGTAGAGACTTCATTGTCCTAAGGGTTTATTAAAAGACCAATTTTTAGACAGAAGATTTATGTAGATGCAGTTTTGCCCAATCACAATATTAAATTTCTGTTCTGCAAGTAGCTATCTTATATAGCACTCAACACTAAGTTTGCATTGCTGAAAAAGCCAGAAACATCATAATTGTGCAGACACAAGAGTGTACAGACCATATGGCACTTTGGCACTAGGATTTCATACACCTGAAAAAGTAGTGTAGTAAAAATGGCCTCACTCACTTTATTGACCTCTAGGAATCCATATACTTTGCAGCCCTCATTTTTCTGCTCCTGCATTTTCTGGCTAAATCCTTCTCTCTTGCATTGTTCTATGGTGTCTGGGTTCTTAAAAGCCCAGCCTCGCCGCCTATATGCTTCTCTCACATCATCACAGGAATTGCAGCATCTGAAACAAACAAACAAACAAACAAAACTGAAGCAGAAGTCACCTATGAAGCCTTGCCACACTTTAAGGTCAATAATCCTATTTTAAAAATGGAGGAGAACAAAGTCATGGGAAAGATATACAAGGAGTTTTTCATACAGCACATACTATGATTCCAAAAAAGAACGGTCAGTAAGTGTACCAAAAGCCTAATGGACACCACTGGGGTGTGTATATACTCCCAAAGTGAGACAGGCATAACAGCAAGCCTACCAATTGCCCTTTGTGGGTCTCCCAGAGACCTCACAGGTGATATATGTTTGAGGATGTTGAGTGAGGAGACACACACTGGCAGTGATTAAGCAAGGAATTGGCTGTGTTCTCAGGGACAAGAAAAAGATTCTGTGTCCTACAGGGTTTTGAAACTTTCCGAGATGGAATGGAGGCATAAAGGGTGGGAGAAAGTATATAGGTTCTCTCTAAAATATCTAGTATCTCTTTCGATACTATTGACCACAGTACCCTTTTGGAACGTCTGAGGGGGTTGGGGGTGCGGGGCATTCTTTTAAAGTGGTTCCGCTCCTACCTCTCGGACAGATTCCAGATTGTGTTGATTGGAGACTGTTGCTCTTCGAAATCTGAGCTTAAGTATGGTGTCCCTCAAGGCTCCATACTTTCTCCAGTGCTCTTTAACATCTACATCCCCTGATGATCTCTCCGCTGGGAAAGATCAGGGGATTTGGAGCAGGGTGTTATCAGTATGCTGATGACACTCAAATCTACTTCTCCATGTCAACTTCTTCAGGAGATGGCATAACTTCCCTAAATGCTTGCCTGGAAGAAGTAATGGGCTGGATGAGGGAGAATAAACTGAAACTGAATCCAGATAAGATGGAGGTACTTATTGTGCGGGGTCAGAACTCTAGAGATGATTTTGATCTCCCTGTTCTAGATGGGGTCACACTTCCCCAAAAGGAACAGGTTCGCAGTCTGGGAGTACTTTTGGATCCACACCTCTCCCTGGTTTCTCAGGTTGAGGCGGTGGCCAGGGGTGCTTTCTATCAGCTTCGGCTGATACGCCAGCTGCGTCTGTTTCTTGAAATGAACGACCTCAAGACAGTGGTACATCTGTTGGTAACCTCCAGACTTGACTTCTGCAATGCGCTCTATGTGGGGCTGCCTTTGTATGTAGTCCGGAAACTTCAGTTGGTACAGAACGTGGCGGCCAGGTTGGTCTCTGGGTCATCTCGGAGAGACCACATCACTCCTTTTTTGATAGAGTTACACTGGCTGCCAATAGGTTTCCGGGCAAAATACAAAGTGCTTGTCATAACTTATAAAGCCCTAAATGGCTTAGGACCTGGGTATCTAAGAGAGCGTCTTCTTCATTATGATCCCCACTGCCCATTGAGGTCATCCAGAGAGGTCCGTCTCCAGTTGCTGCCAGCTCGGCTGGTGGCCACACGGGGACGGGCTTTCTCGGCTGCTGCCCCAAGACTGTAGAATGCGCTCCCTACTGGGATACGATCCTCCTCATCTCTGACAATTTTTAGAAAGCATTTCAAAACCCACCTCTTCACCCAAGCTTTTTCTGTTCTTTAAGAATTTAAGTTTTTAATTTGTGGGTGATTTTTAAATTTTTTAATTCTTTTAAGTGCTTGTATATATTTTAACTTGTTTATACTATTGTAAACCGACCAGAGAAGAAAGTTTAGGGCGGTGCACAAATGTAATAAATAAATAAATAATAAAATGGAGGAAGAGTTGGTGGGATGCACTGGCTACAGTGGTGCACAAGGATCTTCAAAAGGCCTCTCATCCATACCATGGGAGTGACTAAGCAGCCAGTTAAGCCTCACTGGGGAAAGACCAAGAGAGAGAGAAAGCCTGGAGAATCTCACATCATCTTGACTTCCCTGAGATATCCTTGCTGTTATGAGTCTCCCTCCACCACCCCGTTATAGGGATGTGCACGGAACCGGCTGGCTCAGTTTGGTTAGAGTCTGGACCGGACTCTAACCTGACCAGGCCAGTTCGGCCCAGCACCCCCTCGAACCCCCCCGCCCAGTCTGGGGGGCTGTTCGCGAGTTGTTGCGTTTTTTAATTTTTAAAGTCACTTACCCCCTTCAGGGGAGTTCCTTGAGGCGGTGGGGGGGTCTGCGGAAGTTCCGCCTCCCCCCCGCCTCTGTTATCACCACCTCTGGCCCGTTCGGCCAGTTTCGAACCTCAGTGCAGTGGCCATTTTGGATGCTGCCGCGCCTACGCAATTGGCCTCTGAGAGGCCTGGGTCAGGCCAATTGTGCAGGCATGGTGTCGTCCAAAATGTCCACCACGCCGAGGTTTGAAGGCCTGAACGAGCCGAAAAACTGGTCGAATGGGCCGGAGACGGCAATAACGGAGGCTGGCGGGGGGAAGGGGAACCTCCGGGGACCTCCTTGCCACCTCAAGGAACTCCCCCGAAGGGGGTAAGTGACTTAAAAGAAATTAAACACAACAACAACTCCTCGCAAACTCCTGAACATTCGGGGGGGGAGGTTTCGGTCCGGGGTCGGACCGAACAGCGGGTGGTTCGGTTCGACCCTGGACCGTTGGACTGAACTGGCTCGACTTTGAACCTCTTGAACATCGAGCCAGTTTGCACACCCCTACCCCATTACAAGGCAAGCAGCAGACTACAGCACACTCTTAACTTATAGGCATAAAGGTACCATATTATGTCTGCAAAGGATCCATGCAAAGTGGCACAAAGCTACAGAGGGATTTATTATCCCTACAGCAATTAACAAGTTGCACACATGGGAAAGATCACACAAGGAACTGCAATAATTAAGACCACAACGTGGAAACAACATATAAATCTGCTTTTGTCACTGATGCAGAAATGCTGAGACGTTCCCAGACTGTCAGCCCTTTGAAAGTAGACTTATGTGAAATCCTGTCTGATATTATGACTGGTAACGGACAGGAACACAGCCCTCTGCTATCACTTACAGGGCAGAAGATTAATGAAATCCACACACTGTCCATTAACCCTCTCTTCCAATTTACCTTCACATCAGGAAAATAGGAAAGCACATAGCCCTTGAGTACAGGTGATAATTAATGCACACCTTCACCTTCTCCGTTGGTTCAAGAGAAGGTATGACTCTTTAACCCCTCCCTCCCACATCTCCACCTCTTTCACTCCAGATCACAGTGAGGGAATAAAGGCATACTTGATGTCTTCAGACTCTGCTCCATAACAACTTTCACAGCGATCAGGATCTAAAGAGTTTGGATCAAATACTGTCTCCTCTTCTTTTCCTAGTTCTGAAATAAAGACAGACACAATACTTGCATCAGCAAGTATCTGCAAACATGAGACTAGGCCTAGCTATATCGGACTTCCAAGTTCGGAAGCAGGATGCCACTGAAAATCAGTTGCTGGGAAGCAACAGTGGCAAACAGGGTGTTGACTTGATGGTCTGATCCAGCAGGGCTTTTATCATCAACATAAAGAACGCCCCCGCTCCCACCCCCACATATTGCTGCAATGGTGTATCTCCACTAGGAGTAGTAACTGCCTGCCTCCAGTGCAGGTAGAGCAACTGCCATTAGATCAGCTAATAACAGAGCTAAAACCCACTCTTGGCATTTTTTGCCTGTGATATTGTTCCCATGGCACAATGTTGTATTACCATGTCTCTCTGCCTCTGGAGTAACATGCTTGCCTTCTTTATCCAAACGCTGTTTGAAGAGATTATGTTCAACATCTAGCTGCTGCTCTCCAGCCACATCCATTGCATCAATGCTCAAATCTGGAAAAGAATTAGCACAGACATATCAGAGTAGTTTTCTTGAGATCTCAATGGTACTTGAAAGTTGTATCTCTCCAATATACCTCTGAGCTACCAAAGAGAGGAAGTGCAAAATACAAAATTTTCGTGGACAGAATCTTTCCAAAGACTAGGAAGATGTACCACAATTGAAGAGGATTCCTTTATCTGTGTTGGATGGCACCATCCAAGGAAGGAAAGAGCCACAGCTTAGTGGGAAACCACACTGTCTGCTGGTATACGTGTCCCTGTTTTAATTCCCTGATTTAAAACAAAAACAAAAAAACCCACTCAGGTAGATAGTGTAGTGAAGACCTTTCCTTGAGATATCTGAGAATTCCTACAATAAATATTGATTTGCTAACTCATACTAGGTACATTCATATGTTCAGGGGCATACGAAACAGGACACCAGTCAAAATTAGTTGGACAGTTTGCTATGTGAGGAGAGACTTGGGTCTATTTAATTTATTGTTCAATTTATATACCACCCAGTTTTTACTTAAACCTAACCCCACTGCTTACTTAGGGCTGAAGGCTGAGAAAGCCATTTCCTTGCACTACTTCAAAACACCTACTTAACTACTAGCATTCCTCTTGCTCACTCCATTTAGAGAATTCCAAATAGCTGCTCAGTCTCTTCTGTGAATGAAAGTCTTTTAGTAATGCGAGCTGCCAAGCAGTATCCACTTCAGTTTAACAAAACTGAAATTCATTGAATTTACTCACAAGCACATGGCATATGAGGAAAGACAACATCTATGTTTATCCGCAGCTTGTCTCCTCTTGATTTGTCAACATATAATTCTGGGTGCACCTAAGAACAAAAACACAAAAAACAGCATTCCATCCAAGAATTCAGCTGAAATTACTTCACTGCGATCGTAAATAAACAACTAACTAACTTCACTGTTGTCTTCCCAGATGTGTAGATAAAGTTGCTTTTGAGGGTCATCCTACATCCAGCTATGTTATTCTTTATTTCATTATCCTTGGTGTGCTAGGTAAGCTCAGCTTCAGAAAGTTGTCATAAATGAAGACAATAATCTATGTTTTATATTAGGTTAACTAGGATGACCTAAGCAACAGATTTAGAACCTTTAGTTGAAGGGCACTATCTAAATTATGTCTAGAGTTGTAAGTTTTGGGCGGTATAGAAATATTTTAAATAAAAAAATAAATTTTTATTTTTAATTTCTTCCTCTCACCCATCCCATCCTAGTGAGTGGATTATAGCTCAGCTTCCCCCCCCCCCGCCCCGAAGTTAAGGAGAAAAGCCCCTAGAGCACAACAATCATTGCCAGAATACTTTGGAGGCAAAAGAACCAAGGCTGGATATACTGACCTCCTCCTTTGATTAGGCGTGTATGAAATAATACAACTGAATGGAGGGTCCTAATAAGCAGGCAAGGAGAATGCACAAGTACAATAGTTACAATGCAATAGTTGCTTGCTCAGTTTTCTAAAATGAAATGCTTCATGTCCAATGTTAGTCAAACATGACAAAGAAAGCTTATTGTGATTTCTCTTTTTAAAAAATCCCAATTTATGTCAGTGATAGACCTTAGCATTTCAAAAGAAAGAGAACTTTTGCATAGCACGTGCAAGCTCTTCCCCAAGTTTAACAAAGCCCATTATGGAATACAAGGATCCTTATAAAGTATGACTAGGAGAAGTCTATACCTTGCCAAGGCTTCTTTATTTTTATCACAACCTTTCTTCAAGGAATTCAGGGTGATATGCCTCTCTACATCACATGGGGTTGTAGAGATGAGAGTTAGGATGAAAGACTGACTGTCAGCCGCCACTTGGTGAGCTTCATGGCCAAGTGGAGAGTTGATCTTCGGTCTTCTCAGTCCTAGTCCAACACTCTATCTACCACTACCAAAGCATCGGGACATTTTTAAAAAGAACAAAAGAAAACCAGAAGCAGAGGCAGAAGGGAAGACTCAATTACCTCCTTTGTGAGATAGTACTGAAGCTCGGAGAAGAACAGCAATAGCATGATGAGTCCACTGATTACTGTCACTGCACGGAGAAAGAAATGCCAAAGTTACACTCAGTCTCTTACCAAAGTGTGCATGCCAGAAAAATGCATCTGTGCTCCAGAGAGCTTTCCTAGCTGTTCAGCATTAGGTGCGCAGCAGCAGAGATGAATTCAATCTCCTCTGCCTCCAGAAGTGCCCTGACTCACCCAAAAATATGTCCCCAATAGCTGTACAGGCCTCAGGGGCATACTTTCGGGTGACACAGGGCACTTCAGGAGGCAGGAGACTGACGAAATGCACACAGAGATGCAACAGTAGTGGGGAAGCTCTCTGCAACATGGACATCTTCCTAGCACATCCATAGTCATGATGCCAATCAGGGCTTTCAAACTGTGATCTAGGGAACCTAAGTCTCCTCTATCAGTTCAGTACTGGTAGACAAGCTTCCCTGAAAGCTAGCTTGCTCATCAGTTCTGATCTCCAGTGAAATATACAACTTCATACTATACTACAGATAGACAGACAGATATACAACTTGTAGGAATGTTTGATGTGTTCTAGGGTGCGCTCTCACATCACACAATGTTGGTGAAGCCCAACAGGCCTGGCCAGCACACCACACAAAATGCTCAGCATTCCAGAACATATAACCAGCAATGGGTAAAAGATTCTCCAGAAGACTAGTTTATGTGAAAAGGACTCCTGGCAGACAGAAAGAGTTTAAAAGCCACTGTTCTGCCTGCCTAGCAGAAAATATTTCTTTCCAGATGGTGCAAATAGTGCAGATATGTTAGATGCAATGGGATTACTCCCACAACCTCCCTGAAGGCCTTTTGAGGAATAAACAACAATAAGAACATAGCTGCACAAAGTAGCTGGGAGTGCTGAACAAAAGAATCCCCATTTCAACCAATATTTTATTCATACTAAGGACTTCAAAGATGGTATTTTTTCCTACACACATATTTAATGGAAAGAAAAAACCTATACAGCATGTGAAAAACACTGTGTGTCTATTTTCACCGCCGGTAAATATGGCTTGGTGAAGCATTTCACGTATGGTTAAACATGCTTACATTCTTTGGTTAGTATTTGCTTTTTCCTTCTCCAGAGCAATATCTGTGTAGGTGAAACATGGTATGTGAGGCAGTCCTGTGTGCCATTGATGAAAACAAGAGGACAGAGCAGATATATGGGAATGGTTACTGTACTCGAGAAAGCAGAAATTGTGACACAGATATGGAGAGCCACTGTGGATACTCAGCTCACTTTGAGTTCCATAACAGTAACTGGTAAATAGAACTGGGGGTACGACCAATTCAAACAAGAAACAGCCAGGACACTCATTTTTAGCAAGACCAGTTATACAGCAGATAGACTGCAAAGTGAGATACTGAATTGTTTCAAATGACATATTCATTTCTCTGCTGCAGCAAACACTACTGAGCAACCTAAGGTACATTCGTCTCCTCCAATGGTCTCCAAGTTTAGAATGTATTTTCAAACCACCACTCCAACCATTAGAAAACTATTCTTCCTACACCTCTGTGGAATCAGTTCTAATCCTTTCCTGACCCGCTTAGCTTCTTTGAAGTACTTCTCAGGAATGTAGAATACAGTACTAAAAAATAATAATCACGCCTCCATGTTTTCTGTGCTCAAAGAGATGTGACAGTTCATAAGCACCAATTGGAACATGACACTTGGAAAATAGAGCCTGAAAGTTATTTTTAAAACTCAAATCTACCGAATACTTCAAAGTCATAAGGAAGCAGAGAAAGCAGGTGGCTGGTTCTAGTTTTGAGTCCTACAAGAAAAGGAATTAAAGAAATTTTTAATACGTATAATACTTTCTTTTTTGGTTGGAAATGGCAGTTTGTATTATGGCCACACAGGCAAAGTATATATGAAAATAATCTCAGTCACAACATGCATTCTTAGAGATCATTTTCCTAAAGGGAAGTTTCCGTTGCTGAATAAGACACAGTCACTAGATAATTGGAAAATTCATAAACAAATCTAGCAAAACCACATCAATGAGATATTCCTAAGAGTTCCCCCAATTCTCTCCAAAATACTAGTTGGACCTTAACTTTATTTACATCATTTTGGGTTCAACAGGAGAAAGCCTCACATTTCTGAAAGCATCTTCATGACAAATAGAATACCTTTAAGGCTGTCCAGAGACTGGAATTGAATAGTGCCAAAAATAATCTTAATACCCTGCACTGTTAAGAGTTCCTAAGGTTTCCTAAGGTATTTTCTTAATTAAAAAATAGAACACTGGCCTAAAGGAACTACTTGATTATTAATTTTTAAAGCCATATTGGGTTAGAGATGTTCTACCCTCTGTGAAGACTGAACTCCTCTCTACAGGCTGCAGCAGAGGATAAGGCAAGCAGCAAGGCTCCTCCATTGACCTGCCTCCATTGACCTGAGGAGGACCAAGTACCTTCTGGACCCTCCCCTTTGACAACTTTTAAACTTCTGTTTAATTTTTTTTTAAAGTGAGCCCTTTTGGTATTCTGGTAAGCCACTTTGAGCCTTTTGGGAAGAGCGGGATATAAATGTAACAAACAAACAAACAGATGAGCTGCTTGCACTCATCTACAAGCCAAAATTCACTTTCTGATATAGAAAGAGGCATACTTGACTGAACAGTTACTGGCAATTACAGTGTAATCAACCTTTCCAATACTGTAGCCATAAGTGCACACTAAGAAAGGCTTTAGAAAGAATGGTGTATAAACATTTCTTCTCTACTTATTTATAAATGCAATATTGCCAGCTTTAGTCCAATGGTGGCATCAACTTGGAAAAAATATCACTTCTGCAAAGACAAAAAATCCAGTCTTGAGTGGACCC
Source organism: Hemicordylus capensis (assembly GCF_027244095.1). Lineage (NCBI taxonomy): Eukaryota > Metazoa > Chordata > Lepidosauria > Squamata > Cordylidae > Hemicordylus > Hemicordylus capensis. The sequence continues at coordinate 50,099,587 of NC_069660.1, forward strand.
TGCAAATTGGAGGAAGGCTACCTAATCCACACACACCCCTATACGAATATGAATGAGATAGGCTGCTATTTTGATTGGATGACTTGAAAAATTACATTTCCTTCCCACTCTGCCCCATCATGAATCTGCGTGGCACAACAGAAGGTTTCGTGTTGGCTTCCCCACATAAATAAGATTAGTGTGATTTAAAAAATATAGTCTCTTCCATTACTGAGCTGCTTCACACATGCACATCCATCTCTAGATAACTGCACCCTAAAGAGGAGATCAGCATGTCCGGAGCAACTCGGCACGGAAGAACACGCCATGCAGAAGGCGTACAGAAGCAGCTCGAACACGATGCTTTTTCAAGGGAGCCAATTCAGCTAGAAGAGTGAAGAAAAACCGCATGTGAGAACCCAGCCCAAAGACTACCCATAAGCAATTCCTACACAAAACGGGCAAATGCCCACCGGGGCTGATTTGCACAGGGGGCCACATGCCAGGGGGTCTCGCTCCGGCGAAATATGTTAACTTGCAGGAACCTCCGTAAGCAAGGCGAGCCATCCCATCAAAGCTAGAGGACGCCTCCCCATTGCCAGCCACTGTGCCAAATCCCGGTACAGCCGCCAGAGGCGGCGCGGCCCCCAGACTCGCTCCCCTCACCGAGCGCGCCCCCGCAGGTCTTGATCCGAAAATCCTCCAGAGTTTTAGGAAACGCATCAAACCGCTTCAGCCTCCAAAGGGACTCCATGACACACACGCGCGCGTCTCCCCCCGCCCACCCGGAAGAAACTAGCCACTTCCGACTCTAAGCCCCGCCTTCTCTCTGGTGTGTGTGGGTGGCGACAGAGCGCTTTCGTGTCGCACCTGGCTTGGCTGGGTCTTGACTTAGTCCCGCACTGAGTAGGCAGGACTGTGCCTGCCAGTGGGGCTGACGACCTCTTTGCGACTTGGCTCACCCGACTACGTACGTTACCCCCACATTCTCAGGGGAGAAAGAAAGAGGAAGTGTGTGCAGTAGTTCAGGATGCGCAAATCACTGTTAATCCGTTCAAACGGGAAGAGAGGCTGCTGACGTTTTTTGGGGTTTTTTGGTAGAAACAGGAAGGATTAACTAGTGCTTTAAAGGCAGCAGTAGACGCTTTACCATCACGTCCTACCCCCTCCCCAGCCTTCTGTGACGCCCTTTCATTCCTCTCCCTGTAAAATAAAGGTATGCCGTCGAGTCGGTGTCCACTCCGGGCGCCCACAGAGCTCCGTGGTTGTCCCTGGTAGGATACAGGAGGGGTTTACCATTGCCTCCTTCTATGGAGTATGAGATTATGCCTTTGAGCATCTTCCTATATCGCTGCTGCCCGATATAGGTACCAGCAGGGATTCAAACCTGCAACCTCATGCTTGCTAGACAAGTCATTTCCCACTGCACCCTTAGGTGGCTTCCCTGTAAAATAGAGATCCCCAAATAGTTAAGTTAAAGAACTTGTATTACTTTAGTCTTTCTAGCCCTTTTGGCAGTTGCCCCAATTTTGTGCATTAGTGCTCAAAACAGGGCCATTAGAAAATAATCTCCAGACCACTGGGCAAGTCAGCTGCATAGCCTTCCCTAAATAAATGGTCACCGTCCATATCTTAGGAAGGACATTGCAGAACAGGAAAAGATACAGAAGAGGGCAACCAAGATTATCAGGAGTTTGGAGCACCTTCCTTATGGAGGAAAGGCTACAGCATCTAGGGCTTTTTAGTTTGGAAAAGAAGAGACTATGGGGAGACATGGTAGGGGTGTATAAAATTGTGGAGAGAGAAGACAAGAAATTTTTCTCCCTCTCTCACAACACTAGAACCAGAAACCATCCCATGAAACTGTAGGCTGGGAAATTTAGGACCAACAAAACGAAGTACTTTTTCACACAGCGCATAATCTATGGAATTCTCTGCCATGGGATGTGGTGATAGCCACTAGCTTGGATGGCTTTAAAAAGGGGCTTAGACAAATTCATGGAAGACAGGTCTATCAGTGGGTACTAGTCTGGTGTCTATAGGCCATCTCCAACCTCAGGCAACATACCTCTACATACCAGTTTCAGGGGAGCAACAGCAAGTAGGGATGTGCAAACCAGCTCGATATTGAGCCAGTTCAAGTTAGAAGGTTTGACCTCCAACCGAACTGGGCCCAGTGGGTGGGTGGGGTCTCAATCAGCCCGCCCCCCGCAACAGCTTGATATTGAGTGGTTTGGTGGTGCTGGGTGCCAATAAATTTGGTTTAAAAAAAAGGTTGACTTACCACCAGAGGGCTGCTGCTGGGTGTGTGTGCTCCAGAAGCTCCCCTTACGGCCTCTCCCCGTCTCCCCACAGGTCAGTTCCACCCTGTTTGCACATGTGGCAGCCAAAAAATGGCCCCTGCATGTGCAAAGAGGGCCAAACTGGCCCGTGGGGACAAAGAAAACTATCATATATTGAGTCCGATCATTGGTCTATCTAGCTCAGGATTGTCTATATAGACTGGCAGTAGCTTCTCCAAGGTTGCAGGCAGGAGTCTCTCAGCCCTTGGAGATGCCAGGGAGGGAACTTGGAACCTTCTGCTCTTCCCAGAGCAGCTCCATCCCCTAAGGAGAATATCTTACAGTGCACATGTAGTCTCCCATGTAAATGCAACCAGAGTGGACCCTGCTTAGCTAAGAGGACAAGTCATGCTTGCTACCACAAGACCTCTCCTTGGAGACAAGGAGAGCCTCCGGAGAACACTCCATGGCTGCAGCAGCACCCTCCAAGGCCCTCAGAAGCCTTCAGTGGCTGTAAGTGAACCTTTTAAAACCAAATTTATTGGCACCCAGCACCCCCTAACTGGGCCTGAACTGGTTCAGATTCAAACTGAATCGAGCAAACCAGTTTTGTTCACATCCCTAAGAGCAAGAAAGAGGGCATGCCCTCACCTCTTGCCTGTGGGCTTCTCAGAAGCATCTGGTGGGCCACTGTGTGAAACATGATGGACTAGATAAGCCCTGGGCCTGATTCAGCAGGGCTGTTCTTATGTTAAATAGCTCTCATGACCCTTAGGATAAATGCTACTACAAGCAACATCTTGACGTTGCCCTGAAGAATAATTCATTCTGCACTATAAGCAAAGCCACTGAAAGGCAGCAGATCAAAGTATTAGAAAGGCAGTGGTGTTTTACAATATGCAAGAAAAAGAACATTTTACTTGCATATTAAAAACTGTTTCGTTTTCTAACAAAAGAAGCCTGTCAAAATAAGGGCTGCTGGATGGTGATCCTGCCTTTCCAGATGGCACAGCTAACAGCAGTGCTTGCTTCTATACAAACTTAAAAACATGCAGCCTTAAAATAAATACAAATAGCTGAACCCGCACAGAGCATCTGTGCGGTAGTTCACTTCCTTTTTTGGGTTTAGTTGGGAGAATTCGTTTGGCTGGTCCTCCCACAGCTCTCTCGCTCGCTCTGTCTCTCCCCCCGCGCGCGCCTCTCTCTGTCTCTCCCCCCGCACGCGCCTCTCTCTCTCTCTCTCTGTGTCTCTCCCCCCCCGCGCGCCTGCCTGTCTCTCTGTCTCTCCCCCCCCGCGCGCCTCTCTCTCTGTCTCTCCCCCCGCGCGCGCCTCTCTCCCTCTCTGTCTCTCCCCCCGCGCGCGCCTCTCTCTCTCTCCCCCCCCGCGCGCCTCTCTCTCCCCCCCTCCCCCCGCGCGCCTCTCTCTCTCCCCCGCGCGCCTCTCTCTCTCCCCCTCCCCCCGCGCGCCTCTCTCTCTCTCTCTCTCTCTGTGTCTCTCCCCCCGCGCGCCTCTCTCTCTCTCTCTCTCTCTGTGTCTCTCCCCCCGCGCGCCTCTCTCTCTCTCTCTCTCTGTGTCTCTCCCCCCGCGCGCCTCTCTCTCTCTCTCTCTCTGTGTCTCTCCCCCCGCGCGCCTCTCTCTCTCTCTCTGTGTCTCTCCCCCCGCGCGCCTCTCTCTCTCTCTCTCTCTCTGTGTCTCTCCCCCCGCGCGCCTCTCTCTCTCTCTCTCTCTGTGTCTCTCCCCCCGCGCGCCTCTCTCTCTCTCTCTCTCTCTGTGTCTCTCCCCCCGCGCGCCTCTCTCTCTCTCTCTCTCTCTGTGTCTCTCCCCCCGCGCGCCTCTCTCTCTCTCTCTCTCTCTGTGTCTCTCCCCCCGCGCGCCTCTCTCTCTCTCTCTCTCTCTCCCCCCGCGCGCCTCTCTCTCTCTCTCTGTCTCTCCCCCCGCGCGCCTCTCTCTCTCTCTGTGTCTCTCCCCCCGCGCGCCTCTCTCTCTCTCTCTGTGTCTCTCCCCCCGCGCGCCTCTCTCTCTCTCTCTGTGTCTCTCCCCCCGCGCGCCTCTCTCTCTCTCTCTGTGTCTCTCCCCCCGCGCGCCTCTCTCACTCGCTCTGTGTCTCTCCCCCCGCGCGCCTCTGTCTCTCCCCCCGCGCGCCTCTCTCACTCGCTCTCTGTGTCTCTCCCCCCGCGCGCCTCTCTCACTCGCTCTGTCTCTCCCCCCGCGCGCCTCTCTCACTCGCTGTCTCTCCCCCCGCGCGCCTCTCTCTCGCTCTGTCCCCCCACAGCGCCTCTCTTGCTCGCTCTGTCTCTCCCCCCTACGCGACTCTCTTGCTCGCTCTGTCCCCCCCACAGTGCCTCTCTCGCTCACTCTGTACACTCCCCCACCTTCTGCCCTACTCTCCTCCCACCCAAGCCTTCTGCCCCAGCTTGCTCCCTCCTCCATTTCCCCCTCTTTCTTTCTCTCTCTCTCATTCGTGCTCCCCCACCCACATGCTTTTTAGCCTGCTTGTGTTTCCCCCGCTGGCCGTTGCTGCCTCCTCCTTCCTCCAGTCCCCAGTGTCGGACTCGGGCTGCCAAGCGTTCAGCCGCCTCCTTCCTGCATGGCCCTCCCTCTAGCGAGCATCTTCCGAAGCGGCCAGCCAATCCGGCGTCTCCACCGCCCAGCCAATCCGCTGGGTTGCCGGGACGCATACCCACAGAGGCACGTCTACGAGAATTAATATAATAGATACTCACCCTGAACATTGAGCAGCGAGTTATTTTAAAATTAAGAAATATTCAAAATGACCATAATCAGTTATGCCTATTGGCCCAAGATACAACTCATTTATAACTGCTAAGATAAAAAAATTGAAATTCAAACAAAAAAGTTTCAAAGGCACTATTTAAGAACACTTTAGAATTACCCCAAACTTATTTAAGCTCACTGCTGGAATTCTTCAAGTTTCAACAATGTTTCCTAGGTCTCAAAGTTAAAATCACTAAATGGGGAATAGATATATCTTAACCCCAGTTCACATGAATTTAAATCAAACACAAAATTGCCAGTGCACTACTTCCCTTCAACTTTCATAGCTACTAACCCAGATGGTAAAAACAGCTTGAATGTGTTTGATTTGCAACTCTTCCAAGAACAGGCGGTTCCATCTTGAGATTAAATATTATGTATTTAAAGGTGTTTTTTGTTTTTGTTTTTAAAGGAGAGTGGCATGGTTGGTTTTGCTTCACAGCTGGCTATTACAGCATAAATGAATACAATATACAGGAGGAAAGGATTAGCCTCAGCAAGTGATGGTTTAAGTTGGCAGTATGCTTGGTGCGAGGTCTTAAAATTACACAAGAGTGTTTCTGTTTTCATAAGGTATGGATGGTTGATGTTGGCGACTAAAGTAATCATCTACAAGGCCACAAGTGCAATCTAAATTTCATAAGCAAGCATCCAGAAAGTTACAGTAACCAGATATGCATGAAGCTAGTTTATGCCCACACACTATAACAGCAAAAAAGGAAATATCGATGCTCCACTTACCTCTGGTTTCTGAACAAACAGGTGCTGTATTTATGAGCAGCTCAGAGATATCTGCCTGGTCACTGAACTGGACTAGATGCATCTTTAATCTGATATTTCAGGCAATTATTTTACGTTTTAAAGGAGAAATTGAGGATGACACTATATCTGGAACTGAGACTTGATTTTCTTTGATCAGGAACTGAATAGCAGCCAATTAAAGCCCATCTGAAACCGTGCCTTCCACAAAGATGTATTAACAACTTTAGCCTGACTTTTATCAGCAAGGATGAAAATGGGTCCAAATAGCACATGTGCTCATACCCCCAATCATAAGGGAATCCAAACAGACAAGACCAAGTGCTCCAACATCTCAAACCTGGACTCTGTACTTAAAATTAGAAGCCCCCAAGTCCAGTCAAACAATTGGTTTTATCTGAAAAATGAGTCACACAACATAAGAATGTCTTAGGGTGAAGTTAGATTCAGCAGGCCATTTCACTACTACAAGAGCTCAGCTGAAATGCATTTTGCAGATGTGATGCTAGCAGAAAAGGTTTGATTGCAATCTTCTGTTATTAAGAGCACTGGGAGTTTTGCTGTTGACTTCAGTGAGCAGAACTGCATTCTTCATAGCTGTAGGTATAATCCTAAGAAAACTCTCTGCCCCAATTAATTGGCTTGGGAAAGAATGAAGTGGCACCTGCAGTTGTCTCCTTTTCTACCATTTGCCTCAGATCCTCAATTAACAGGATTTGTGCTGATGATATGCGAGTGCCTCATTGCAGATGGGAGAGAATATGTGAGAGCCTCATTATAGATGGCATGGATAAACAATTTTATGCAACAAAGCATAATTTTATAAATTTTCATGTCAGAGCAGCCACCAAGATTCATGGGGAAATCTACTACAGAGGAGAGTAAGAAAGAGACACTTACTACTTCCTGGAGGCCCTTGTTATTTCTTCTTTGTGTTTGAAGCCTACAAACGTACCCCAATAATCATGTCAGGATTGGAGTAACAGAAAATACAAATCCCTGGTTCAGCATCTAAGAACTAAGATAGGAGCTGAAATGCAAATGTGGAAGGACATATGAGCAAGAGAAAAATCCACAGAAGTGGATCCACAGAAGAGGATCCAGAATCTGAGATGAGGATTTGAGAAAAGAGAATGAGAAAAATTAAGCTAAATATATTTATTATAAATATTAAAAAAACTCTTTAGTACAAAATTATTATAAAAATAACTTCTGGAGATATTTTATAGTTAGTTGCTGTAGCGTACAGGATAAGGCATCAATTCTGAAACAGACACACCATCACCAATAAAAATAATAAGGAATTCAATGGAATATAATTATGGTTGGGACCCTTCTTTCAAACACTTGTCCAGTTCTATCTTGGATCTCTATGCAAAACCCCACTGGAAAAATTTTAAGTGAGCTCAGCTTCTCTCAAGACTCAATTTCTTCAAGGAACTTCTGTTCTTACCACCAGAAATTCAGTAGTTAAGGAGTTATCTTTTTAAAAGTTGTATCTCAGAACAAAACTTCAATTGGCACAGTCTATAGTCACTTTATATTCAGCCTGCATAGTCATTATTTCACAGCTTACATTTCATGATCTTCAACTGGTTCCGGACAGTGTGCAATTATATTCAAGGACAGAAGTAGACAAGATGAGTCCCTGGACTCAAAGGGAGTAGAGTGTGGGGAAAGCCTCATCACATCTAATCAACCTGCAGTTCCGTACAGGTTGAAATTTATACCAACTAAAAGAAACTTTCAGGATTGTCCAAAGTCAAGTCACATATTTTGAGAACTGACCATGCTTCAGCAGAACTTCTGCCACTTGCATGCTACCTTGAGTCCTTATGCTGGACTGTTTTCAGTGTTGAGCTCATTGGGTATTTTTCAGAGAAACGACTATCCCAGCCTACAGGTGCCAATACCAAACTGTGGTTTATGGTTTCATCAAGCTTGAGGGCCTCTGATTTCAGAACACTAGCCTCAGGTTCTCTAGCCACAGCAGCCAAAGAATGTGAGAGCTCTTGATGTAGGCTTGAAAGCTCCTGGTTTGTTTTGGCACAACTGTCAATATAATCCTGCTTCTGCTTCCTTTCCAGTGATAGTTGCTTTTGTAGAACCGACACCTAAGGAAAGAAAAAGGTAACATCAAGAACTAGCACACTGCTTCCCATCAAGTCTAGCATAATGTTTCGCAGATTTCTAGTTCTCAACAAGGAACACCTTCATACTACACTTTCTCAGATTTATTATTATGATGTATAATTTCCAACACTTCTTGGGGTTTATGTAGCAAGTTACTATTGTAAAAGGAGCATTTAACTTACTATAAAGGTTTCTTCTCAGTGGATGGAAGATATCCTGAAACAGGTTACTCCTCCCACTTGGTTCACAGGCAGAGTCATGTCAATCATTGCAGCTTTTTGAACTTCATTGAGAGGAGACCTCATCCAGTTTCAGAACTTAATAAAGTAGAGACAAGCCCAACCCAAAGATACAAGCTGCATTATATGTTTTTTAAAAAATACATAACTGAGAAGTAAACACCAGCAACAATAATAGAAGATTTTCCCAAGGACCCAAATGATTCTGAAGTGAAATCCCTTGGAGACACTACCAGTTATCCCCAAGACATCCTTCAAGTGCTCAGGATCACCTGCGGGGCAGGATATCCACCATCCACTGAGGAGAAGAAACGTTCATGGAAAATCTAATGTTTCTTTCTCAGCAAAGGAGGATATCCTGAGACAGGATACTAAAGAGCATAATACTACCCCAAGTAGGACATCTCAATGCTTGAAAACTCAAACTGAAAACCATGCTGACGTTCATGCCTCCCAAGGCAGCTTCAGCAGAGAGCAAACCTCTAACCTGAAAACTGTTTGACAAAAGAGGCACCTTTTTAAAGTGGTGAGATTGTGAGTTTAGAGTTAAAGTGGTTTAAATTGTGAGCTCTTTGGGGATAGGGAACCATTTAATTTAAATTATTTATTTATAGCTATGTAACCTGCATCGGGGACTTTTGTTGAAAAGCAGTATATAAATATTCATTGTATTAGTAGAAAAGTAAAAAATTAGTAAAAAATCTGCCTTGGGATTGCTTTAATGAAAGGCGGTATATAAATTTAACAATCAATCAATCAATCAATCAATGGACACAATAGAGCAGGTTGTCTCTTCTGTAGCATGATGCAGTAACCTTGGAAAAAGTCCTCAATGCTTTCCCCCTCACAAATAAGGGAGATCAGAAATTATGGCCAAACACCTAGAACCCTAAGGGATTGTGACCGAAGAGGCTTCCTGTAATACATGAGAGCCATGTGCATAATCCACAGGGAGAATCTATGAACAGGCAGAGGGCTTAAGCAGAGAAGCTCCCTCAAGGAAATGCTTTGAGTGAAGATAACTAGAAGCTGATCTAGACCTTCATCTACTTGCAAGGAATGTTGCATTGTGTTTGAAGATACTTAGAAGAGCCCAATGAAAGAGATACGATATGGGGGTAGGGGAAAGAGCCAAGTTCGCCTTTATTATAGTCAAAGGATGTGCCTGTCAGAGTCAGGCTTGGTTGGGACAAAGCAGCAGGACTCTTTCACAAAAGGATGCAAAAAATCCAGAACATCCATGTAGGCTCAGACCACAAAACCACAGAATCAAAAAAACCTTGCATTTCTTCTGTGTCAGTGAGCAGACACCAGAATTACCTGTCTGCCTTTAGCTGCACTAAGCAAAGGTTTTCATCACACTGCAAATAAACCTTGCAAAGAATTTGAGTATTATTGTTGACTGGAGAGGCAAGGGATGTACTAGATCAAGACCAAGCCTTCAGGCCAGGTAAGGAAAACATCTAGAGTGTTCAAATTCCACTCATCATCAAAATCCTGTCAGCTCAGCCAAAACCACTTTGGTGATGCAAAGTCCCCTCAGATGTCACAAGATTGCATGGGATATATTATCCAGTGACGCAAAGGGGATGCTTCCTGAAGCAGTAACCTGAATTTCAGCCCTCCTTGGCTAATTATATGTACTTTTGGTACCATACTTCCTGTTCTGACCAGCACACTTTCTCCTGACCATGTAAAGCAAAACTGGCAGAGTCCAAATAACTTCCATGAACTCTAACCAAATTGTCATCAAGACTGGATTCTGAGATTTTCTGCACTGAGCTACTAATTGCTTGCAGAAGATTCCCCAGTGCAATAGGCTTGCATCCATCATTATTTGGATAGGAGAAGTCTCTGGGTCTTGTCACAGGTATATAAAGATGACATGGGGTTGCAGACTTCTGGTGAAGAATATTCCACTGAAGAGGCCTACAAAGAAAATCGGGTCCACAGGGCCATCTTTGCAAGCAATATGCGATATAAACTCTAACTGAACTAAGCGACACATTTTAAAACGGTGGCTCTTTTAGCAGGGTGAGAGCTTCTTAAAGCTGTCCCTGTTCAGCGGCAGTACCGCATCCCTTCAGTGGTTGTTGCTGGTGTTTACCTTATGTGTTTTTCAAAAAGATGTTAAGTGCCTTTGCACAGGGAAAAACAGTTTGCTTACCTGTAACTTATGATCTGGAGGTGATCCGTTGTCAGTCATGAGAAATGGGTTACTACGCCTGTGCAGGGACATTCCGGATGGATTAATTAGCTCCTCTCTAGTGCCTTTCACTGCCGTGCACATGCTCAGTGCCTTCCTTAACCCAGCAGCCAGGCACCATTTTGATTCAGTTACTTGCAAAATGCCTGATGTTCAGACGATCCTTAAAGTGTCCAATCAACTCTGACCCACTTCAAAATTGGCCCCTTGGTATACGGAATAACTACGGGAGCTGAAGTGGCAAGGCAGATGACTGGAGCGCAAGTGGAGGAAGACTTGACTCAAATCTGACAGATTACAACAAAGAGCACATTTGAAGGTCTATGCTCTGGCAATACGGGCAGCAAAGAAGTGATTCCTTTCGGCCTGTACTGTGTCCGCAAGTTCATGTCCAGCAGAGTTGTTCAGGGTTGTGAGACGGCTAGGTAAGTGCCCCTCCTCCCTTGAATCAGAATTTGGAACCATCTATTATCCACTGTGATGTATTTAACGATTTTTGAGTGAATAAAACCTCTCGTATTCGGGCCGACTTGGATTTAGACCCCACAATTACTGCAGTATCTGAATCAGAGATGTCCAGCGACTCCTCTTCTGTGGTCAGACTGGATCAGTTTCAGTTTGTGACTCATGAGGATGTGGACAAGCTGCCTGGAGCAATGTGGCCTACCACCTGTTCTCTAGACCCTTGCCCGACATGGCTAATACTATCTGGCAGGGAGGTTGTTGTAGAAGGCCTAGTAGAGATCATAAATGCTTCTCCGAGCGAGGGCAGGATGCCTCCTTAAGGATCATTTCTTATTATTAGATCACTTCTGAAGAAGCCTGTCCTGGATTCCTCAGAGTTGAGCAACTATAGGCCTGTCTCCAACCTTCCGTGGTTAGGCAAGGGTGGTGGCCTCCCAACTCCAGGCAGTCTTGGATGAAACTGATTATCTAGACCCGTTTCAAACCCACTTTCAGGTGGGCTATGGGGTGGAGACTGCCTTGGTCAGCCTGATGGATGATCTCCAATTGGGAATTGACAGAAGAAGTGTGACTCTGTTGGTCCTTTTGGACTTCTCAGTGGCTTCGATACTATCAGCCATAGTATCCTTCTGGAGTATCTGAGGGGGTTTGGGGTGGGAGGCACTGCTTTGCAGTGGTTCCACTCCTACGTCTCAGGCAGATTCCAGATGGAGTCCCTCAGGGACTGTTCTTCAAAAACTCAATTTCAGTATAGTGTCCCTCAGGATTACATGTCCCTCAATACTGTCCTACCAGTATTGTCTTCGATGTTGTTTAACATCTACATGAAACCGCTGGGAAAGACCATCAGGAGATTTGGTGCAGGGTGTTATCAGTATGCTGGTGACACCCAAATCTTTTTCTCCATGTCAACATCATCAGGAGAAGGCATAACCTCCCTAAATGCCTGCCTGGAGGCAATGATGGGCTGGATGAGAGGTAACAAGCTGAGGCTGAATCCAGGTAAGATGGAGGTACTTATTGTGCAGGTTCGGAACTCGGGATATTATTTTGATCTGCCAGTTCTGGATGGGGTCACACTTCCCCAGAAGGAACAGGTCTGCAGTCTGGGGGTGCTTCTGGACACAAAACTCTCCCTGGTGTCTCAGGTTGAGGTAGTGACCAGAGGTGCCTTTTATCAGCTTTGGCTGATACAACAGCTGCATCTATTTCTTGAGATAAGTGACCTCAGAGCAGTAGTACATTTGCTGGTCACCTCCAGACTTGATTACTGCAATGCAGGGCTGCCTTTGTATGCAGTCCGGAAACTGCAGTTGGTTCAGAATGCGGTAGCCAGTTTGGTCTCTGGGTCATCTCAGAGAGACCATATCACTCCTATCTTAAAAGATTAACACTGGTTGCCGATAAGTTTCCAGGCAAAATACAAGGTTTTGGTTATAACCTATAAAGCCCTAAACAGCTTGGGCCCTGGATATTTAAGAGAACACCTTCTTCACTATGAACCACACCACCCATTGAGATAATCTGGAGAGGTTTGTCTGCAGTTGCCACTGGCTTGTTTGGTGGCTACTCAGGGATGGGCCTTCTCAGTTGCTGCCTTGAGGCTTTGGAACACTTTCTGCTGAAATAAGAGCCTCCCCATCTCTTACAACTTTTAAAAAGGCAGTCGACACATTTGTTCACCCAAACTTTTAATTAGATATTGTTTTAATTGTGTTTTTAATAGTTAACATTTTAACTTCTTAAATTATTTTGTTGTAAACCGCCCAGAGACTTGAGTTTTGGGTAGTATATAAACATTTTAAATAAACAAAAAAATAAATAAAAATAAACTGTTCATACAGGTAAGTCATCTTCCAGTTTTACAATGCTGCAGTGGGGAGGTACGGGTGGGTCTCATGACTGACAACGGATCACCTCCAGATCATAAGTTACAGGTAAGCAACCTGTTTATCTGGAAGTGATCAGCTGTCATCATGAGAAATGGGTGACTAACCAGCTTCCCTGCCGCCCCGCTCCCCACATGGCGAAGGGTACAGCCGTCCCACCTACTACTCTAGAACCCTCTTCAGTACCTCTCTTCCAAATTTGGCTTCAGCAGCCATATGTAGGTATATGGCATAATGCTTTATGAAAGGCAAAAAGGCTAACCCCTGCTAACTTGGCAAAAAGGCCCCTTTTAACATGGTGATTCTTTATTTAGCAGGGGGAGAGTAACTGGCCCTATCCCCTACCCCCAGCACAGTACCTCCAGTGACTGTTGCTGGTGTCTATCTTATGTTTCTTTTTAGATTGTGAGCCTTTTGTGGACAGGGATCCATCTTATTTATTTGTTATTGCTCTGTGTAAACCACCCTGAGCCATTTTTGAAAGGGTGGTATAGAAATCGAATAATAAATAAAAAGCAAAGCAACTGAGGAGGAACAAAACAGAGCTGGCTGCTTATGCAGGCGCTCCTGTTCCCTGATTGGTCCACCCACAGCATATGATGGGTGACCAGTATGATGGCCACATGCCTGCTTCCCGGACCGAGCCTGCAACTCTGCCCCCCGCTCACCTGGTATCACTGCAAACACAGTGAAGCGGGTGGGGAATGGCTTTTCATTCACACAAAGGGCAGTTATGGCGACGAGAAAGGCGGTCTTTAGCATCAGATAACGTAAGCTTACCTCATGAAGTGACTCAAATGAAGATTCCATTAGTGAAGCCAGCACTAGAGACAGACTCCAGCCAGGTGGCATATAAGAGGGTACAGGTTATTGATGCCAGGCAGAAACTTCTTGCTTCGAGGATAAGCGAAGGCAGTCCTGCCTTGCCAGCCTCCATGCTTAGCTGAAATAGCTGCAAGGTGCACCCGTAAGGTTACATTTGCCAGACCTGATTCTTTCAGATTGGCAAGGTACAGTAGGACCTGGTCCGTTGAAGCTCTTAAAGGGTCAAATCCATGGTCCTTAGCATAAGAACATTTAAATACCGCTTTTCAATAAAGGTTTCCAAAGCGGTTTACGTGGATAAATAATAAATTTTAAAAATGGATCCCTGTTCCCAAAGGGCTCACAATCTAAAAAGAAGACAGACACCAGCAACAGTCAATGGAGGTACTATGCTGGGAGTGGACAGGGCCGGTTACTTTCCCCCTGCTAAATAAAGAGAATCACCACATTAAAAAGGTGCCTCTTTGCCCAGTTAGCAGGGGCAAAACGCTTCCATTTGCTAGTGTAACTTTCCCACGCAGTCAAGTAAACGCGACGTCCAAAAACATCCAACTTTCTACCCTCTTTATTGGAAGGGGTGGAATGACGATGGCCTGATTTAGATGAGGTCATACAGTCTATTACTAATGAGTTCAGAATAGGATGCTTAAAAAGGTAAGCATTCTCCTCTTGGATGCGGTACAAACTCTCTAGACACTTGGAGGGTAGAAGTTTTCAAGACTTCCCACAAAGCCTTAGCCACTTTCATGTTAACTGGCAACATGGGCAAGGCAACAGGTTGCATTGATTGTACTGTGGTCATCATCTTGTAAATGGGGTCCTCAAGATCTGGAGTAGGATGTTTCATCTCTAGACCTAGGAACTCAGCCATTTGCTGTATCATCTTAGTGTATGATTTCAATTTGTCATTAGGAGAGGTGGACAGTTTTAGAGGTATGTCAGAGGGCGGATCTGACAAATGCTCTGGAACTCCCCCTTCACCATCAATGTCTGACTCAGATGAATCAGAGGAATTGTAAGAGTCGTCAGACCATACAGGAACCGATACAGGGCACCCGCCAGGCGTGTAGAGGGAAGTGGTTGCGCACCATCTCCAGCAGGGGGTGCTGGTATTGGATGCTGAGGCAAGGACAGTGCCGCAGGTGTGACAGGCACATCAACCAGAATGGGGGTAGTCTGAACACCTGACACCCCCACGGTCACCGCAAGCATAGTATGAGGTGGCGGGGGGGCAGCAGGCTGAGGAGGCAGCACACGTTGCTGTACAGAGACAGGTGGTTGTTGTGTAATATGGTCCTTCGCATATGCTGCGCCTTCTACAACTGAAATTCTGCAAAGTCCAGTTGTGTTGCAGGAGACGTGTGTCTAAAACCACACGCATGTAGAGCGTCCATTTGTGGCACCAAGAGGTTGCGAAGGGACAAACTTAGAAGTTGGCTTCCACAGTGCTGCAGTGGTGGCAGGCAGCAAAGTGTCCATCGACATAGCAGGTCATACTGTTGGAAAGAGGAGAGACCCATTCTGGTCGTGGAACTTGCAAATGGTGACATAGAGTTTTAGGAGTTGAGTATCCTTCCACATCAACGTCCAAGCCGCTGCTCAGGAACCCCTGAAATGTGGAACCAGAAGGAGTGCTGGTGGCAGAGTCCAACATACTCATTAGCGAATTCGCAATGCTCTGATCTAAGAAGGTATCATCATTATTGTCAAAGAATAGCAGAGGAGACTTCACTGGCATCCCTGCTGGAGACAATGGCAGAGGCTAGTAGGAATGAAGAGACACAGTTGCCAATGGTGAACTCTGAACATTCCGTTGAGTCAACTCGTGCTCAACATCAGCCATCGATACTGATGTGCTCAGTATCGGGGTCAGCACTGAAATCGACATGAATGTCAACCAACATGGTACAAGGCCAGCGGAGATCAAAGGAGTCTTCGATGTAAAATGCTTCAGTAACAAAGTATCCATCCATGTCGCCAAATCTCGACATTGAATCGATGTGGGCAAAGGAGTCCTCGATCTTGAAGGATATGGAGTTTTCGATTTGTGCTTCTTCAGAGATGGAGAGTCAGCATCAGGTCACTTGCCAAGGTTTTAGACTGTGCATGCACAGACCCTGACTCTGACATAGAAACCGTCAATGTTAACTTCAGCGCTGAACCCATAGATATCGATCACGATGACTCCTGTCTCAGCGTCGGTGGACACAGCACGTTGCCATATAAAGCTGCTCTGAAGCACAACAATCAATTTTTCAAGTTTGTTTTGAAAACAATTTGCAAATCCGACAAGCGGCAGGAACATGCTGTTCACCCAAACACAACAGGCAAAGGTCATGTTCATCAGTAGAAAGCAATTTTGATCAACACTGAGAGCAACATTTAAAAGTAGTCTTTTCTCTCTCCACTCCCTCCATTATAACGGCAAAGCCGGAGAATCCCAAATCACCAAGTCCAACGACCAGAAACCAAAGAATAGCAAACTCACAGCCAAATCCAATCGAATAAATTTTTTTCTAATCACTGAGGAGCAACAACCCGAAGGTCTTGACACACTGGCAATCGAAAAGAAACTGAATCAAAATGGTGCCTGACTGCCAGGTAAAGGAAGGCACTGAGCATGTGCATGGCAGGGAGGGGCGCCAGAGAAGAGCTAATTAATCCATCTGAAAGGTCCCTGCACAGGCACAGTAACCCATTTCTCATGACTGACAATGGATCACTTCTAGATCCATTCTCTCTCTCCCCCCTGCCCCCGTTGCTAGGTAAACCACTTAGGATTCCCCCCCCCCCGGCCTGAAAAACAGTATAAACATAATAATATTCGTTCTGCTGGATTTCGTGACTGATGTGATGGGATTCTAGCTTCGTTCTCATCTGGTCAAGGGGCATGGGATCAGTTCACTCTTTTACTGACTTATTATAGACCTTATGGTTGCTGAAGGCAGGCAGTCATCTAGAACCCATAAAGTCTCTAATAAAAATAACAAAATAAATGGTTGGTTATATATGGGAAGCACCTATATTGGGCAGCAGCAATATAGGTAGATGCTGAAAGACATCTCATACTGCACGGGAAGAGGCAATGGTAAACCCCTCCTGTATTCTATCAAAGACAACCACAGGGCTCTGTGGTCACCAGGAGTGGACTTGACTGCACACTTTACCTTTATATATGGGTAAATGTGAATCCCTTACAGGTGCAGGTGAATCAGAAGGGAGATCAGCAGCTTTAGAGGAGAAAACCTCCAAGCAAAGGAGCAAACATACAGAGTACTCCAATAATCCCACCTTGAGTAATTATAGAGCTTCTGTTGTGAGGGGCTGTGCAATAACATACAGATACATTATCTGCTCCACAGAAGCTAGAAAACTCCCTTGTTAGAGAACGGTTACAGGTCTGAAAGTTTCCATTAGAATTTGTGTTTCTCTGTGGGGGATTTGGAGGCAGTGGAGAGAGTGCCCATTTGTTTGATATTATAATAAATTCCCAAGATTTTTTCTTGGGGAAATACTGGATCCAGATTCTGAATGCCATGGAAAAGCTGGTTTGAAGCAAGTATGTACAAACGAGATGCTGAATTGCTCAGAGAAACACAAAGGTGTTTTTGCCTTGGACCTGCACTTTGGAGTAAGAATATACATATCTGGAGAAAGTGAGTTCTAAACAACATGTTTCTTCAATGATGCTTCTCCAGTTAGATGGAACAAGTAAAGTTTTCTTGTACTTGTACTTAGCATCATGTTAGAATCAACAAAGAGACTCTAAAATCCCTGTGCTTAAACTGCAGATTAAAGGAGCATTAAGGTGCAATGATTGACATGGTCCCTCTTATGGAGAAGGAAGAGTAACTTGTCCCACATCTAGGAGAAACGTGTGTATGCATATAAGTAACATTCATGAGCAAAACCAGAGCATCATGATATGCCATGAATTGAGAAGTAAAGCAAGGACAATAAGATTTCAAGATTTTAGAAGCACACAACGCTTCCCTTTAAAGACATCTCTGAATTCTACTCATCATAAGATGGCTAGATCTCTGTAGTTACTCAGCCAATCTAGAGGTACAATACTGGAGAAGTGTGGGAAGAGACAGATAGTGTTGCAATCTTCAGTATGCCCTAGATGTGAATTACTCACTTGTTTTTGTAACTCTGCCAATTGCTTATAGAGCATCTGGGTTTCTTCCTAGAGAAAAAAAGGGCAAGATATTTAATTCAATCATCTGCTTATTTCCAAGAAGCCTGCACAGTAAGGGAAGATGCATGCTATCATCCGCAGTAGTTTTTAATATGGATGCTACTCACAATTTATGACGTATTCTAAGGTCTCCTTGCATTTAGCACAAAAATTTACAGCACAAAACATCTGTATGCCTCAAATCTGCCTCCTAATCATTCAACCACTCAAGGCAAAGTGTGTACTAAAGTTGTGGTTTAAGTACACAAAGCTGCATTTGGTTTAGTATACCAAGCCATAGTATCTATTAGGAGTAGAATACTAATAAGCTAAAAAATAAATAAATCCTAGAACAAAAAGGCAAAATGGGCTTAAGTGGAACCTCTGATTTTAGAACAAGCAAATATTCAGACCTTAGAAAGCGATGAAATATTTTGAGGGCCAGAATCAGTCTGGGAGAGTTTAAAGCTCAGAGAAGGGCTTCCGCGATTCCTTTTCAGTCTCCTCCGTTCACGTTCCACCTGCATTAAAAAAGGAGGAGGTGGTGATACCAGCGTGACAATATGAGATACCAACAGGGCCCAGAACGGGGGGGGGGGGCAAGTAGGAGAATGTTACAAGCAATGAAAATTAATATTTTTTTCTTCCTATGCTGAATCAGAGCATTGGTTCACTTACCGTGAAGGCTTCTTCTGGTTGCTGCAGTCAAGACCATCTCGATGGATCTTAAGAGCCTGAGGGGGATGACTCCACCCAGTTCTTTCAGGCCAAGTTAGCCAAGACTAGGTATTGAGACACATTAGAGAAAAGAAACTGAGGCTGTAAAGATTCCAGAATTCAGGGCTGTCTGTCTAAACAGGTACTGTCCACCACCCACAGGGGCAGAGGGAAACTGCTATGTTTCCCCAGAATTAGGGTAAGCATCCAAAGCCGGGAGGGCCTAGATGGCCTTAACTGCAGCAACCAGAAGAAGCCTTCATGGTAAGTTAACCAATGCTCCGTTCTCGGTTGCTGCAAGCAAGGCCATCGCAATGGGACATATCAAAGCCAGTACGTCTCAGGAAGGGAGTTCTTGCCTACTCCTGGGGGAGCACTCCTTGCAGGACGTGCCTGCCAAACGCCGCTTGGGTGGAAGCATACAAGTCCAATTTATAATATTGGGTGAAAGTGGAAGGATTCTTCCAGATCACAGCTTTGCAGATCTCGTGGACTGGGGCATCAGTAGAAAATGCGGCAGAAATTGCTGATGCCCTTGTGTTTTGCGGTGGCTCTAGCTATATGCTAGAGTGATGCATGCCCAAATCCACTAGCCAGAGTTTTGGATGTGACAGCTTCTCCCATCAATGCCGGGAGATAAGAGACGAATAGAGAGTCTGTTTTGCGGAAGACCGCTCTCCTGGCTATGTACCTTCTCAGGCAACGTCTCACGTTCAGTTTATGCCACAGTTTTCCCCGGGGATGTTCTGAATGTAGGCAGAAAGATGGCAGGTACACATCTTGGGACATATGGAATGGAGAAGGGACCTTAGGGCAAATGAAGGGGTCGGGCATGAGGCAAACTGCGTTCTCTGAAAATACAGAATGATCTGTGCCCTTAGTTCGGAGACGTGCCTCGCGGAGGTAATGGCGATTAGGAAAGATAGCTTTCGGGACAAAAACCTGAGAGAGGTTTCCCTGATGGGCTCGAACGGAGGGTGCTGAAGAGCTTTCAAGAACGCGGGTTCAGATTCCATGTTGGGAAGCGATGCACTGTAGGTGGAGAGAGGAGGGTCACCCCCTCAGGCAACATTTTACGAGCGGATGAGACGTCCCGGATCTTGCTGAGAGTCCTGAAATGAGGCCCGCGAGGGAGGCCACCTGTCTTTTCAAGGTGTTGGGTTTGAGACCTTCGTCTAGGCCTTCCTGTAAAAACTGTAGGTGGTGGTTGATGTTGGCTTGACCCCTTGTGATGTTATGGTGGGCTGACCAGTGGAGGAAAGCCCTCCAGGTGCACTGATATATTCTGTTGGTGGAGGGCCTGTGAGCAGTGAAGATCGTAGAGGCCACCTTGTCGGATACGCCTTGGTCTGTCAGAATCTGCCGCTCAGTCTCCATGCGGCTAGCTGAAACCAGCCGGGGTTGGGATGCAGGACCGGGCCTTTCATCAGGAGACCCGGTGTGACTGGGATATGCCATGGATTGGCCATACTGAGGTGGAACAGCTCTGAAAACCAGGGGCTCCACAGCCAGTATGGGGCCAAGAGTATGACTTCTGCTCTGAGTGATCTGATGTGTCTCAGGACTCGGGCTAACAGTGGGATTGGGGGAAAGGCATAGAGGATTTCCTATGGCCATGGTGCCGATAGAGCATCGGTGCCCTCTGCCCTTTGACATGGAAACCTGGTGAACAACTGAGTAAGCCTCACGTTGTGGAGAGTCGCAAACAAGTTGAGGATTGGTCGTTCCCACCTACACGCCAACTGATCGAAAATGGCAGCATTCAGAGTCCATTCCCCTGGGAGGAGGTCTTCCCTGCTGAGCCAGTCGGCCAGCAAATTCAGGACCCCTTTGACATGGTGAGCCATCAGTGAGGTTAGGTGGCTCTCTGAACAGGACATCAGGAGGGCCGCTTCTGTGTGGAGGGATCTGGATCTCATGCCTCCCTGCCTGTTCACGTGCGCTTTTGCCATCATGTTGTCTGTCTTTATGAGAACGTCTTGTCCTGAGAGGTGTTCCTGGAAACTGTGCAGCGCCAGGCGGATGGCCCTCAGCAATAGCCAGTTGGAGTGTTGTTTCTCCTCCTGAGACCACTTCCCCTGAGCCGAAAACTGCAGGCAGTGGGCTCCCCAGCCCCTTGTGCTGGCATCTGTTGTCATGATGGTCTTTGGGAAGTCTAGGAACCATTTTCCTGCCAGTAGGTTCTGTAGGGAGCACCACCATAGGAAGGAGTGGCGAACTTGCAGCATCAGATGGAGTAACACATGTCTTTTGGCTGAGATGTTGGCTTGGTGCGGCAAGAGGAATCATTGCAGTTCCCTGAGGTGAAACCTCGCCCACAGGACCGAGTACAGGGTTGATACCATCAGGCCCAGTAGTCTTGCCAGCGTCAGCAGGGGGACTGAGGGTGCTGTCCGTGCTCAGTTGGCCTCTATGGAGAGGGTCTGCACTCTGTCTTGTGTCAGGAAGAGGCGGTCCATTCGGGTGTCGACCAGAACTCTAAGGTGTAGTCTCCTGTGAGCGGGAACTAAGTGGCTTTTCTGGGTGTTCACCAGGAACCCGGTTCTTGAAGGGCGGCAAGGGTGAGCGTGAGGTCAGATTGCATGGTTTCCATTGATTTTGATTGGATGAGCAAGTCGTCTAAATACACAAAGACCCTGACGCCTTGGAGGCACAGGTGGGCCACAAGTGGGGCCAGGATCTTCGTGAATATCCTGGGGGCTGACAATAGGCCGAATGGCAGGTCCTTGTACTGGTAATCGACCCCGGCATACTTGAACCTCAGGAGTGAGCGACTGTTGGTGTGAAGGGACGTGGAGGTAGGCCTCCTTTAGGTCCACTGAGGAGAGGAGGTCCCCGTGTTGGAGTGCCTCTGTTACGGATCTGAGGGACTCCATCCTGAACTTGACATGCCGGACCCATTTGTTTAAGAATTTCAGGTCCAAGACCGCCCTTTTTGAACAGTCCTTAATGCGAACCGTAAACAGAATAGAGTAAACGCCCCTCCTCACCTGGTCTGGGGACACCTGCTCTACTGCGCCAATGTCCAGCAGGTGTTGGATAGCATGCTTTAAGTCTATGTGCTTTAAAGTAGAGCGAGAGCACGGGGTAGGTAGAAACCTGGGCAAGGGGGCTGTTCAGTTCTATTCTGTAGCCCGACTGGATTGCATTGAGGACCTATTTGTCTGTTGTCGACTGCTCCCAGGCATGGAAGCAGTCCGAGAGGCGGCCCCCGAGGACCGCTGGGCCCAAGTCAGAACTGTTGTTTTGACTGGTTGGATTGATTGAAGTTCTGCCTGTTCCTCGAGTATCCAGGGAAACACTGACGGGGCCATGATCCGTGCTGTGGCTTGCTTTCTCTGACCCGGCCTTTGTAGAAGGGGTGAAAGGAACGAAAAGACTGTGTGGGTCTTCGAAAGTTTTGCCTGCCTCCCCGCTGTGGGGCGGAGGGCATAGCCTTCCTTTTGTTCCGAGATTCCACGAGGACGTCCTTGAGTGCCGCCTCACCAGAGTTTGGCGCTGTCGTAGGGGACTGCTGTTAAGTTCAACTTTGAAGTCGTGTCTGCCTGCCAGGTTTTAAGCCAGAGGTGGTGTCTGCTGACCACTGCAGCCACAGAGGCTCTGGATGAGAATCTTATTGAGTCCAGCGTGGCGTTGGCCACAAAGACTTGTGCCTTCTAGTGATGTGCATGGACCACATAGGTGTGGTCCGACGCCGGGTTTGTGTGTTGCTTTAAGGGCAGTGGAGGGGGGGTTGAACACACCCCTCCTGCCGCTTCCCCCCTCTGGCACTGTAGTTTTCGGCAAAATCTTCAGGGCGGCAGTGGTCCTCTCTGCTGCTCCTGCCCCCCGTTGGTGCTCAAATGTGGAAGTAACACGTGCGCATGCGCCCGCCAACGTGCGTGACGCGCACGGTGGCGGGCGCATGCACACGTGTTACTTCTGCATTTGGGCACCAACAAGGGGGCAGGGGCGGCAGGTAGGACCGCTGCTGCCTCGAAGATTTTGCCAAAAACTACAGCGCCGGAGGGGGAAAAGTGGCAGGAAGGGTGAGTACAACCCCCCCCCCCTTAAAGCAACAAACACACACCCCGCTGACAGTTTGTTGGACCGGCGGATCAGCGAACTGTTTTGCAGGCCTCCAACATGGCCTGCGAACAGGTTTGTGCACATCCCTAGTGCCTTCTGGAGCTTGACCAGTTGTTGTCTCAGGCGTATTGGGTCTGAAGGCAGGTGATTCAACAAATCATCCAGCCACAGGAGACTGGACTTTGCCGCTATAGACGCTGCTGCCGATGCCCGGGTCACCAATGAGGTATTGTCGTGTACTTTCCTCATAGCCAGTTCTGCCTTCCTGTCGGTGAGATCTTTTAGAGATGCTTCTCCATCGCGAGGAATCAGAGACCCCGACACCAGCTGGGCCACTGGGGCATCGATACTGGGAGTTTTGAGAAGGTCAGCCAGTTCTTGTTGAAAAGAATAGAAGCAAGCTGCAGCAGCCAGTGGTTTCTTGTGCACGGCTGGAAGGGACCATTCCTGTTTAATTGTCTCAGAAAAACAGTCAGGAATGGGCGATAGCATGTATTTTGGTCTAGCCTTTGGAAAGATAAGGTCCCCTTTCCCAGATGGAGCAGTTTCTGGGGTCAGTTTAGATTGCAGCCAAATAGTAGAGAGGACCTTAGTCATTAAGGGGTTAAAATCGTCAGGCACAAAGAGGCGCTGAGAGACCTGTACCATTTCCAGCTCCTCTGCTCCTGACCACTCCCCATCCTCCTTATCGTAGGCTATACCAAGACCTTGGGTGCCTTCACCCGTGCCTCCTAGGGTCCCCAAGGTGTCCTCACCCATGCCCCCTAGGGACCCCACTAAGTCATCATCGTGTCCAGAGATAGAGACTGCAAGCTTTTTTATCTTAAGGGGGGCAAGGTCCTGGGGGCGGGGTCTGCTGATTCGGCCCCAGAAAGGTCCGAGGAATGTGTTCCCTTGAATTTGCTTTTAAGGACCCCTTTGCTAGTAGCCTGCTTGGTGTGTTTCTTTTTAGATTTGGCTTTTTTGGGAGATGGCTCTGGTGAAGATGACTCTTCAGAGGATGAAGAAGGGCGTTTATGATTTTTAGATTTTTTTTTACCCTTAGCCAGTTTCAACTGGTATACTGTCTCTACAATGGCGTTGCGGGACCACACCTGCCACTCCAGGGGGACTGATTTGGGCAGAGCAGGGGCTGGGGTGGGGGGGCCCGTGCCAGAACCCCTCTCCCCCTGGAAAGAGCTCGCCGCTGTGCTGGCCGTTTGCTCCACACACTGCTGTGAGGTAGAAGTCAGCGTCTTCACTGGCATTTCAGACTGGGCATCTGTTTGTTTGTGCTCCAGCCCTAGCACTGCTCTTGCTTTGCCATTGCTGCCGCTCCGCCCAAAGCCCTTATCTCGGCCTGGGTCGGGTTAGCCAGGGGATGCTTCCAAGGGAGCTGGAAGCTGCCACTGAAGTTGACACGGAGGTCCTCTGCCGCCAAATGCTGCTTCCCGCCCCTTGCTGCTGTAGCACTCCACATCACACGCCCTGCCAGCGGGAGACTAATTGAGGCTTCTCCTGTAACGGCCCGCATCTCAAGCTCCTCTGGGAGGAGACTAACAGGCGCGTTTTCTTGTGTCTGGTCAGCAGGCTATTTGGCAGCTGACGAAGACACCTGTGGGGGGCAGTGAACCGGGGGGTCTGGATCCCGCCGGGAATGAGGCCATGGGTCGTCCCGCAGGGACACAAATGTTCCTAATGCGCCCCGCATGCTCCATACACAGGATGGAAGGGGGGTGGAGGAAGGTGGGAAGGATAGAGGGTTGTTGTTGTTTTTTAAGGTCTATGGTGGAAGAAGAGGAGGGGAGAAACCAATAGGTAAAAGTTAGGAAAATGCAAGAGAGAGACGAGTTCAAGCGGAAAAGGCAGAAGACAGATACAGAGGAACTGCCAGGAGCAACACAGGACTGAAAGAAATGTGGGGGGGGGCATCCCCCTCGGGCTCTTCAGGCTTCCTATTTTAGCTCATTTACATAGTCCTGCCCAGGAGCATGCGAGGGGGATAAACCATCGAGATGGCCTTGATTGCAGCAACCGAGAAAGGTTAGGTTACACTAGATCAGGCCTGCCCAAGAGTTGGTTCTAGCCCATGGGGACATTTGTTCTGGCCCACAGATAGGAACATCCTACAGCAGCAGCAAAAACTATGACCAGCAGCAACTCAATGCAGTGGGCCACTTGAGACCATTTATCCCCAGCCCCTGGGGCTAAACCCACTGACACCATCCCTATTTTCCTCCGACTCTAACCTTCTGCCCCACTCACTATTCCAAACAATATTCCAAATAATTAATTGTAATGCAATAATGTGCTGAAAGTTGATGACATCCCCAAGTCTTGGTTGATTCCAGTTGATTGGGTATTTAAGAACATAAGAACAGCCCTGTTGGATCAGGCCCAAGGCCCATGTAGTCCAGCATCCTGTTTCACACAGTGGCCCACCAAGATGCCGCTGGAAGTCTACAGGCAGGAGTTGAGGGCATGCCTTCTCTTCTGCTGTTACTCCCCTGCAACTGGGGAGCTACTCCCCTGCAAGTACGTTGTGCACCCCTGCACTAGGCACTGGTTTTCTAGGGAGAACCTAACCCTATGGCAATTTGATTGTGTGTGAAAGGACGTGGGAGGGAAGGACTAGTAATGGAAACCGTGAATCAAGACAAGTCTGTGCTGGAAGAGTCAAAGAGCAGTAATTGTTTCCAAGTGTACTAGGATACACAGTAGGTGATAACAGATCTGATTAGATCAGAGAGGGATGCAGGGAGAGGGAAAGAAAGCAGTGCTGGTTTTATTTATTTCTGTTTCCCCTCACAGAGAGACTCACCTGCTCTAGTGCATCCCTAAGCTGGGTATTATGCTGCTTCAAACCACATTTATCATTCTCCAGCTTGGCAACAGTTTGCTGCAGAAGTTCCAAGTGCTTATACAAGAATCTCCTGTTGGTCAGCCATATCAGCCCTTCATCTCTTCTCACACCCTGAATAATGCAGAAAACAATGCAGGGTAAGCAGGGACCCTGAAAATGAGGAAGCATAGAACTGGAGCCACTGCCTCCATTGGGAGCTTTACTCCTGGGGCAAACAGCAGTTGCAAGGTGAGCCCAATATAGATTATGACCGGGGGCGGGGGGGCAGGGCGGAAGAGTTAAAGCACCCCACCCCCAAAATTGCTATTTAAAGGTCAGGAAAGGAGAACATAACAGAAACAAATAAGTCAGCTCCAACAATGTGATTAATGTAACATGTATTTTGGCCCTAAGATGGACAGGTGAACTGGGATACATTCCAAAACTCCCTTTTCTGTATCATGGAATAACAATCTTCTTTTCTTACACTTGTATTCATACCTCTCCGGCTCCTTTATGCCACATTTCTGACATGTCATTTTCTCTGGGTAACAGATCTACATCTCCTGTCAAAGCTTTAGTAACAAGTCTTTCTTCCTCCAGTGCTCTGAAAGCTGTATCCAACTGCTCCTGTGAAATAACAAACAGTACTACTACTAATAATTATTATTTTTACATGTATATCCTACTCTTCCTCCAAGGAGCCCAGAGCAGTGTACTACATACTTAAGTTTCTCTTTCACAACAACCCTGTGAAGTAGGTTAGGCTGAGAGAAAAGTGACTGGCCTAGAGTCACCCAGCAAGTATCATGGCTGAATGGGGATTTGAACTCGGGTCTCCCCGGTCCTAGTCCAGCACTCTAACCCCCACACCACGCTGGCTCTCAAGTACTTTGAGAGGATACACAGACATTACTGTACCCCTGAGGACTTTATGCACATGGAAAGTGTATGCAGCTCTGGCAATGTGAACATATCCAAGTGACTTGGAGCTTGAACTCTCTCCCACTCTCCCCAACCTATTATTTATTCACATCTTGGAGCCCAGTTAAAATCCACATCATGTATAAAACCTAACTTGAATCGAATCATCTTCCCACTACAAAAATGGGGTATTTCTGAAGTGTTGGTGAATTACAGCACAGACGTAATCTTCCGTTACTAAAACAGAAAACTGTAGTATGTGTTGAACTCTTGTTACATCACAACCATTTGCACACTTCTGAAATGGAACCACCAACATGCCTACCTGAAGATGGAGCCTGTCTTTATCTCTGTCTGAAACCATGTTCTGTACTACAGCCATTTCTTCCCTCAGGACTCTCACAACCTCTTCACTCTGGGCCAGAGAGAGACCAAACTTCTGTGCTTTCTCTCTCCATTCTATCTCTCCACTCTCTGTCTGTTTCAGAATAGCTGTCACACGATCCAGTTCTTGATTCTTGACTCTTTTCTCCTCTTCCAAGTGCTGAATCTTCTCTTTTTGCCATTCCAACAACTGATCCCTTTTCTGAAAAGCCTCTCTCTTGGCAAGCTCCTCTTCTTTCCATATCAGGAGTTTTTGGATATGGCTCTGTAAGTTGTCTTCTTCACTATCTTGTAATCTCAGGGCGTAGGCAATTTGTTTCAGCTGTTCACTGCAGGTTAGCAATTCCTTCTCTTTACCTGCAACTCTCTCTTCCAGCTGCTTGATTTTTCCACTCTGCGATTTCATTTCATTATTTCTTTTCTTTAACGTGTGTTGGAGATTATGTATGTTCTCCTGAAGCTCCTTAATCTCATCTTTCAAATGTTTTTGCCCTCTCTCATGTGGAGCTTTCATCTCTTTTCCCCTTCCTTTCTGATCTTCTTTTAGAAATTCCATTTGTCCACCGGGACATTGTTCAACCCATTGGAGATGGGGTTGCCGTACCTGTTCATGTTTGTTTGGGGGATTTTCAAAGTCTCTCTCACTCCCTTGTTCATTCTCCTTAATTATTCCCTCCAGATGATGTTCTTGATTCTGGCATGCCTGTAGTTCTGCCTGTGCATCTTCTAATTTAAACTGGTATGTGCTAATTTGCTCTGCCTGCTTGAGCAGCTCTTCTTCCTTCTGCTTCATTAATTGATTAATCCTTGCTAGATCCCATTGTAGGCTTTTGACAGTATTCTCTTCCAGGTCTTTCTGTTTTGAGAGCTCTGTGATATGCTCTTGTAAGGATTTTATCTCCTGTTCTCTATTTTGCAGAGAAGATCTGGTGAATTCCAGTTTCTCCAAGATAGATTGTATCTGAGCCACTGCTTCTTTCTCTTGTTCTTGAAGCTGATGGTTCTCCTCCTTTAAGGAGTCTAGCTCCTTCTCTCCTTTTCTCAAAGCCTGTTGAAGATTTGCTTGCATTTCCCTTATTTGCCTTTCCATTTTTTCCTTGTGTTTTTCGTGCTGCTCTTTCAGGGACTTGATTTCTTGTTCTCTCTCCTTTAATACCACTTTGAGTTGCCTCAACATCTTCAAACAAGAATTGGAACTTAGGCTACAGGAAATGATTCTTGTTTCCTGTAGCCCAAGTTCCAATTCTTGTTTGAACTCCTTTCTTTGCTCTTTCTGAAATTCAACACCGCCACCATCTTTTTCCTTTCTCAAGGCTGTACTGTATTGGAGATCTCCAAGTAAAACTTCCACCTGCCTTACTACTTCTTCTTCAAGTTTCCTTTGGAACTCCAGCTCTGTGTCCTTTTTCTTTAAGGTTGTCTGTGTCTTCGCTATAAGTTCACGAAGGGCCTTTAGTTCCATTTCTATTTCTCCTTCCCTCTCTTTTATTTGCTGCTTTTGTGACTCTAACTGTTCATCTCTCAGGGTCAGAGTGAATGTCATCTGTTTTACTTTCTCATGCAGTTCATGGAGCTGCACCTCCCTCTGAGCTTTGCACTGCTGGAAATTCATTATCTGTTCCCTCTGGGATTCAACCTCCCTTTCTTTGTTCTTGAGAATGGCCTTCATATGTTCAAGGCTTGTATGAAGAGAATTTACCTGCTTTCCCCCCAATTCTTCCCGTTCTTGAAGTAGCTGCTTTTGAGATACAAGTTCCCAATCTTTTTCACTCAACTGTGCTTTCAGTTCACATACATCTTTCAGCAAAGCTCCAATTTGTGATGACCCGTTCTTTTCCAGAATCTGGATTTTTTCCTCCTTAATTTTAGTTTCCTTGACTTTTTCTTCTAGATTTAGAGTCAGGCTTTCCATTATAGTTTTTTGACTTTGTGTTAATTCTTCCAAGTTTCGGATCTTTTCCTGTTGAGATTTTATAGTTTGTAGACTTTCTTCTAGATCTAGATTTAATCTCTCTAGAGCTGCCTTCTGCATTTCATTCTGCTTTCCTAATTCTTCAATCTGTTTTTTTTGAGATTGAGTTTCTTGACCTTTTTTCTCTAAATCTTTACTGAGATGTTCCACATCAGCTTTTTGCACTTCTCTCTCTCTCTCCAGATCTCTAATCTGTTCTAGCTGAGATTTTATCTCCTCATCTCTCTTTGCTAGATTAACAGTTAGGTGATCCAGGTTTTCTTGCAAGACTTTTCCTACTCCTGCCTCTTGCTGCAATGTCATAAGTTTGATCTGCTGAATCTCTATTTCTTCATGTTTAATTCTTAGGGCTGAAAGTGTTGCCTGAAGCTCTTGCTCCAGGGACTGATTCATCTTTTCCATAGCATTTGCCCGAATCTCAGAGGCTGTGACAGATTCTTGAAGAAGGTCCAGCTCCCGTGCCAACTTCTCCTTGGCCATCAGTAGTGCATCTCGTTCATTCTGGAACATAGACATAACATGACTAAACGTTTGAGCAATTAACTGCCACACAATGAAGTGGACTGCAACTTTTTATCATCATCAGGCATGGCTTCTAAGCAAATTCTGATATTCACTGAATCACTGTGCCCTCTAATTTTCTTTACTGTCTAGAAACATTGTGTGCCTATTCCATATGTATATTAGCAAGAAACCGCATTATTTCTTATATAAAACTTTCTAGTCTCACCAATACATCCTTCCTTTGCTTCTCTGAACTCTCAATAGTCTTCTCCAAAGTGGACAGCTTCCCACGCAAAGTCACATTCTCTTCACTGAAGGCAATAACCTCTGCCTTCAAGGCGGTCTCTAGGGAGCCCCGTTTGCCTTCTGCCATCTTCTTTTCTGACATGGAGAAGATAAAAAAGGAGAAATGGCAAAATAGGTGAAGTTAACATAAAGTACAAATTGTGAAATGGCAACAACTAAGAGACAATCACTTTCTCAAAAAGGCTCAGTGCAGGAAGGCTAAGGATTACAGAGCAGGAGCTCCATTCTCAGCATTACCGCAGTATGCATGCTCATGCCATTTTCTCAATATTTTTTAAAGAAACGTTTTTTAAATGTAGGGCTCATTCTGATATTGCTGCAAACCACATTTAAGCTTCTATAATCATAGTTTCACATTATGTCTAATTTACACCACTGCACAAGACAACTAAAACAAATGAGATTAAATCAAACTAGCTGGCCTCTAGTTCACCGCTGCTGCTTTTTTGCCCCACCGCCTTTTTCTTTAGCTGGCCAGCCATCCGCCACCATTATCTTTGCCCGCCTGCTGGCCACTGCCACCATTTTCTCCCCCGTCCCTGTCACCATCCAGGCAGCTGCTCGTGAACTGTCGTGAGAGCTGCCACACATGAGATTAGCGATGGGTATGCCTAAGAGAATATATATATACCGTATATATATATATATATATATATATATATATATATATATATATATATGATTGCAGCTGCCTTCTTCTTGTTTGGGGTTTGTTCCCACAAATCTTTACAAATAAGTCATATTTTAAGTCCAGCTATACAGCTTTAGCCCTCCAGCTGTTGTTGGGACTACAATTCCTATCATCCCCAGTCACAGTGGCCAACAGATAGGGATGATGGGAGTTGTAATCCAACATCTGCAGGTGAGCCAAAGTTGTGCAGTCCTGCTCCAAATCTACTTTTCCCAGAATATATGCATCACTTTAGATTTCCAAGACCTGCTTCTTAAATAGTTGAATAGGCCATGGACCTTTCTAGGAGGTGAGCATAAACCCTGGCCAGCAGCTGTTCAGCTTCACAGTATAGAAGCCATTATTCTATTAGAATGCTGACTGATCTGAGCTTTGAGTGGACAAAGTATCTTTTACAGTTTCTATATGAGCCCCAAAGCTTTGCCAGAGCAGTCAGAAATACACCTTGCATCTTGTATATACTTCTGATGAGCTTTTTTTGGTAATTTTTTAAAAAAAGAATGTCTTACTTAATCTCTAAAGCCTACCAAGTACTGCTTTCCTTGTGATCTTCCACAGGGGCGCCTGCTGCTTACCAGCCTTGACTTAAGAATTTAGTTTTTCCATCTTTTATTCCAGCCCAATTCTGAGCTCCAGTTCTCTTCTAGATTCTGCCTGCATGTTCCTGTCCCTACCTTCATTCTTGTGTGTATATTACCCCTTGTATTACACCCAATATTTGTTTCCTTGTTCCCCCACAAAGATTTATTACCAGCCTTGACATTGGCTCTATTCTGCTTCAATAACTGTAAGGACAACAAACATTGCTTGGTGTGTCTCTGTTCACACCCCACCTCAGACAGTCACAGCAACCATTTCTACTCCCACATTTTAAATATTTTCACCAAGTCTCCACTTCTAAGACCAGGAAGCCCTCCTTCTTGGAAACTCCTAGTATCTGTAAGACACTGGCAAGAAGGAGGAGTTTGTACCTTCCTGGCTTTGATTCATCCACTTTTGCAGTTCTTGGGCTTTGGCGTTGACACGGTCTCTCTCTGCTTCCTTTTCACTGAGTTCTTGCTTCAGTTTCTCAGAATTCTTCTTCATTTCATCCTGCAAGAAGAGCAAGTGTGATGGTACAAGCTATAGATATGCAACCGAGAACACTATAAAAAGAAAGGAAGTATAAGGTACATCTAAGACAAAGAAACAAGAAGCACCTCTTCTCAGGGTCAAACTACACATTCCACAGAGTTCTGTATAACCTTCCCCCAACAATTAAATGAAATTTTTAATTGCTTTTCATTTAAAAAATGAAAAGCAAGCCACTAGAAGCTGCAATCAGGAATGAGGTATGAAGTGTGCTTAAAATGTTTCTCTTCCTGCACTTTTCCCTCTTAAGCTGCTTCCATCTTCACCCCTGAGAAAAAGATACAGGTTCCCACAGGTAGAGGGGTGTGTGTGTGTGTGTGTGTGTGTGTGTGTGTGTGTGTGTGTGTGTGTGTGAGAGAGAGAGAGAGAGAGAGAGAGAGAGAGAGAGAGAGAGAGAGAGAGAGAGAGAGAAGCAGCTTGCTAAGAAGCTGTGTGTAGGGTGTGTGTGTGTAGGGGAGAGAAGCAGTTCACTAAGATGAACTGGCTAGAAGGTGAAGGGTTAAGCCCCTTTCTCAGTCCCTCCTCCACACCTCTGCTCTGAATAACTGCTGTAAATGACTGGTATTAATAATTAGTTTAAGTGTTAGAAAAAAGTTCTATGGACTCCCACATAAAAACAGGTTGCTCACCTGTAACTATTGATCTGGTAAAGATCCCTCGATATCCATAAGAATGGGTAATGCACCTGCGCAGGACCCACTCGGCAATATGCCGCAGCTTGTCAAGGTGACCAAGCCCGGCCTACACACCTTCAGCATTCTATTTAAAGGCGGGCTGGGTGCCATGTTCTTCAGTTCTTGGACAACTGCCGTGGAGGACGATAATCCGGAATCAGGGGAGTTTATCATCAAAGGAGAATAGCTTGCACACTCAGTACATACATAGCATAGCACTATTGCAGAGGGGTGGTCTGGAAGGGTCTTATGGATAGACAGATCTCTACCAGATCAATAGTTACAGGTGAGCAACCTGTAGCTGGATTGAGATCTGTCTGGATCAAGATCTGTTGGAATCCATAAGAATGGGTGTTTAGCTAGCTCCCCAAAGGAGGAGGATGCAGTAGTAACTATTGTAACACCTGCTTCAAAATGCTTCTCCCAAAGCTCACCTCTGCAGCAGAGCGCACATCTATGACGTAATGCTTGACGAAGTGGACCAAGTTGCTGCTTTACAGATGTCCATGAAGGTTACCCCCAATAGGTGTGCAACTGAAGAAGCATAGGCATGAGTAGAGTGGGCCTTGATTACTTCTGGTGGCTGAACGTTCTGTTGCTTCTATGTCAGTAGAATGAGTTCCACCAACCAACTGGACATTCTCTGTCTAGAAATATAGGAGCCTCTCAAAGAGCCTTTGTATGCTACAAATAAGCATTTGGTGGACCTGAAGTCCTTACGATGTAGGTAGTACAACAGTGCTCTTCATACATCTAAGGAGTGCATTGCACATTCCAGTGGAGTTGATGTATCTCTAAAAAAAAACATTGGTAGGTCAATGTCCTGGTTGAGGTGGAAGTTGGACACTATTTTCAGTAGAAAATCTGGGTCCATAAGCATCAAGACTTTGTCTGGATAGGTTCTAGTGTACGGTAAATCTATCCTAAGGGCAATTAATTCACTTACTTGTTTGGCTGTAGTGAAACAGGAAAGCCGTTTTCAGAGCTACCGGCTTGATGGAGGCAGAACTCATAAGTTCAAGGGGGGCCTTTGTCAAAGATGAAAGAACCAGAGATATACTCCAGGGCTCAATAAGTGTGTGAACCAGTGGGTATAGGTTTTAAAAGCCCTTTAGGAAAGCCTTACTTTTTGGGTGCAAAAAAGGTTTTCCCTTCATAACCTGGATGTCTAGAGGATAAACGCAGCCAAATGCACTATGAAAGACATATTGGCTAAACCTTGAGATTTCAGATCTAAGGTAGAGAAGCACATCCCTGATAGTGGCGTGGTCAGGCTGAAATCCCTGCTTCCTAGCATAAAGTTAGAACAAAGCTATTTGTTCCTGTAATTGTGTCTGGTAGAAGATTTCCTCCGATTAAGAAAGAACTTGTTCAGGAGTCGATCTGCCATGCTGTTAGGCAGAGTGTCATAACATCTGGATGTAGTACATTGCCTTTGTCCCGAGTTAAGAGATTCACTATCTGTGGTAGCCTTTGGTAGTGGTTCCTCGATAGTCTGAATACCTGTGGAAACTATGGTTGCCTTGGCCACCATGGAGTCACCAGGTTACAGGATGTAGGAGCCATTAGAAGACAGGAAACCACTCGGCTGATCAGTGGTCGAGGTGGAAACATAAGGAATTTCCTGCTGCCAGTACAGGTGGAAAGCGTCCCCCAGAGATCATAGGTAGTGTTCTGCTCTGGAGCAAAAGTGGTCGCACTTCTTGTACTCTGAAGTGGCAAACAGATTTATGGTAGATCACATCCACTTTGAAAAGAGAGGTGTGATGCACTCAGTTTTGATCTCCCACTCGTGCTGTTGTTGCTGAGGGAAAATCTAACTCAAATCGTCCACTAGGATGTTGTCTAGGCCCTTTATGTGTATGGCTAAATGGATGCACTTGATGCTGGATGCACCAGTGCCATAACTGTAGGCTGAGAGCGCAAAAGACTTTGAGATACAATGCTTCCCTGGCAGTTGATTTAGGCTAGGGCTGTAGTATTGTCCAATTGCACCTGCACCACTTTGCCTTGCAGAAGGAATAGAAAGGCCTTCATCGCTTTGAAGACAGCTAGAAGCTCCAAGAAGCTGATGTGGAGTTGTTTTTGTTGAAAAGTCCACTTGCCCTGTATTTGGTGGGCCCCACAGTGGGCCCCCCAGCCCAGGAGTGAAGTGTCCATTGTGAGCCAGGTAGAAAGGGGAGTCATTAGAAAAGGAACCCGTTCCAGCAGATTACTGCTCAGTGACCACCAGGTAAGTGAGTGCAGAATTTGAACCGGGATTGCTAAACCTAAGGACTGTGGGTCTACATTTGGGTGGAAGACCAATAGAAACCAGAGTTGCAGTTTTCACATCTTCAATCAAGCATTCACCACTGTGTTGCAGAATACCATCAGACCTAGCAGTCTCTGAATGAGTTGAGCAGGTTGAGATGGATGCTGCTGGACATGGAGCACCAAGTCCTTGATGCATCAGAAACGTTCTTGAGATAAGTATGCCTTTTTGGCCCTTGTATCCAGAACTGTACCAATGTCATTGATTGCTGGGACTGGCTCCAATTTGGACCTTTTCCAATTGACTTGGATCCCCACGTTCTGGAGAAGAGGCAGTACATATTATGTTTGTGAAAGTAACTCTTCTTTGTCCTTGGAAGTCAGAAGCCAGTCATCCAGGTAAGGATAGATTGATATACCCTGTGTCCAAAGGTACGCCACCACCACTGCCATACATTTCTCCTGGAGGCGGAAGCAAGTTTGAAGGGTAAGACTGCACACTGGCACACTTGACTTCCCACGGCAAACCTGAGATACTTCTTGTGTTGTTCTCCGATGCCAATATGGAAATACGCATCCCTGAGATCTAGTGCCACAAATCATTTCTCCTGATATAGAAGAGGTATAATTTCTTGTAACACTATCATGCAGAACTTTTTCACATGGAAAAATCTGTTCAAGAGGCATAGATCCATAATCAGCCGAATTCTGCCATCCCTTTTTGGGATCAAGAAGTACCAGGAGTAGAAGCCCTCCTGTCTGTACACCCACTGCACCGGAATAATAGCCCTTTTGGCTAGGAGATCCTTCACTTCTTCCAATAATACCTGGGAGGGTTATGTAAACCTCATCCCTGTGAATTTTGTGATTGTTCTGTTGCATAGCCCAAGGATATGATCTTCGGGACCCAGCGGTCCGATGTTATGTGGTGCCATGTAGGGGCATAGCGTGCCAGTATGGTGTTGGATGATCGGAGAGGAACAGAGTATGTGAGAGATAGATGTTGTCCCTCACTTGCCAAGGTGTTACAGTCCCTGATGGCGGAAGGGAAGAAAGATCTGAGAGAAGCAATGGGTGGTTTTGAGCCTCAAAGGTGCTCCTGAGGCTCAGGTTGTTTAGCACGTTGGCCTTGAGTTTGTTTCCCTTTGCCCTGGAAAGGGCGCTTGTAGGGCTGATATTACCTTCTAAAATCATGCCACTCTTGATGTTTGTACATGTTTTTTTGTCTGTAATACTGGTGGTATTTGGAGCCATAGGAGGAGGCAGATGTAGAGGTAAAAGTCTTGGCTGTGAATTTAGACTTTTTCATCTGCTCCATAGTGGAGTCTGTAGTCTCACTGAACAAACCTTTCTCACTGAAAGGTAAGCCTTCTATTTTCTCCTTCATATCCCCATGCAGATTAGTGGAGCGGAGCCATGCATGTCAACGTAAGGAGATTGCTGCCGTCAATGAACGGGATTCAGATTCGGCCAAATGTTTGGCCGTACTCAACTGTTACCTGGTAAGCAACACTGACTTATCTATGGTTTCTTGAAACTTCCTCTTGAATTTCTAAGGGGAGAGGACTTCCCTGGAATTATACAAGTCCTCCCACAGCCCATGTGTATATTTTGCTGTACAGGCTGAATAATTTGAGATCTTGACCAACAGACACGAGGTGGAGTAAAGTTTCCTCCCTTCTTTATCTGCCGGGGTTGTGTGTTTGTATCCAGATTTTGAACTGGAGGATGTGGCATAGTCAATTACTAGTGAATAGGGTGCTGGATGTTTCAGGAGATATTCATTTTCCTTAGCCTGTACCCTATACAAGCTTTCCAGTCTTTTAGACATGGGGATCACCTCCCACGCACACTGAGCCGCTTTTGTGATGACTGGGAGCACAGGAAGAGCTACAGGTTGAGTAGCTTCCAACCAAACCATAAAATTATACACGGGCCATTGATGGTAGACGTTTCTGATTTCAGGTCGAGACCCAGTGCTTTAGCCATATATAACACACGTGCCTATGATACGCTTTCATCTCCTTGTTAGGGGAGATGTGTGTAGATGGGGCCACATCAACAGGAGGATCCACCCTGGCATCTGGGTCACCAGGGTTGGATTCAAAATCTGAAGATCCATGGTGATCTGACGTAGACTGCAATGGAGAAATTGGTGTGAAAGCCTGCATTTCAATAGTCTACAGAATCAGTGTTTGAGTGCCGATATGCACACAGTCACATACGGTCTGTGTGGCTGAATCCTGAAAGAGTACATAAGAAGTTGTCTGTGTAGACTTTGAAGAAGTCACAGGTGTTGGTTCCGATGGTACTGCCCAAATGGGAGCCTGTGAATGGCCCCAAGACTGACTTTCTTGGAAATTATAAGGCAACCCAGGGGATACTGTCTCCAACGGTGCTGAAGCTAGGGCATCCCCTGCCGCAGATGAGTGAGCAAAGCTGCAGGTATGCCACGGTGAAGTTGCTAGATGAGCAGCTGTAAGTGTGACTGATTGTTTAGTGGCCAGTTCCCATGGCGTACCTATTTCTGATGTTTGCAGGAAATGCTTGAAAGTTGAAGCCAAGGGGGTGCTCGAACTAGAGTACAAAATTGATAGCAAAGTGTGATCCTTTGTCGTATCTAGGGCCACTGCCCTATCCTTCTCTTTGATGTCGAAATTGGTATGTCGGCCGGACACCAAGGGGTCACCAATCTCAACACCAACAACACATGCGTATTCAGGGTGGCCCGAAACAGGAGGTCGAGCTATGGGCGTCGAAGGAGCATGAGTTGATA
Organism: Hemicordylus capensis; assembly: GCF_027244095.1. Taxonomy (NCBI): domain Eukaryota; kingdom Metazoa; phylum Chordata; class Lepidosauria; order Squamata; family Cordylidae; genus Hemicordylus; species Hemicordylus capensis. Next base: position 50,136,541 of record NC_069660.1, read on the forward strand.
TCGATGGCACTTCTTGATGTCAATCCATCAGCGTTTGTGTCAGTAGCGAGGGTACTTCTCGATGTCGAGCTTCCAGGAATCTATCGGCATTAGTGCTGGTGATAGAGATTGGGTCCTCGATGCCATGGGTCTAGGTGCCAACACACGTTCAACATCGACACACTCAATAGTCACTGGATCTGATTCCTTCGACGTTGAAGCCTTCGACGTCAAAGGCTGTCGGATGCTTCCAAGTGTCTGCAGATCTGAAGGAGATGGTGTCCTTTTGTGAGGTCTACTGTCTTGGGCTTTTTTGATCTATGAGAGGGCTGAGGATTCTCAAAGTCTGAATGCCTTTTTAAAGTTTTTGATCCCTCCAATGTCAAATGCATAGACTTCAACGAAAACTTTGGGATTCAGTACGATACTAACATGCTCGGAGTTGAAGGCTGTTTCATAGGATGAGGTTTCTGGGTTGATATAGATGCCTTTGCAGCCAATGTCAAAGCTGAAGGGTGGGGTTCTCCCAACGTCGAGGTACTTAGCACCTCGTCGTAAATGGTGGCGCGAAGCTGCAAAGCCCATTTTTTTCTCATTTGCTTTGAGAAGGAAAGGAAATCTTGCAGGAGGAAATGTTGTGTGTCCCCACCCCAGCAGATTAAACACAAATCGTGAAGGTCCTTTGAAGGGAGCTTGGTGTTACTTTTGCATCTTTTGAAGGTCTATTTCTCCTCAGCCATCTCCGCATGATCCAGATGGTCAGCAAAGTCCATTCCAAATAGTCCAATTAAACACCAGCAAATTCTGGAAGCCATTCCAACATACAGATGACACCAGAGTAGTTGAAAAAATGCCAACAAGGAGCGACAGCCCAAGGACTGCATGCAACAGCAGTCAGAAAAGAACCGCCCATGAAGAACATGGCACCCAGCCCACCTTTAAACAGCACGCTGAAGGCATGTAAGCGGGGCTTAGTTGTCTCGACAAGCTGTGGCATGTTACCAAGTGGGTCCTGTGCAGGTGCATTACCCATTCTTATGGATCTTGATCCAGATCATGTCATTTGGCCCTCACTAAACTCAAAGGATAGTGTTAGCAGTAGGCACAGAGGATGGTATATAAAGAAAGAACAAAATTCACTCTCTTCCTCAGGATATGGCACGGCTATAGAAGCACTAACATAGAGTGACATTTAACAGACGGGCACTGTGACCAAGGGCTGTTTAAAAGACAACACACAACAAACGTTTATATCATCTGGAGATTCATTAGGTGTAGCTTTATTTTTATTTATTTATTTATTTATTTTTGCATTTATATACCGCCTTTCATTAAAAAGATAACCCCAAGGCGGTTTACAAAAGTTAAAAACATACAATAAAAACACAATAAAAACATCATATTAAAAGTACAAAAACATATAAAAACAGGCATAAAAACAACACAACAAATACAACAAATAGAAACACAGAGAAGCCGCAGTAGAAAACAATCATGTAAAAGCCTGGGTAAAAAGCCAAGTCTTTAAAAGCTTTCTAAAAGCCGTGATGGAGTCCGAGGAACGAATGGCCGCTGGGAGAGCATTCCAGAGTCTGGGGGCAGCAACAGAGAAGGCCCTGTCCCGAGTGCACGACAACCGGGCCTCCCTCATTGTCGGCACCCGGAGCAGGGCCCCCTCAGATGTCCTCGTCCAGCGGGCAGCAACCCTTGGGAGCAGGCGGTCCCTCAAATACCCTGGGCCCAAACCGTTTAGGGCTTTAAAGGTCAAAACCAGCACCTTGAATTGGACCCGGAAACGAACCGGCAGCCAGTGCAGCTCTTTCAAAATGGGAGTGACATGTTCCCAACGGGCAGCTCTGGATAAAACCCTCGCTGCCGCGTTTTGCACTAGCTGCAGTTTCCGGATATTCTTCAAGGGCAGCCCCACGTAGAGCACGTTACAGTAATCCAGCCGCGACGTGACTAAGGCGTGGGTAACCGTGGCCAGATCTGCCTTCTCGAGAAAGGGACGCAGCTGGCGCACCAGCCGAAGCCGTGCAAAGGCACCCCTGGCCACCGCCTCCACCTGAGCCTCCAAAAGCAGAGCCGGGTCCAGTAGTACCCCCAAGCTGCGTACTTGCTCCTTCAAGGGGAGTGCAACCCCATCCAGAACCGGTAAAATCTCCTCATCCCGATTGGCTCTCCTACTGACCAACAGTACCTCCGTCTTATCCGGATTCAGTTTCAGTTTGTTAGCCCACATCCAACCCATCACGGCCTCCAACCCCCGATTCAGGACATCCACCGCCTCCCTAGGATCAGATGACAAGGAGAGATAGAGCTGAGTGTCATCCGCATATTGCTGACAACTCAGTCCAAATCTCCGGATGACCTCTCCCAGCGGCTTCATGTAGATGTTAAACAGCATGGGGGACAAGACCGATCCCTGCGGGACCCCACAGGCCAACGGCCAGGGGGGCGAGCAGTAGTCCCCCAGCACCACCTTCTGAACCCTCCCCTCAAGAAAGGACCGGAACCACTGCAACGCAGTGCCTCCGATTCCCATACTCGAGAGGTGGCCCAGAAGGATACCATGGTCGATGGTATCGAACGCCGCCGAGAGGTCCAGCAGAACCAACAGGGACGCACTCCCCCTGTCTAGTTCCCGGCGTAGGTCATCCACTAGAGCGACCAAGGCAGTCTCAGTCCCATACCCAGGGCGGAAGCCAGATTGAAAAGGGTCCAGATAATCCGTATCATCCAAGACCCTCTGCAGCTGGGACGCCACCACACGCTCCATCACCTTGCCCAAAAAGGGGAGGTTAGACACAGGTCTATAGTTGTCCAGGTTGGAGGGATCAAGGGAGGGCTTTTTTAATAGAGGTCTTACCACCGCCTCCTTGAGGCACGATGGCATCCTGCCCTCCCTTAACGAAGCATTAACGATCACCTCCAGCCATCTACCTGTCCCCTCCCTGGCAGCTTTTATTAGCCATGAAGGGCAAGGGTCAAGAGCGCACGAAGTCGCCCGCACACTGCCCAGGATCTTGTCCACATCCTCAGGCCGCACCAACTGAAAAGAATCCAACACAACGGGACCAGATGGTACCAGAGGCACGTCTGCCGGAACTGCCAAAACTCTGGAGTCCAGGTCAGCACGGATGCAAGCGACTTTATCTGCAAAGCGACAGGCAAACCGATCACAAAGAGCCGTAGATGACTCCTCCCCCATTGTCCGGGGGGATGTGTGGAGCAATGTTTTCACCACACGAAACAGCTCTGTTTGCCTGCACTGAGCAGACGCAATGGAGGCGGAGAAAAAACATTTCTTCGCCGCCCCCACCGCCACGGCATAGTCCCTAAAATGGGCTCTAGCCCGTGTTCGATCGGATTCGTGACGACTCTTCCTCCACCGTCGCTCCAGCCGTCGTCCGAGTTGCTTCATCGCCCTAAGCTCCGAGGAAAACCAAGGAGCAGAACGGGCTCCACCAAGCCGGAGAGGGCGCTTGGGGGCAACCGTGTCAACAGCCCTGGCCATCTCTCCATTCCAGAGATCAACCAAGGCGTCGACAGAGTCACCAGCTCTGGACACTGGAAACTCCCCGAGGGCCGTCTGGAATCCAAGCGGATCCATAAGCCTCCGGGGGCGGACCATCTTAATCGGCCCACCACCCCTGCAGAGGGCAGACGGAGCAGTCAAACTAAACCCCACCAGGTGATGATCTGTCCATGACAAGGGAGTGATCTCAAATTCCCCCACCTCCAGATCATTTATTTCCCGATCGGCAAAAACCAGATCCAGAGTGTGTCCCGCCACGTGGGTAGGGCCCGATACCAACTGAGACAGGCCCATGGTTGCCATGGAGGCCATGAAATCCTGAGCCGCACCCACTAAGGGGACCTCAGCGTGGACATTGAAGTCCCCCAAGACAATAAGCCTGGGGGAACCCAAGGCCACCTCTGAGACCACCCCCGCCAGCTCAGGTAGGGAGACTGAAGTGCAGCGGGGTGGTCGGTACACCAGCAGAATCCCCAGCCTATCTCGGAGGCCCACCCTCAAGGACAAACACTCAAAATTCTGAGATTGCCTGACCGGGCACCTGGAAACGGGGAGGGTCTCTCGAAAGATGACTGCAACGCCTCCTCCCCGACCCTCGAGGCGGGGCTGCTGCACGATCTGGAAACCTGGAGGACAAAGCTGAGAGAGACCAACCCCGCCCAGCACATCCAACCAGGTCTCCGTCACGCATACCAGGTCAGCACGCTCATCCACAATCAAATCGTGGATGAGAGATGTTTTTGCGTTAACTGACCTGGCATTTAGCAGCAGCACCCTAATCCTCGAAGGAGTGTTCACAGAGCTCCCTAGGGTCAGAGGGTTGGGGGAAGGGCCGGAAAAAGGAACAGGCCTCAATTGCCTGGACCGTTTTCCCCTGTAACGGCCTGCCCAACTCCCACCGCCATACCTCCCTCTGCCCGCTACCCGTGATATTGCCGCCCCCACTCCAGACCCACTTTTTTGCTCTCCCAGACACATCTCCCCAGACTATTCCACCACGGCTACTTGGCTTAATTTAAAACCAAGACCAGACTCATACAGTCCCTGCTGACTTCTTGCTTGGTGGAAGATGGATCGTCAAGGCAGGAGGAGAAGATCTTCAGGGCTCCAGGCAGCTCGCCCCACGGCTGAGAGCCACAAGGACGAGAGCCCTTATGCTCTCGCCCTTCGGCTCACGCCAAGAGGCTCACGCCCCTGGCCCAGCCCCAGCTTTAAAGCCACAGAGGCTGAGGGTAGATGGCACACACCTGGAGAAAGAGGTGGGGCAGAAGCCCAAACACAGTCACTGCCCTGCCAAGATGTTCCCTCTTCCCTTCCTCAGTCCCTGGCCCAGCCCCAGCTTTAAAGCCACAGAGGCTGAGGGTAGATGGCACACACCTGGAGAAAGAGGTGGGGCAGAAGCCCAAACACAGTCACTGCCCTGCCAAGATGTTCCCTCTTCCCTTCCTCAGTCCCTGGCCCAGCCCCAGCTTTAAAGCCACAGAGGCTGAGGGTAGATGGCACACACCTGGAGAAAGAGGTGGGGCAGAAGCCCAAACACAGTCACTGCCCTGCCAAGATGTTCCCTCTTCCCTTCCTCAGTCCCTGGCCCAGCCCCAGCTTTAAAGCCACAGAGGCTGAGGGTAGATGGCACACACCTGGAGAAAGAGGTGGGGCAGAAGCCCAAACACAGTCACTGCCCTGCCAAGATGTTCCCTCTTCCCTTTATCAGCATAAAATGTGTTTAGTTGTAATTAAATCAACAGGTTTTGCCCAGGTCATGCACGTTTTGGAAACCATAGTTGCAGTATGAGATGATGCCTTTCAGCATCTTCCTATATCGCTGCTGCCTGATATAGGGACCAGCAGGGATTAAAACCTGCAACCTCATGCTAGGTGTTTCCCATAGTCTGGGAAATGTACCAGCAGGGATTTGAACCAGCAACCTCTTGCTCCCTAGGCAAGTTGCTTCCCCGCTGCACCATTAGGTGGCTTTATAATGTATACCAGAGATGTGCAATGTGCAAATAGATTCAAGCTTGAAACAAATCGCCCTTAAAATAAAGGGCCTGTTTCGAGTTTGAAAGTAAAACTACTCACTTTTGAGCTCTAATTGTTTTGAGTGCCATTTTGCTGGGGAGAGCTGGTCTACCAGTTGAAGCTGGTGGGTAGACCAGTCCTCCAAGGCGGGCCAACGCACCAAGTTCAGACCAGGCATGTGAAGCAGGTAGACAAGGCCTCCAATCTGGACTTAATGCATCAGCCTGCCTCGGAGGAGTGGTCTACCCACTGTCCCCAACTGGTAGACCAGCTCTCCCTGGAAAAAATGGCACTCAACACTGGAATCTTTTTGAGTGTTTCATCACAACAGCAGGCTTGATTGCTGTTTTGACAAAATGTTTTGAGCATTTTGAGTTTGGTTTCGAGCTCAAAACAAAATGCAAAATCCATTTCGTGCACACCTCTAATGTATACTGGGTATTAGGAGTGCCTAGTTTGGATGAGCCCTTCTAATATATTTCCCCCAGTCTTTGTCTTGACTACATATGCCTGATGTGCTTCAAACACTATGGTCTCTAGGTGCCTCAAAACCTAGCTTGTTAATTGGTTCAATAAGGAGGTATCTATCTCATGAGCAGGAGCAACAATTGATCTACTATGGAAGAACTTGGATACAGAAAAAGAAGAAGAAAACTGGAATTAATATAAATAAGGAAACAGTTACCCGCTCTAGGCGAGCCTGCCATAGATCCTGCCTCAGGTCCTGAATAGCTTCTGCCACTCTCTCCACTGTAAGCTCTGTGGAAAGGTCCGTGAGCTGAGGTAGAGTCAGTCCAGTCACATTATCCTGTTCTGGAGAAATAAGCATATAGCTGAATATTTATTGAAGGGGGGGGCGTTTGACTCAAAGAGCATCTACTAGAAGGAACTTTAACTGCAGGTCCAACTAAAGATAAATGTGACTGCTCCCACTCCATGTCACTTTACTATCTTTTTCTTGTAATGTTTAATACAAGACAAACGTGGGCAGATGCAGAGCATCAAGACATATCATGCATTCTTTGTATTTATTTATTTAAAATATTTATATTCTGCTCTTAAACCCTGTCAGGGTCTCCAAGGAGGCTTAAAATATATTTTTTAAAAGACACTACAAACATTTAGCACACAATGTTTGAAAAGAATCCAGAGGCAGTCTTGAACTACTTGCAAAGTAATTACATGATCCAGTACATTATACATACAGTCCACAAGATGTCAGTGCTGTCACATATACAGAAAACTGGATACAATAATCCAAAGTAACATAGGAAGCTATACCGAGTCAGACCATTGATCCATCTAGCTCAGTGTGTCTACACAGGCTGACAGTGGCTTCTCCAATGTTTCAGGCAGGAATCTCTCTCAGCCCTATCTTGGAGATGCCATGAAGGGAACTTATAACCTTCTGCTCTTCCCAGAGCAGCTCCATCCTGAGGGGAATATCTTACAGTGCTCACACATATAGTCTCCCATTCACATACAACCAGGGTGGACCCTGATTAGCAAAGGGGACAAGTAATGCTTGCTACCACAGGACCAGCTCTCCTCCCTTTCCAACAGTAAAATGTAGTTTGATGTTAAACCCTAGGGTTGTCATTATGCTATAGGGGATATTCCATCTAAATCATGACTGCATTCCCACCCCATCCCCACTACACTTTGAAAATTCCTGACCAACCTTGTGTTTCTGATTCACTCCAAGGAACAATTTAAGAGCCATCATCATTCTACATGTGACTGTTCATCCTGACAGGGCTTAGATGCCTACCAAGGAGCTTCATAAGATGGGTTTATCTTCTACACAAAAGCCAGTATCCTGCTATGATGAGGTGACAGATGCACGGTTTTTAGGATACGACACATGTCTAACAACTAACACTTGTACTTTTTGTAATATCAGTTGGCTCTGCTTCCAGTAGACTTCTAGTCTTTCATCTTGACCATCCCAATCAACAAATTCAGGGAACGTCAGTCCTACTCTATATATTGGAGACAGTAAATGGTTTAATGCATTTCAAACGTGCAGGGGCTACTTGATAAACAATCTATATTACTTGCAGAGAAGTAGAGAATGGAGTAAAAAGGTGTCCTCCATCATCCTATTTTGTACAGATTATCAAAAATCTAGTTTCCCTCACAGCAGTGCTCTGCCTCCTAACATAATTTTATTTATCTAACACATTTGTATACTGCCCAAAACGCAAGTCTCTTAAAAATCCACAACTTACATGCAAATGGCATCAAGTTAGTTCACTTGCTTCTCAAACTCACCTCTATTAAGGGACAATGAGCTCCAAGTGTTTCGGTCTCCTCTCCCTCCATGATCCAACTTTGTCTCAGGGCTGTTACACAGCATGTACTGTAGAACTGAATGTAGCTTGGTCAGCTGGGACTGTGTCTCCCAACGGGCTGAACAAGCACGCTGGCACTCCGCTGCCAATGCCTCTGCCCTACTCTCTGCACCACAAAGACTCAGGCGCAATTGAGATGCTTCAGCCTCCAGTGTCTGCACAGAGTCCCTCAAATGCCGCTCGCTAGCACGCAGTTCTTCCAGGTCCTGAATTAACTGCTCCTTGCGAGTTATCAAGGCTGTCTCCTTCTCTAGCATCATCTGCTTGAGTGACTGCATCTGTGGGGGAAATGACAGTTTCCCAAAACATATGAATATGGGGAAGACAAAGACTAAAAATACAGCAACAGTCGAGAAGACTTCTGGATATAATTTGCAAGGAAAAACTAAATTAATATATGTGTTGGACCAAGTATCCTATTACTCCGAATACAAAGATCCATTCTGTAGATGTTTCCACCAGGTTTTATAAATAAAGCTTTGGGCTGATAGAGAGGTGAAAATACAGTAAGCAGACACTATGGTTAAGCAATGAAGTGGTGCAACAAGAAGTTACAAAGCTGTTTGCTTTCTCCTTCACTCAGCATGCATAAATAAGGGCAAGACACACATGCAAACCCAGTTTTGTTCACATAATGCGGGGGGAAAGCCATAGTGTTAAGGGGGATAAAGATGTGTGGAGAAGTATTTAAAGATAAAAGTGCCACATGGCTGGTAGTAGGGAAGATAAACAAACAAATATTGCGGGTAATACCTGGGTACTGAGCTCCTGCACCTCTCTTCTATGCTCAGCAACCAGCTGCTGTGCTTGCTGTCGTTCAGTATTCATTTTGGCAATTTCTCCCTGGTGAGCATCATCCCTGTCTTGCAGCCTCTTGAGCCTGGCCTCTTTTTCCTCCAAGGACACATACAGACTGAGAGGGGGAGAGGTGGGGGAGAGAGGAGTGGGACTTTAATTACATCTAGAAAGAACCACACTAGAGGGAATGTGTGAGAGGTAACTACTTCACCCACAAACAGACATTTGCTCACCTGGCCCTTTCCTGCTCCAAAGCTTGCAGTGTTGCCTTAAGCTCTGCATTCTGACATTCCACTTCCTCCCACTGGTTCTGCTGCTTCTTCATCTTTTCTAGAGCAGTGTTCTGATGTTCTACCTCTTTCCGCTTTGCTCGCAGCTCGATGTTCTGACATTTCAGCTCCTCTTGCTGGGTACAGAGAACCACCTGTAATTCTGCATTCTGATGCTCAACTTTCTCTTTCCAACTCTGCAACTCTGCGTACCGTTGTTGTGCCTCCTCCCAACGCCTCTGAAGCACTGCACTTTCCTGGTCTGCCTCCTCTCGCTGCCTCTGGAGCAGATCCTTCAGTTGCACATTCTGATGTTCCACCTCTTCCATTTGATGCCGCAACTCCACATTCTGAAGCTCTGCTTCCCTTTTTTTGTCTTGTAGATCCTTATTTTGACATTTTACTTCCTCCCATTGCCTCTGGAGTGCAGTGTATCGCTCTGAATTGTGACGCTTGGCCTCCTCCCAATGGCTCTGCTCCCTTTCCAGGGCTTGAACTGTGGCATGCTGGTGTTCTGCCTCTTCCTGCTTGCTCAGAAGTTCTTGGTTTAGATGCTGTTCTTCCTCCCACTGACTTTGCAGTGTAGCCCTCAGTTCTGTGTTCCACTGCTCCACCTCTTCCTTTCGGCTCTGCAACTCAGTGTTCCTATGTGCTGCCTCTTCTAGCTGTTTTCTCTCTGCTTCTAGCAATTTTTGGAGGTGTGAAACCTCCAGCATCTTCTGTTTGGACAATTCTTGCACTTCTCTTAAATGTTGCTGAGCCTCCTGGCTAATCAACTGGCAAGATTCTTTTGCTGTCAGTAGCTGAGACTCCAAATCTTGAACCTGGAAATGAACAGGAGACTAATGAAAAGGCAGAAGTTGAGTACCCATCAACTTTAGTCTATGGATTATACAGAGAGAGGAGTATACAGATCCACACATCTTATTCCAAGATAGTTTCGTACCTTGAAATAGATAGATATTGCCCCATTTGTGTACAAAGTATAGAAGTTTGGTAGAACAGAGCACACTCCCACCATTCAGTATCTTTTATAGAGTATCAAACATATGACTTTAAAAAAACAATACTGTATTTCGCCCCCGCCCACCCCCACCAAAACAGCTTAATATGAGGGCTATTTGGCTTCCTAGTACCCTGAGCAGTTTTCTTTAGTGGTTTTGGGGGTATTGTACAGTACTTTTGGATCAGGCAATTTGTAAAAAGCCACAAGCCTGGCAGTAGACCAAGGGTCAGAAAAGCATATCATTACTAATAAATATTATGGCTTAATCACCTGATTTTGCAAAGTGTCTCGCTGTTGAAGAAGAAAGTTGATTTCTTCTTTGAGAGATTTTACTTCATCCCTGGTCTTCTTTTCCAGCATTTCCATTGTATTTTGGGCATCCTTAAGTTCTGCTTCCAGATTCTGTACAGTATCCAGGGTAGGAAGGGGAGAAGTAAAGTAAAGTTGTTCCATTATCTTTTTCCAATTTGACCAGGTTTAGTCAAATATAACTTTAATCATGATGGAGCCATGAATAAAACTCCAACAGTACACCAGCTGTACAGATGAGATGATCTACAGTTCTCAAATCAGAACACCAGCAGGAATGGAGACCTGTTGTCTCAATCTAAAAGTGACAGCAGTAGGATGACAAACTGCCTTGGATCAGAAATAAAGTGTGGGATATAACTTTTTCATAAACAAGCCAGCCAACAAAAGAGTATGGAACAAACAATAAGGCATGTATTGTATAATATATCATATCAAGGCAGCATTCTATGTAGACTTTTCTAGGAGTAAGCCCCATTGAACACACTGGACTTACTTGCAAGTAAACAAGGACAGGACTGTGCTCTAAAGTCATATTATATTGATGAAGAATGTAAGCCACAATTGAGTGTGTGCAATAAGTTATTTTTCCATTTATTATTCTATTTGTGTGTTACTAAAATCCTAGTTAATTTAGTTACTCATTTGTTAAAATTGCACTCATTTCATAACTAATACCATCCCTTTACACTCTCCCCCATGTACTGTTGCAAGGCAGAGCAACAGGCTTTTGTGCTTTTTAAAAACAATTTGAAATCCAAGAAGGAGCGGCACAGCTGCTTTCAGGGGCTGCCTTTTTTATCTTACACAAGCCCTAGATATAGTATTGGTAGGGGCAATTCTTCAAAATGAAGCAACCACTTAACCCAGTGTGCTTAAGAAGAGCAAAAGCTATACATGATCCAAGGACAAGCTCTTCACACATCACATAGTTGGTTCAAGCCATACATAGAAGGAACTCTCTTATATTCAAGTCTACTTTTCGAGATTGATTTTTGTTGCTCTGTGCTGGATTCTCAGTAATCTCTATAATCTCTTTGGCAGCTCATTTCTACCTGCTCTCTCTTTTGGTGCTTCTTCACCTCCTGATGTAGTAATTCCAGCTGCTGGCAAGCACTGGTCAGCTCTTCCTTTGTTTGGAGAAGCTCATCTAATAAAGATTTCCTCTCATCCTCTTTTTCTAGCAGCATCTGCACATTAAGAGATTAGGAAACAGATACTTTAAACCTAAGTGAAAGAAGTTTAGCAATTCTGAAATCCAGCAAATAACTGTAACACTTTAGAGAGTTTTAGCTTTATTGTGAATTATAAATGGAATCTATTTGTATTTCATAACAACCCTAGACTGGGTTACACAACAAGCTTGAGACACAAAAATAATTCATTTTTCTTTTTGAAAAGAAAAATAATCTTTGTTGCTTGCAAGTGATATCAAATGGGAGTCTGCCAAATTATCAGAAGTAGGACAAATACAGTATTGACAGACATCCACTGGACCATCCCACTTAAGAAAATTCCGCCTATGGACTTGGCATTTTCCCATGTAAGAGTTCTAAACCTCACCTCTGGATTGCAGCAGCAGTTAATATCTATGGCCTAGAAGATCCATTTTTATTTATTTGGAAACAGTAGCCTATTTGGAAACGCTTAGGTTTTTGTGAGAAATAATGTATACAAAGGCTGCAGACTGAAAGACAGTATTATATCAAAAGCTCAGCAGAAAATTTTAAATTGCACACCGTAAAAAGTAGGGAAGGGAAAAACTAGGAGCACTAAATATTGTGTAAGTAGTATTCAAAAATTCAGACTAAATAAATGTAACATTAGTGCTTCAGAAATGCACTGCATGATCAGAAATATACTGCTCTTTATAGAAACTGTCCCAAACCATTTCTTAAATATCTTTAAAATGCCATTAGACTACAACGCTTATGATGGCCCAAACTCTATGCAAGGTGGATTCAGACATCACGTTGGACCACAGTTAAATGTTGGTTTCACATAACATCTTAGGTTTGGGAGTAGGAACTCCACACCCCTCTCTCGCCCGTGTGAGAGTTGGAAGAGTGTTACTTCTGACTGACATTCAAACAAACAAAGATCAATCACTTGAAGCAACTGAAAGTTACTTGAAAGAAACTTAATAGATGTAAACCAAGGACTGAAGTATGTTTCACATTGCAGTTTTATTTTAAGTTAAGTAGGTTAGAATAAAACCAAGACTCGCTGCACTTCACAACCAATCTTGGTTTGTTCCTAACCTACCTAGGGTTGTTCCAACCCTAGCATGGGCAAGGGAGGAGGAAGCATACACTCCCAAGGTCATGAATAGTTACACATAAAAACAGGTTGCTTACCTGTAATAGGTGATCTTTCTGGTGATCCACGTTAACTCACAACCTGGGTTCTGCAACTGCACAGTAGTTTGTCGTGGAAGAATTCCAAGCTCGCTGAGGCACTCTTTGGCTCAGCCAAATCGTGTACAACCATTAATTTCAGCAGGAGCGCGCCATTCTCCTCGGTTCCTGATTGGCCACTGTGATGAGCGAAGAGGAATGCCCATAGATAAAGGCAGTACAACTATGAAGAAACCCTAGCAGTGGGAGGGTGTTGGAGTGAACAGGAATCACCAGAAAGATCACAGGTAAGCAACATGTTTATCTTTGAGGTGATCCACGTTCCCTCACAACGTGAGTGATTAACTAGCTCACCAAGATGGAGATGGGAGCCAGGATTCCGTTCAGAGAACTCTGAGGATGGGAGCCAGGATTCCGTTCAGAGAACTCTGAGGACCTCCCAACCAAAGTTGGCCTCCGCCACTGAGTAGATGTACGTAGCGAAGTGCTTTACAAAAGGTAAGTCTGAAGACCACAGGGCTGCCTTGCAGATGTCCTTCATATTGATGCTAGACATGTGCGCCCTAATCTTTGAGTAGGACTGAATGCCTTGTCGATGGTAACTCATGAAAATGAGCTCAAGAAGCCAATGGGAGATTCTTTGTTGAGAGACAGGGCGATCCTTGTTTCCCCCTTTGTATGAAACGAAGAGTTTCTTGGCTCTCTGGAAAGTTTTTCGCCAGTTAATATAGAGAAGGGCTCCAACTTCGAGGGAGTGCATTAACTTCTCCAGTAAGGTGGAATGGTTCTGGAAGAAGGCAGGCAATATATGAAACTGATAGAGATGAAACTGATAGAGATGAAAATCAGAAACAACTTTAGGAGTGAAAGAGGGATCTGTTCAAAGAACAATTTTGTCTATGTATAATTTAATGTATGGAGAGTCAGCCCGGAGAGCTGTCAGCTTGCTTACGCGGTGTGCAGAAGTTACAGCAACAAGAAAAGCCACTTTTAAGGACAAGGACTTGAGGCTAGTGGAAAGAAGTGGTTCAAAGGGAGGTTTTGTGAGAGAAGAGAAGACTAGGGAGAGGCTCCAAGGTTCAACAGGATCTCAGATAAGAGGGAAGAAGTTAACACCCTTGAGAAAGCATTTGGAGCCTGGATGGGGGAAAACTGACCATCCATCCCAGCCATGCTGTCTCGCAAAAAGAGCTGCCAGATGTACCTTGAGAGAGGTATTAAAGAGATGGAAGCATTTGAGGCCTATTAAGTAGAGAATAATTTGCCCTATAGTAGCAGTGAAAGGATCAAAGCCTGTGGTTTCAGCATGTGCAATTAAAAGTCTCCACTTACACATGTAGTTTCTGCGTGTGTATTCTTTCCATTTGTTCAGTAGGATGGAATCTAATAATTGAGCCTCCAGGTGGACAGATTCAACAGACAGAGGTCAGGATGGAGGACACGACCCACATGCTTAAACAAAAAGGTTCTGTTGAGGAGGGAGGCATTGGTGGAAGCCTTGCGACAATCTGAGGAGGATCAGGAACCATGGTTTCCACAGCCACCATGGGGCAAGAAGAATGTAGCAGGTGCATTCCTGAAGGATCTTGGCCAGGGCCCTTGACAGGAGGGGGAGTGGAGGGAAGATATAATAGAGATGCTCCATCCACAGCATCCAAAAAGCATACCTCATTGAGTTCAGTCCCATTCCTGCCCAGGAGCACAACATCCTGCACTTTGTGTTAAGTCATATGGCGAAGATATCTATTTGAGGGGTGTTCCACTGGGGGGAAAATGTTGTCCAGCAGGGCCGGGTTGACTTCCCACTCGGGCTGATTGGTCAAGTCGAAGTACCTGCTGAGGGTGTCTGCCAGAACGTTGTCTGTGCCTTTGATAGGAAGGGCCATGGGGTAGGCACAGTGGGCAGTGCTCCAGTCCCAAAACTGTAGGGCCACACTGCACAGGGACCTGGAGACTGTCTCGCCCTGACAGTTCAGATAAGCTGTGGGGGTTGTGTTGTCCAAGAGCACTTGGACCACCCATCCTCGGACCAGAGGTAGAAAGGATATGAAGGACCGCAAAGAGTACAAGGAGATTAATGTGTTGAAATTGCTGTTGAAGGGCTCAAATGGCCTGAGCACGAAGGCTCCAACAAAGCACCCTCCCCAAACCTGTCAGGAAGGCACCTGAAGTTAAGAGTTACTGAGGGCCATGGCACCTCAAAGGGCATGCCCATAGAGAGAGTCCAGTTTCGCCCACCAACACAGAGATTCAAGATGGGAGGTGGAAGTAGCAGCCACATGTTCTGGCTGTCAGAGTTTGGTATGAACACCAACAGAAACCAGATTTGAACACCGAAAGAAACCAGTTCTGCAGTCTGCGCATGTGAAGCCTTACATAAGGCACAGTGGCAGTGCAAGAGGCCATGAGGCCTCACAGCCTTTGAACAGACTGTGTCCTCTGCTTTGGACTGAGAATAAAGTTGGAAATCAAGTCTGATCAGACGTTTTCTCTCCTCTGGAAGATAAGCACCTCATAGTGGAGTCCAGGATTGCTCCAATGAACTGTACGAGCCTCTGAGGCATTAAGACCAACTTCTTCACGTTCACCGATACACCTAGGTCTGCTATAGGCTCAGTAAGACTGAACCTGTGAGACAAGGGTTTCCCTGTTGTCTGACGTAAGCAGCCAATCATCTTAAGTATGGGTAGATGGTGACCCCTTGAATCCGGAGATATACAATAATAGCGCGGATGAACTTGGTGAACACACACAGGGCTGTGGAAAGTCCAAAAGGACATACTCTGTATTGGTAAGCCTGCTGTCCCAGGGTGAAGCGCAGGTATTTCTTATGGGCAGGATGTACCTCCACATGCAAATACAAATCTCTGAGATCCAGAGTTACAACTCAGTTGTCTTCCATGACCAAGGGGAGAACGGTGTGAAAAGATAGCATCCTGAACTTCCTGGTTCTTACATGCTTGTTCATGTTGCAAAGGTCCATGATGAGCCTCCATCCCATTTGGGCACCTGGAAATATCTTGAGTAGAAGCCTCTTTCCTGTTCTTCTGGGGGAACAGGCTCTAAAGCACCTTTCTTCAGGAGGGAACATACCTCTTCTACTAAGGTAGGAGTTGAGTGGGTGTATTTTATCCATGCAAATGCAGGGCAGCTTTTGAATTCAATGGCATAGTCTTTCCATATTATGGACAACTCCCAGGCATCTGATGTTTTACGACGCCAAGCTTCTGAGAAAGGGGTGATGAATGGAATGAGGTGGAGGTATTTCCAGTGCCAGTACATTAAACAGACTGCTTAGACTGGTCCTGGGGTTTTGTTCACTATTGTTGACAGTTGTGCAGGTTGTACTGGTGCTTAGGCAGGTATTTATAAGACTTCTTATAGTCCCTATGCTCTGACTGCTTATACTGAAAACTTTTGTTCTGGAGCAGTAACGTTGGGAGAAGGAAAAGGCTGAGAGGCGGAGGTGAAAGTCTGCACAGTATAGCAAGACGTTTTCAGTTTCTCTCTCATGTCATTGGTTTGTGAACTAAAAAGGCCATCACCTTCAAAGAGGCAGGTTCTCTATTTTGTCCTTCATATTGCCCTGCAGAGAGGTGGACTGCAACCAGGCATGGTGACAAAGTTACTGCACTGGCCAAGGAACACAATTCTGTCTTGGCAAGCTGCTTAGTGGTGTTAAGATGCTGTCATGTAATATCCACCAACTTTTTAAGGGCAGCTTGAAACCTGTCGCACAACTCAGTAGGGGCATCCTTTAAAGTAATTGTCTTCCCAAACAGAATAATGAAATTTGGCCATGCAAGTCAAGATTCTTAAGGCCAAACAAGAGGAGGAATAAAACCATCTGTTGAAGTAGACATGATGAAATCATAAACCGGATCTTTAGCTTCTGGAGTTGGTGCCTCTTTCTCCAGGCCCAAAAATTTAGCCATTTCAGCAACTTGGATCCAGTAGGAGCATGTCTCCTCTGTTGGTGAACTTGGAGGACTGGCCACAGTTTTGCCAGGGGACAGGTCAGAAGGGTTGTTGGTTTGGACCAAATCTCCTTTGGAGGATGGACTTGAAATATAATCTCCTTCAAAAAGGTCATCCTGCACAGGGAACTTAGCAGGAGCCACAAGTGGATCAACAACTTCCACATCAGGATCCGAGAGATGAGACTGAGCAGGTGAAGCAAGATTTATTGTACCCATGGGGACAGTTGGCATCCTAGGGTGCTTGAAGGGCCAAGGTGCAAGCTGAGGAAACAGGATCACAGTCTTTGGGGGGAGATGGCTCAAGAGCACCCCTCAATTTCATGATTTTCCAGGGTCTATACTTCTGGAAATCTTAGGGCAAGGCCGGAGAAGGCATGCAATAGGGATACCGGTATCTATGTAGGCCTCGTACAAATCCGGGATCCAAACCCCTAGGTGGATTCCAGTAACACATGGGTTGAAGCACAGAGGAGTAGTGTGGAGCATAATGATTAAAATGTTCTCTCCAATGTTGAGTGGGAGAATATCGATGAGTCGCCTTGGCCAGTGAAGTGGAAAGAGTTTGTATTGGTACTAACTTGTTATCATAGTCTCCCTTGAGACCGTGCAACTGGAAACCCCGAAAAAATAGACCCTGAAGGGGTACTGGTAGAGAAACCCATGAGGAATTCCAGGTTGCAAGTCCCAGATTTACACCTGACATTGGGGAAGGTTCTTAGGAAGAATGCTGTTCCCATGTCGGAGAGCCTTGAAGAGAATGCGCTGGTGACAAACCTGGAGAAAAGGCAATAATAACCTGTGAAGGGACACTCAGCACCAGTGTCAGCATCAGAGTTGATCGTGCTGCTGTCAACAGAGGAGGAAGAGGAGACGTTCGAGGACTTGGGAAGAAACTGTGTAGAAGTTGAAGAAGAAGAAGATGCGGTGACCGGGACCTAGAAGAAAAGGTGCAGAAGTCGATGTCTGATGCAGGGTTGAAGAGGGTTGGAGAAAGCAACATGGCCAGAAGCAATTATTAACCCTAACCCTCAACATTGACAGAGGCAATGAAGGCGGCAAGGTGGACCTTACAGACCCCTTGGCAGATGACAGCAAAGGGGTGTGAGGCAAAACCAAAGATGTCAGAGTAGTAGACTGTTTCAATCTTGTCAATGTTATAGAAGTAGATGGTGAAGTCTTGTGATGCTTAAGGCTCAACGATCCTGGAGACCCAGACTGATCACACTTATGTTTTTTTATGGAGTCAACATTGAACATTAATGTTA
Organism: Hemicordylus capensis; assembly: GCF_027244095.1. Classification (NCBI taxonomy): domain Eukaryota; kingdom Metazoa; phylum Chordata; class Lepidosauria; order Squamata; family Cordylidae; genus Hemicordylus; species Hemicordylus capensis. The sequence continues at coordinate 50,154,415 of NC_069660.1, forward strand.
ACAGCCATAAGTTTCTTGAAAGTAGAATCCCTGTGGTTCTTGTGAGAAGGAGTTCTGAGGTGGAAGAAGATGTCAAAGCAGACGACAGTCAAGTACCCAAAGGGCAATCCACAAAGGGAGAGACTTGATCCCGATGAGCGCAGGTCAGCCAACATCACAATCTAGGGTAGTTCGGCATTGGCAGAGGTCAAAGTGCAGTTTTGTAAAGAGCAGCCCAAAGACGAAGTTTTAGGCTCTTTCTGGTTTGGCGGGGGAAAGCCAGACAGATTTTACAGGCCTTAATATTATGGCTCTCACCCCACAAATATCAAACACTCATGTTTATCTGATGAGGGTAAAAGTACATCTGAAAGGTAAATTTTTTAAAAGTTTTCTGAGTGTCCATCAGAGCAGAAGGGGTGAGACAAGGGGGGAACTAGAGGGGGGGGAAAGACTGAGTTCTAAACCAAGATGACCACCAAGACACCAAGTCCAGAGGGAGAGGCAGAAGAATAAGCTGATAACCAGTCCGAGTCAAGCCAAAAGTCACCAGAGGAACAAGTCGGAGGATTTAGCAGAAGAATAGTCGGAAAACACAGTACAAAGTGAAGCTGAAAAACCAAAAGAAAAAGCTATGGAATAAGGAGAGCAGAGCGAAAGTGCATGCAATTCAACAGAGCCGAAGAGCACCTCAAAGAGCTTGGAATTCTTCTGCAACAGACTGCTGCGAAGGTGCAGAACCCAGGTTATGAGGGAACATGGATTACCTCAAAGATCCAACGTTTAACTGATTTCTTGTCATATTTGAACCTCCAGGTAGAACATTGAAAATGTAGAGGTTAACTGGTAAATATGAGCACAAGATTACTGCCTTAATTTCTTGGTTATTATAGGTCTTTGTCAAAATCTGGAAGAGACAGAGAGGTAGGTAAGACAGCCAATCTGCATTTTGAGATGTTTTAAAATCTATTATGGATGGAGTAGTACTCCCCTCAAGAGGACCAGGTTCACATCTTGGGGGGTACTTTCTGGATGCACAAATAGCAACTGTGGCCAGAAGTTCCTATAGTGAGCTATGCTGGGTCATGACCTGCCATGCCCTTTCCTGAAGACAGCAGATCTGGCCTGTCTTGGTCACTATAATCACTCATATCTTGGTCACACAGAGTATGTTATGCTGATCCAGCCTCTATGTGGGGCTGCCTGTGGAAGTGTCTGGAAACTTCAGTTAGTCCAGAATAATGCAGCCAGACTATTATCATCAATAGCCCATTAGAGGGATAAAGTAATCCCTACTATTTATTTATTTATTTATTTATAAATTTATATACCGCCTTCCATTAAAACAATCCCAAGGCGGTTTACAGCAAGATTTAAAAACAAGATGGTAAAAAAGACACAATTAAAATATTAAGTGAAAAATATTAAACAAATCTGATTAAAAATTTAAAACAAAAGCATAAAAGCAATACAGAGTACAAAGAGCAGCAGCAGAGAATAAAATAAATGCCTGGGCAAAAAGCCAAGATTTTACACATTTTCTAAATGCTGTGATGGAGACCGAGGAGCGAATAGCCATCAGGAGAGCATTCCAGAGTCTGGGGGCAGCAACAGAGAAGGCCCTGTCCCACATGCACGACAACCGAGCCTCCCTCATTGTCGGCACCCGGAGCAGAGCCCCCTCAGATGACCTCATAAAGTGGGTAGTAGCCCTTGGGAGCAGGCGGTCCCTCAGGTATCCCAGGCCCAAACCGTCAAGGGCTTTAAAGGTCAAAACCAGCACCTTGAATTGGATCCAGAAACAAACTGGTAGCCAGTGCAGCTCTTTCAAAATGGGTGTTATGTGCTCCCACTGGGCAGCTCCAGATAAAACCCTAGCTGCCGCATTTTGCACTAGCTGCAGTTTCCAGATATTCTTCAAGGGCAGCCCCACATAGAGCGTGTTACAGTAATCCAGCCGTGACGTGACTAAGGCATGGGTAACTGTGGCCAGATCTGCCTTCTCGAGAAAGGGATGCAGCTGGAGCACTAGCCAAAGCCGTGCAAAGGAACTCCTAGCCACCGCCTCCACCTGAGCTTCCAAGAGCAGAGCTGGGTCCAGTAATACCCCCAAGCTGCGTACTTGCTCTTTCAAGGGGAGCACAACCCCATTCAGAACCGGTAAAATCTCCTCATCCCGATTGGCTCTCCTACTGACCAACATTAGCTCTCCTACTGACCAGCATCTGTCTTGTCCGGATTAAATTTCAGTTTATTAGGCCATATCCAACCCATCACAGCCTCCAGCCCCCGATTCAGGACATCCACCACCTCCCTAGGATCATGATTTACTACTACAAATATTTATATACTGCTCTTCAACCAAAGTTCACAAAGCAGTTCACAAAGATTAAATATGTAATGAATATATAAGATGGTCCCCTGACCCTAAAGGTCTCACAATCTAAAAGATAAGGCAGATACCCAAAACAGCCACTGGAGGAATGCTGTGCTGGGGCTGGATAGGGCCAGTTGCTCTCCCTACTAAATGTAAGAGAATCACCACTCTAAAAAGGTGTCTCTTTCCTCAATAATATAATCTTTGCTCATTTTATAATATACATTAACTCCTGATTAGTTTCTGGGCATAATTCAAGATTTTTGAGATCTTGAAGCCATTTAATGCCTTAGCTTTGAGTACTTGAGGGACCACCTACTTCCATATGAGTCTGTCCAAATGTTAAGATTCTGGTGGAGAAAGCTTTGCTCCAGGTCTCGCTTTTGCCTGATGTACATGTGGCAGTGACCTGGGACAGGGCCTTTTCCATAGTGGTACCTAGATAGTGGCATTCCTTCACCTGGACACACAACAGGTCTCCACTATCACTTTGTTCTGCTGCTAAATGAAAGCCTCATTAGGCTTTTGGAAGCTGCAGACAATAATGAGAATCTTAGAAGAACACTGGTTGTATCTATATCTGCTGCTGCCACTGTCATTTTATTGTATCACTGCTGTTTTTTAAATAAATTTTTTAATTTTGTTCCAGTTTCTTCCATATAACTTTGTATACCACTTTGAATGGTTTTAGGAGAAAAGTAGTAAAATAAATAAAAACTAGCTTAACCCACACAGAACATCTGCACACTAGTAACTGATTGCTCCCTTCACATCCTGCCACAGCCCCGCTCTCCTCAAGAGACCTCTCCACCCTCACCTGAGATGCACTCCTGCTCCTCCTCCTCCATCATAGGAACATAGGGAACATAGGAAACTGCCATATACTGAGTCAGACCATTGGTCTATCTAGCTCAGTATTGTCTTCACAGACTGGCAGCGGTCTCTCCAAGGTTGCAGGCAGGCATCCCGTTGCTTCCATCCCCCTCACCCACTTGTTCCCTCTTCCATCCCTTTACTCCATTCCCCTCACCCCCCTTGATCACGGCTGCAGCGTTGCTGGCACCTTCTGGCCAAGATACAGCCCCCTTTCCCCAGAGACCTCCCCACCCTCACCCAAGCCCTGCTCCTCCCCACAGGAACAGCAGCAGTTGACCAGGCCCTTCCTTGATGCCACTGCCGCCATGGCCGCTCATTCCCCTCAGGCCGCTGACAGGCCCAGTCCTATCCCTTGTCTGCCTGCCTCCCTCCACCAATGGCTTTGGTAGCCCCAAACAGCAGCAGTGGTTGACTGGGCCCTTCCTTGCTGCCAATAGGCACTGCCATGGCCACTCGTTCCCCTCAGGCTGCTGACAGCTTTTGGCCCGTCCCTCGCCCTCTCTTCTTTCTCTCTCTCTCCCCCCGCCTTCCTGAGTTAACATAACTTGTTCATCTTGTTTCCTGATCTAATTCACACGACAGTCTCCTTCTCCTGAAGGAGCTCTTTCCTCCCTCATGACCCCTCTCTTCACAGACCCCTGCCTACCTATCTATGAATGAGAGAGAGACTGATTTCTCTCCTCTACAATCAATAACATCTTCCGACCAGTAACAGTTGCATTCCAATTGCTCTTAAGGATCACAGGCTCCTCCTCCCTATCTGCATATGGAATCTCCACTGCCCAATGACCATGGTGCTTCTGCTCACAAACTCTCGTGAGAACTGCCATGCACAGGATTAGCCATGGGTACACCTTAGAGAATTTTTTTAATAGATAGATACAGATATAGAGACACCATATATGCAACAATCTTGTTTTGATCAAAGAACAGTATCTCTCCCATCTGGAAGGCTCATTCTAAGGAAAGGAATTTCAGTCAAATGAAGTCCTATGTGGAGTAAAAATAGGTTTTTTGGTTTTACAGACAGAATGACAGAAGGGTATGCAGCTATGGGTACTTGCAGTGTTTGTTTGGGACAAGTTTTCCTATGTTTTTTTGCGTGGGAAGCCAGTGTCAAAACACCACAGAAACACCACAGGAAAAAAATAAAACTACATAGATAGCATACCCACAAGGAACATTCTCAAAAAATAATACAGCAGATTTGTTTCACTTTACCTCCTGCTTGGTCCTTTCAGTGTCAATAAGCTCATCCTTCATCTGTGTCTGTATAGTAGTAGCTTCCTGCTTTAGCTCCAACAGCTTCCTCTCAAAGACACACTTTGCCTCCTCTTTCTCCTTGATCAACTTCAACATCTGCTCCAGTTCTATTCGGTGCTTTTCTTGTTCAGCTTCCTGGTAGTAAAGCAGCCAATTCCAATGAATAAGACAACAGAAAAAAACATCCTCACCTACAATCAACAAGCCATCCTTCTGAAGGCAGGTAAGAAGGGGAAAGAGGAAGAGAGGAAGAACTAATGCTACTACTATTTCTTACAGTCCATGATGAGATTTACCAAGTACTAACTATAGATTCTATCCAATTTAAGGCTTTAAAAATATAAACACAATTTTTATGCATTACATTTATACCCTGCTCTTCCTCCAAAAAGATCAAGGCAGTGTACATGGCTCTCTTCCTGTTCCCCCCATTTATCCTAACACCGCTGTGAGATAAGCCCTTTTCAGATGTTAAAAAAGGGACACTGTACACTCTAAACAAATACAGCATTCCAAGAACTGCTGAAATAAGAGTATCTCCTTCTGTTTGTTTTTAGGAGGACCCTGAAGACGTACCTATTTTCCCAGGCTTTTAATGGAAATCTAATTTTTTTAAAATGTTAATGGTTTTTTTAATCAATTGTGACTCTCTGTTTTATGAATTTTAAATGTTTTATATTTTATGTTTTAAACTGTACACCCCCTAGAGATTTCTATATTTAGGCGGTATAGAAATTCAACAAACAAACAAGAATGTGCCTGCAAGCCCCGCCCCAGCACCAATGTGCTCAGAAGCCTCATGCCTGCACTGTCCACCCTTTACAGCATTTGTATGCATAGACAAAAGCTGTAAGGGTTAAGATATTCTTTCTGTGATCAGAAGGCTCCACTGTTCCCTCTAAGGAGTCCGCATGTGCGTGCGCTCACAAGTTTTCTGATGTCCGTTCAGTTAATTTTAGATCCTGCTCATAATGAATTAGGAAGGCCCTACTCTGAATGCATCTGCACACACAGTGCCTTGATACTACTGCCCAGAACAAAACTCATTCTGCACAGAGATGGAAAAAAATAGAGAGACCACTAGAAGGCTCCCCGTTGGCATAACATTACATCAAAATAGCCTTTATACACTTTTGTCTTAACTGTCCCTACTTATCCCACTATAAAGTCTCTCCTGGAGGCGACTGCCCTTGTGGTTATTTTTAGACACTGAGCCCCTGTGGGACGGGTACACAATCTCATTTTCTCATTCCTTCCACTATATAAACTGCTTTTTAAAAAAGAACTGAAAAGCACCATATAAACACTCTTAATCATGAAGAGAAGAAAACAGACTCCCATCAGTAAGTGGAGAGCCCAAGATTATATTGGGGAGGCATTGCTAGAACAGAACAGAACTTTATTATGGTCATAGACCAGGCCTGCTCAACTTTGGCCCTCCAGCTGTTTTTGGACTACAACTCCCATAATCCCCAACCACAGTGGCCCATAGCCAGGGATTATGGGAGCTGTAGACCAACATCTGCAGGAGGGCCGAAGAAATACAAACAATGCATCATGTAAATAAAATTTAAAAAGAGAAGAGAGAAATGTATCAACTACTTACGAAATGCACTGCTAAAGATCAGATAGAATTTTGCAAATTATAAAACAAAACCTGGCCACTATTATTAATATTTTTTTCATCTAGGTTAAGTAATAAAAACTTCAAATAAAAATCATCAGAGTGTCCTAAAAACTTAGACAATAAGGGGGAGATTAGTCTCAAGCAAGCTTCCTTAAAAAAAATCACAGTGTAAAATTGAATGTGTACTGGTCTCCACTTGGCCAGAACCGCAAGGGCAGAGGCAGGCAGGGAAAGGGATGCCCTTGAACCTGCCCTCTAAAACGGCAGATGGAAGGGCGTCCATTCGGGCCAATGTCAATGCACATCTGAATTTGGGGATAATAACAGAATACAGATAGCCTGCTGGCTTGAGATTAAACAATTGTGCCCCAAGATAAACGGTCTTGGAAATTGAAGCAGCTTCCTCTTGCAATCCTATATCAATAATGCGTTGTTTGATCTACCCCTTAGCCCGGTCATTGCCCATCTGCAGCAGAACCTCTGGGGAAAACCCATAGTAAGTTAATTTATCAATAATCAGTGAAAACCATTTCAATTTAAATGAATCAGTCTTAATGAGGGAAGCCAAACCTGAGCTGAAGGACATAAATTTTAACCAAAATAGGAAAATAGTTCTCCAGACTCCGGATTCCATTCGTAGCAGGCCAACCTCTCTTCTCAGTACCACCAATGGAACACGAGAGACAGCTAATAAGGATCTCAAGAATTTAGATTACAAAACTTCTACATTTGAGAAGTTTCGAGGTAGACCTAATTGGGCACCATAAAACAACTGAGAATACACTTTGGTAGTAAATAGTTTAACCGTTGCGGGGATAAAAGAAGCACCTCTCGATTAATAAAAGGAAGTTATGAGTTTTGTGGTGAGTTGAGCCGACATCAAGGAGGAATTATAATGGGCACTATGAGACCCCGAGGAGTGAAAAACAGCTCCAAGGTACTTGAAAGAATTGACTTGGGCTATCTTATGGCCATTCAAGGACCAATTATGGAGTCTAGGATGTTTAGCAAACACCATAATCTTTGTTTTTTTATAATTTATTGCGATAGCCTCTTGCGTGCAGAATTTTAATATGAGAATCAAAGCACGTTTCAAGCCAATTGGGGTTTGAGATAGAACTGCCATATCGTCGGCGTATAGCAAAACGGAGATATGCCTATCAGCAATTTTAGTGGGGTAGGTGGAAGGGCTAGAAAGAGGACACTACAGAATTGATATAAAGACTGAATAACATGGGAACTAATAAACGACCTTGATGGACCCCCCTATAAGATAGTATGGCTGCTGACAAAGCCCCTGATGCTGTATAGCGGACTTTCAGCAGGGCACCATTATAAAGGGAAATTATCAGATGTAGCAGTCTTCTGTCTATTCCTAGATCCCATAATTTCTACCAAAGCCTCTCCCGTGAAATTAAATCAAAGGCAGATTTAAGGTCAATAAAGGCCACATAAAGCCCATGAGCTGGCTTGGTGGAATATTTCTCGGAAAGGAATTGAAGGATAAGAGCATGATCCAAGGTTGAGCGACCAGTCTGAAAACCAGCCTGCTCCTAGGCTAAAATATTGCCTTCATCAATCCAGTCCATGAGTTTAAGAAGGAGGTGTTTAGCATAAATCTTACTAATGACACTTAATAGATTGATTGGACGATAATTATTTGGATCATCCCTATTGCTTGATGGGAAGATTATATTGGGGAGACATCACTTGATGGGCCCCAGGATGCAAAACAAAAGGCATCCTGGGGCCCAATTGAGGCAGACAGCTTTCAGTGTGAGGCCACTGGTCTGTGTATATCCAATTGGCTACAGCAGCAGCAGACTGCTAGAAGTGTATGCATTTAACCTCACCTAAATGCACATCACTTCCCAGTTTTTCTGCCAAGTCCAAAAAGTAAGTGGACACATGGCTGCTTACCAACTCTTGAAAGACTCTATTCATTTCTTTCTTATGCACAGCCTGGCAGTGGTTGAGGGTTTCTTGGTACTTCTGCTCTGCCTGTAAGAGCTGCCGTGCTTTGTCTTCCTTTTCTTGCTCAACTTTTGACTTCTCACCTTCCAGTTCAATGCAAAGGCATTTCACCTCCCCTACAAGAATGAGCAAACAGATTAGGAATCAATCTCTGTCACTAATTACTTAACTTCAGGGTGAATCTCAGTATCCCCTCCTTAAACATGAGCCTTTAGTAGTCCTCTTTTTCAGAAAATATTTTTCTCAGAAAAATTCTGAACATCCGATTTTAACTATTATTGAAATCATTGAAAGTTTTAAAATCTGCTGAAAACAGTAGTTAAAATAGAATATTCAGAATTTTTCTGAAATAGACTATTAAAGACTCAAACATGAGTAATGAAAACAGCTATAATTATGCTCCCTAGTTAATTAGTTGAAGCCTTTTGTTCTCTGCCACTTATCAAAATTTGATGACTCTCAGGGGAAAACGATAGATTCCCTCTTGTCTACTGAGGGAATCTATCACTATTCCCTGAGAGTCATCAAATTTTGATAAATGGCAGAGAAGGTAATAGAATAAAGCAAGTAGCACAGTGGGAGGGGAGGAAGAAAGGTGCGGCTTGGCTCTCCTCAGCACAATGGGCGGGGGGAAAGGAAGACATGGCCCACAGTGTGGTGGGAGGAGATTCAGTTCACCTTTCCCCATCCACTTGAATGCCATCCCACGCTGCAACACTGGAAACAGTGAAAAGGAAGGATCGGTACAGTGCAGTGTGGCTTGGCAGAGTGAGGGGAAAGGAAGAGGCAGCACAAGCAGCAGTGTGGTGTGACTGCTAAAAAAACAGCTCCACAGGGGTCTGGAGTTTTGCACATGTGCACCTTAGAGGAAGCTTAGGTAGGTGTTCAAATGTTAAAATGAGCTGATCTCAGAGTAGATAGATAAAAGTTGTTAATTTATTCTTAAGCGGAATGACCAACATTCAGTATAATTTATTGAGTATATTTGAATGCCACCCCAAACTTGCATCTCTGGGTGCAACATAAAACATTAACACAGTTTAAAATCACTCCTAATGAAAAATATATTAGAACTATTTGTTTATGCATGTGATGTTGCTAGTTTTGTTTTTCATTTTTCACAAACACTGCTTCTATCCTCCACCCTCATCCCCAATCCAGCCCTGCTCTACCAACTGCCAAACCCAATTCCTTTCTTCCAAAAAACATTCCACCCTCCAAACAGACCTCTCCTTCTTCTTACCTCAACATTCCATGCTCCAAGCAATTCCCCCCACCATCTAGACACACTCCAGACCACAGTTCAGCACACCATTTCAGCAAAGGCCATCTAATCACCCCAAAGACCTTTTGCCCCATAGAGAAGAGGAAATCTATATAAATAAAACTACCTTTTCATACAGACTGAAAATTCCTCACCTTGTATCGCTAACTTGGCCTGGCTGATTGCCTGAACTTTCATTTCCAGTTGACCCTTGGTAACTTCCAGTTGAGATATTTGCTGCTGAGCTTTAAAGAGGCTCGATTCCAAAAGATCTTTTGCTGCTCTATAGAACAGATATACATAATTTACTGTAGTCTCTTTGTCCCAACAAAGTAGAGCCTAATCCCAGCAAAACCAGTTTTAACCTGGAACTGCTATCAGAAAATGAAAGTTAAACACCTGTAGCACTGTTATCAGCCTTGTTTGAATCTAAACATACAGACAAAAGACAAAAATCAGGCACAAAATTCGTAAAGTTCATACAAGAACAAAAATGCAGTTCAGGGCAAATTGTGCAGATATTATTAATCACACCCAGTAATACTTATTATCTGAGGGCAGGGGAAGAATATATTATCTACTTTTTACTAGAAATACAAAAGTGGTGTAGCCACCTAATGGCGCAGTGAGGAAATGACTTGACTAGCAAGCCAGAGGTTGCCGGTTTGAATCCCTGCTGGTATGTTTCCCAGACTATGGGAAACACCTATATCGGGCAGCAGTGATATAGGAAGATCCTGAAAGACATCATCTCATACTGTGCGGGAGATGGCAATGGTAAACCGCTCCTGTGTTCTATCAAAGAAAACCACGGGGCTCTGTGGGCACCAGGAGTCGACACCGACTCGACTCCACACTTTACCCAAAGTGGTACTTATTTATTCTAACAGGGAATGCCCTTCCTACACCAATCTCTTACCGAAACTCTGCCAGCTGCTCTGTAAGGGTCCACCTCTCCCGCTCAACAGCCCCTAGTTGGACTTCCAATGCTGCTCTTCCACGCATTATTGATTCCTTTTCTCTAGACACCTTGGTCAGCAGTTCTCCAAGACGGCTTGACCCCTGAAGTGCTTGTTCCAATTCAGCACTAGATGTTTCATGCTGCTGATGAGCCTAGAAAGGAGGAAGTAACAGATCAATTTTTATCAGAAACTCATGTTCTGTCTCTTCTAACAAGAAGGCACTACACTAGGAAAGACATCCACTGTTCTTTTGAAGAACAGAAACCAGGCACTTTCACAGCATCTACACATGACAAGAAAAATCCATTGGTATTTGGTAAGATGGACTTACCAATATGCAAGGACACTGGATATGTTCACAAAAAGACATGGGTAAATGTTTATATTTCATCTGAATGCCACTGTGTCATTCAGAATATAATGCTGTTTTACTGCGTCATTTCATCTAGCATTCAGATTTTAGAAATAAGGAGGAGAAAGATAAGACCATCAAGAATGAGTCAAAGGCAGTGTTCCCTGTAACAGTGATTCCCAGATGTTGTTGACTACAACTCCCATCATCCCCAGCTGCAGTGGCCTTTGGCTGGGGATTATGGGAGTTATAGTCAACAACATCTGGGAATCACTGTTACAGGAACACTGGTCAAAAGCTGTACAACATATTGTATACAGGTACTTTGAGTACAAACTTAGCATATATCTAAAAAGATGTAAGAGATGGCTTATGCAAGGATAGTTACAAGTAAAGTCATGAGAAGCAGAACTGAGATATCCTGTTGATATATACCTAGTGATGAGGGGAGTGGGGTTTGAGCCAATCATGAGACGAGTTCCAAGGAATGCTGCTAGGAGAATTCCACAATAAACTCAGCCTTAGGAGCACCGTGCTACTATCATCAAAAATCTGTACAGGACAACAAAAATCTGCCTCTAACACTCACCTGGCTCAGCTTCTCCTGCATTTCTTTCTGTTCATCTCTCAGCACTCTCAGCTCTTCCTGCAAGTTTTCCTGCAAGAACTCCTCCTCATGTAACAATTGCTCCAACCGCATCTTCTCTGCATGTCTCTCCTCATTTGTTCTTTCAGCCTGGTTGAGCTGTTTCTGTGAAGAGGACCTTATCATCTCCAGTTTATCCACTTTGTTCAAAAGAGCCTGGTTTTCCTCCTCCAGCTGAATTCAAGGAAATGGCAATAAGTGATGAAGAATATTGTTTAGCTCTCAACAGCTTCCCCTCACCTCATTCCAAAGGAAATGCAGTCTTTTGTCTTTCTAGTAGCACACTCCTTGTATTTACTCAGAATGGTCAAGGACAGCTGATCACCAGAAAATAATTTCTTGGAAACACTCCACTTACCTTCAGGATAAGCTGATTCAAACCCACTTTGTCCAGTGCTAAAGCCTCATTAAGGGCACTCATCTTTGCAGCAACATCACGAAGATCAGAGGTTTCTGACTTTAATTTATTGTGTGCCCCAGTTAACTGCGCAAGTGACTGCTCAGCCTTGAAGAACAAAATTCAGAGATGAGGAGAAGTGGGGTGGGGGAATACACACACACACACACACACACACACACACCATGATAAGCTTCTTGTCAAAGGCTTAGATCCAAGTTCTGATTTCCCATTCCCCCCAAAAAGCTGTTCCTGTAGGTCAAGTGATTCTCTGGAATAGTTACATCACAGTGCAGGCAACTGCAGCTGGAAGGAGCAACTCTGCCATTGTGCAATAAGAGGCAATTCGACTTGCACAAGAGGCTCTTTGGGAACCAAGACTTTATTTTTAGGTTATGGCTATTCTCAAGCCACAATCCTATGCACACTTGCTGAACTCAGTGGGGCCTACTTCTGAATAAACATGCTGAGAACAGAAACAGGGTGGCTGATGGTCAACATGGCAAGGAAGGAAGGAAGATTGAGAAGCAGGCACAAAAGAAGTGTGGCCCTGTCTTCTGCCCAAACCAGGATCCACTCTCTGCCCAGAAGTGAGCAAGACAGGTACCAAGATTTTTGTAATCGGAAGTCATAAGCCCCAACTATTGAGCTGACATACAAGCACTATGTAGTATTTAATGAATTAGAGCATTGCTTCACTTACCATGAAGAATTCTTCTGGTTGCAGGAGTCCAGGACATCTCTTTGGGTTATACACCTCACAAGCTCCCAAGGCAGGACAGTTTTGAATAGCTACATAGAAAAAACAAACCTACTCGATCTTGAGGGGGATAGCCCCACCCCAGTTCTTTCAGGCCAAGTTACTGAAGGCATCATGGCAATTGACACGATATACAAACAGAGAACCCACTTAGTAGAAATAGCCTTAATGAACAACATGAACCCACCCCCCAAAAGAGTGCCTCAGAAAGATCGTGTCTTCTGCTCTTTATTGCAAAGCAAATCAAATCAATTACAACTGACAAAGAGTTCTCCCCAAAACAGAAAAGTGCGCCAAGCTGGGTGGGCTGAGATGTCCTTGACTCCAGCAACCAGAAACAGCCTTCATGGTAAGTGAACCGTTCTCGGTTGCTGGGGTCAAGGAAATCTCCTTGGGACATACCACAGCTTGCACAACGCCCAGGGAGGGAGCACCCTTGTCTGTTCTTGGGGAAGCACCTACTGCAGCACTCTTCTTCCAAATGCTGCCTGAGCTGAAGCATGATAATCTATTTTATAATGCCTGGTAAGTGTTGACAGACTCCTCCACGTTGCCACCTTATACATTTCCTGTACTGGGGCATTCGTGGAAAATGCAGCTGATGTTGCTGTCGATCTTGTTGAATGAGCAACTATGCATGTAGGGGGCCTAAGGCACTGAGCCTTATATGCCAGTGCTATACAGGCCCTAATCCATCTGGCAATGGTAGACGGCACCACTGTTCCCATGGATCCAGGAAGAAAAGAGACAAACAGAATCTGTTGTTCTGAAGGATGCCGATTGTTTTATGTACTAAAGACAACGTCACATGTCTAACTTGTGCCACAGTTTTTCTTTCATATGCACTGGATGTGGACAGAATGATGGCAGAAAAATGTCTTGAGATTGATGAAAGGAAGACACAACCTTGGTACGTATGAAGGGATCCAGAATGAGGCATATAGACTCTTGTTGGAAAATACAATACAATTTGTAAACTGAAAGTGCCTGTAGTTCCAATACCCTTCTCGCAGACATAATAGCAATCAAGAATGCCAGCTTAAAATACAAAATTTGTATAGGAATGCATGTTAATGGCTTAAAGGTTGGAAACTGTAAGGCCTTTAATACTGCATGCAAGTCCCACGTGGGAAACCTATGAACAATTGGTGGAGAGATCAGTGTGGCTCCTTGTAGAAACCTCTTCAGGCTCCCTCTTCAGATAAAACAGAAGGGGACAGAGCAGAACCGCATAAAGAGCAGACAGAAGGCTGTGCCAGCTGGTCAAAGACTCAAAAGAAAGATAGCAGACACCAGGGAAGAGATTCAGTGTATAGGTGCTTATATGCCAATGCCAGAAGTCTCCGAGCCAAGATGGGTGAGCTGGAGTGCTTGGCTGCTAACGCAGGAATAGATATAGTGGGCATAACAGAAACATGGTGGAACAATGAGAACCAGTGGGACACTGTTATCCCTGGATATAAACTCTATAGAAAGGACAGGGAGGGGTGCCTTGGAGGTGGAGTAGCACTGTATGTTAAAGAAGGGATAGAATCTAACAAGGTAGAAAACCTAGGTGGACCGGAGTCCTCCATAGAAACCCTGTGGGTGACAATACAAGGCCTCAAAGGAAATGTGCTACTGGGGACGTGCTATCACCCTCCGGATCAAAACACTGACAGTGGCTGGGAGTTGCAGCAAGAAATCAGGGAGGCTTCAAGGAGAGGCAGGGCAGTAATAATGGGTGACTTCAATTACCCACACATAGACTGGGTAAATTCACAATCAGGTAACAACAAAGAGGTCAAATTTCTAGATACGTTGAATGACTGTGCCCTAGATCAGTTGGTCTTGGAACCAACCCGAGAAAAGGCAACCTTGGACTTAATCCTGAGTCGCACCCAGGACTTGGTGCGGGATGTCAGTGTCATCGGCCCTTTAGGGAACAGTGACCATAGTGCGATTAAATTCAGCATACATGTGGGGAATGAATCACCAAAGAAGTCTAACACAGCAAGTTTGAATTTCAGAAGAGGAAACTTCTCCAAAATGAGGAGTATGGTGGAAAGAAAGCTGAAAGGGAAAATCAGGAGAGTCACTTCGCTCCAGAATGCATGGAGTTTACTCAAAGCCACAATACTAGAAGCCCAGTTAGACTGTATACCCAAAAGGAGGAAAGGTACCACTAAGTCCAGGAGGATGCCACCATGCCTCACAGGTACCGTCAGGGAAGCCATAAAAGGGAAGAAGATTCCTTCCGAAATTGGAAGGCCTGTCCAAATGAAGAGAACAGAAAGGAACACAAACTCTGGCAAAAGAAATGTAAAGTGACAATAAAGGAGGCAAAAAGAGAGTTTGAGGCACACTTAGCCAAAAGCATCAAGGGGAATAACAAAAACTTCTTTAAATACTTCAGATGCAGGAAACCTGCCAGAGAGATGGTTGGACCTTTGGATAATGAGGGAGTGAAAGGAATTATTGAAGATATGGAGGTTGCAGAGAAGCTAAATGAGTTCTTTGCATCTGTCTTCATGGCAGAGGATACTGAGCATATACCTGTTCCTGAACCAGGCTTTTTAGAGATGGAGGATAAAGAACTGAGTCAGATAGCAGTGACAAGAGATAATGTTCTAAACTGTCTGGAAAAACTAAAAACTAGCAAATCGCCAGAACTGGACGGCATCCATCCAAGAGTCCTCAAATAACTCAACTGGAAAGGCGGTATAGAAATCAAATCAATCAATCAATCAGTGAAATGTGAAATTGCTGGCCTCCTGCTAAAATATATAACTGATCCCTGCAGTCAGGCTCTGTACCGGAGGACTGGAAAGTAGCAAAAGTAACACCAATTTTCAAAAAGGGATCCAGGGGTGATCCAGAAAACTACAGGCCGGTTAGCTTAACGTCTGTTCCAGGCAAATTGATGGAAAGCATCCTCAAGGATAAAATTGTAAAGCACATAGAAGAACAGGCCCTGCTGGGGGAGAACCAGCATGGCTTCTGCAAAGGGAAATCTTGCCTCACAAACGTTTTGGAGTTCTTTGAGAATGTCAACAAGTGTGTGGATCAAGGTGATCCAACAGACACAGTATACCTGGACTTCCAAAAAGCTTTTGACAAAGTTCCTCATCAAAGACTCCTGAGAAAACGTAGCAGTCATGGGATAAGGGGACAAGTACATATGTGGATTGCAAACTGGTTGAAAGACAGGAAACAGAGGGCAGGTATAAACAGAGAGTTTTCACAATGGAGGGAAGTAAGAAGTGGAGTCCCCCAGGGATCTGTACTGGGACCAGTGCTTTTTAATTTATTCATAAATGATTTAGAAGTAGGGGTAAGCAGTGAGGTGGCCAAATTTGCAGATGATACTAAACTCTTTCAGGGAGTGAAATCCAAAACAGATTGTGAGAAGCTCCAAAAGGATCTCTCCAAACTGGGGGAGTAGGTGACAAAATGGCAAATGCGCTTCAGTGTTGGCAAGTGTAAAGTGATGCACATTGGGACGAAAACCCCCAACTTCAAGTATACACTGATGGGATCTGAGCTGTCGGTGACTGATCAAGAGAGGGATCTTGGGGTTGTGGTGGACAGCTCATTGAAAGTGTTGACTCCATGTGCAGCAGCTGTGAAAAAGGCCAGTTCCATGCTACGGATCATTAGGAAGGGGTTTGAAAATAAAACTGCTAATATTTGAATGCCCTTATACAAAACTATGGTGTGGCCACACCTGGAGTACTGCGTACAATTCTGGTCACCATTTTTTTAAAAAGGACATTGTAGAATTGGAAAAGGTGCAGAAGAGGGCAACCAAGATGATCAGGGGCCTAGAGCACCTTTCTTATGAAGCAAGGCTACAACACCTGGGGCTATTTAGTTTAGAAAAATGACAACTGCGGGGAGACATGATAGAGGTCTATAAAATCATGCATGGAGTGGGGAAAGTGGATAGAGAGAAATTCTTCTCCCTCTCGCATAACACTAGAACCAGGGGTCATCCCATGAAACTGATTGCCAGGAAATTTAGGACCAGCAAACGGAAGTATTTTTTCACACAATGCATAATCAACTTGTGGAATTCTCTGCCACAAGATGTGGTGACAGCCAACAACCTGGATGGCTTTAAGAGGGGCTTGGATAACTTCATGGAGGAGAGGTCTATCAACAGCTACTAGTCGGAGGGCCACCTCCAGCCTCAAAGGTAGGATGCCTCTGAGTACCAGTTGCAGGGTAGTAACAGCAGGAGAGAGGGCGTGTCCTCAACTCCTGCTGTAGGCTTCCAGTGGCATCTGGTGGGCCACTGTGTGAAACAGGATGCTGGACTAGATGGGCCTTGGGCCCGATCCAGCAGGGCTGTTCTTATGGATGTGCATGTAAGGACTTTGTTGAAATTCCCGATATGAGACCCACTAAGGATGCTGCTTGCCTTTTAAGAATGTTGGCTTCAAGCCCCACTCCAGTCTCTTTTGTAGGAACTGTAGCAGGTGCTGGATTGATGCCCCGCCCTTAGGTATTGAGTGTCGTGCTGCCCATCTCAAGAATGCTCTCCAAGTGCATTGGTATATCCGATTTGTCGAGGGTCTACTTGATGCCAGGATAGTCTCTAACATCTTATCAGAATATCCCTAATGACTCGAAATTCGCCTCTCAGTCTCCATGCAGCAAGCCGCAACCAGCCCGGATTTGGGTGTTGTACTGGACCCTGCAGTAATAAGTCCTGAGTCACCGGCGGAAACAATGGCTCTGTAATTGCCAGATTTAAGAGTTCCACAAACCATAGTCTCCTGGGCCAAAAAGGATGGATTCTTCTCAATACCCTTTCCAGAAGAGGTGTTGGTGAGAACGCATATAAGAGGCCGTTCAGCCATTGGGTTGACAACGCGTCTATGTCTTCTGCTCCCCCCCACAGAAATCTCAACATTAATCTCAGTAACTGCGTTTTGTCGCGTTGCACATAAGTCCATAATGGGTGTTCCCCATTTCCTTGTGATTTGACCAAAGATCTTTGGATTTAGAGACCATTCGCCTGGTATCAGATCCTCCCAATTCAACCAGTAGACCAGCTGATTTTGGTCTCCCTTTACATGGTCAGCTGTCAGAAAATCTAGCTGCAACTCTTCCCAGCTGATAAACAGGATTGTTTCCTCGTGAAGGGACTTTGATCTTGTTCCCCCTTGCCAGTTCATGTAGGCTTTCACCTTTGTGCTGTCTGTCCGTACTATGACATGGTGTCCTTGCAGAGTCTGTTGGAAAACTTCCAGGGCTAAACATATGGCTCATAACTCCAGCCAATTTATACTGTGGTCCCTTTCCTGCAAGGACCGTGTAGCCTGTGCTGACAGGTGTTGGCAGTGTGCACCCCAGCCCCTGTTGCTGGCATCCGTAGTTACTATCAGCCTGGGAGAATCTAGAAACTGTTTTCCCTGTAGTAAATTCTAAGGTACCAGCCACCAATTGAGGGACACCCATACCTGCAGTGGTATGCAGTGCTCCCTCTAAAGTGTGCACACGTGCCTGCGCACACAAGTTTTTTTTATGTCCGCTCAGTTAATTTTACATCCCACTCAGGTTGTATCAGGAAGGCCCCATTCTGAATGCATGTACGCACACACTGCCTTGATACTCCCACCCAGAACAAAACCCATTCCGCATACAGATGAAAAAAATTAGAGAGAACACTGGTGGTGTGTGAAGCAACATGTGTTTCTTCTGGGCAATGGCCGAATGGTACTGTAACAGGAACCATTGCAAACGTCTCAGGTGAAACCTTGCCCATGGAATAGCTTCCAGTATTGTGACCATTAGGCCTAAAATCCCTGCCAGTGTGGTGAGTAGCACCTATGGTGCTGCAAGCACCTCTCTTATTTCTGAGGTGATGGTCAAGAACCGATCCTGAGGCAAGAAGAGACGGTCCTCCACTGTGTCTATTATCACACACAGGTGTTGCAACCTGTGTGATGGGATCAGCTGACTCTTTTCTTGGTTGATCAAGAATCTATGTTCCCTTAGCGTTGACAGAGTTTAGATTGCATTCTGCTGTTATCCTTGAGTACAACTGGATCAAAATGTCATCTAGATGTGCAAATATCCAGACTCACTGCAGACGTATATGTGCCATGATGGGCACTAGCACCTTTGTAAAGACGCGAGGGGACGATGATAGCCCGAATGGTAGGGCTGCATATTGGTAATGCCTTCCTGCGTACTTGAATCTGAGGAGATGACGGCTGCTCTGATGAATGGGTAGGTGTAGGTAGGCTTCCTTCAGATCTATGGATGTCAGAAAGTCCAGATGGTGAAGAGCTTCTGCCACTGCACGTAGTGTCTCCATCCTGAAGCACTAGTGTTTTACCTATTTGTTTAGATATTTTAGGTCTAGAACAGCTCTTCTTGATCCGTCCTATTTGGTGACAGTGAACAAGATAGAATAGACACCCCTTCTTGACAGGGGGAACATAGGAACATAGGAAGCTGCCATATACTGAGTCAGACCATTGGTCTATCTAGCTCAGTATTGTCTTCACAGACAGGCAGCGGCTCCTCCAAGGTTGGAGGCAGGAATCTCTCTCAGCCCTATCTTGAAGAAGCCAGGGAGGGAACTTGAAACCTTCTGCTCTTCCCAGAGCGGCTCCATCCCCTAATGGGAATATCTTACAGTGCTCACACTTCTAGTCCCCCTTTCATATGCAACCATGCTTAGCTAAGGGGACAAGTCATGCTTGCTACCACAAGACCAGCTCTCCTCTCTGAGGAGGGGGAACCAACTCCACCGCTCCAACGTCCTCCAAATGTTGAATTGCTTTTAGGAGCTCTGTGTGCTTAGTAAATGAGTGAGATCACAGTGTTGGTATGAACCTGTGGGGGGAGGGGCATCAAACTCTATCTTGTATCCCATCTGAATGACTTTTGGGATCCATCTGTCCATTGTGGAGGACTCCCATGCATGGAAGGCGGCCTCCCAGCCTGACGGTTTCTCTCATTGTTGAGGCTTGGCCTGTTTGTTTTGGTTGCATGACTGTTTGGAATTTCCAAAGCCCTTGCAGGAAGTATAGTGGCAGTTCCAGGAGCTGCATTGCGCTCTGAAATCTCTATCCTGACCCCTGAAGGACTGAAAGCCTCAAAAGGGTTGGAACTGCTGCAAAGGTTTCTTGAAAGCTGGTCTCTCAGACTTACGAGGTGCAGATGGCATAGTCCCTCTCTTGTCCTTCAATTCAACTAATGCATCCTTTAAAGCAACTTCACCCAACAACTCAGTGCTGTCATATGGAACTGCCGTCAGGTTGTTCTTCAATGTGGAGTCCACACCAACTTTTTAATCACAAGTGTCTCCTTCCTACAAGAGATGCTGCTGATGCTCTTGCAGAGATTCTAATTGAGTCCAATGTGGAATCCGCAAAAAATGACTGTGCCTTTTGAATCTTTATTAACTGTTGTCTCGTTTTTACTGGATCAGAAGGCAGGTTGCTAAGTAGATCATCCACCCACAAAAGTGAAGCTCTGGCCATCATGGAAGCAGCAGCAGCTGAGCATGGGGATAATGAGGAATTATTGTGCACCCTCCTAAGTGCAGATTCCGCCTTTTTATCCACTCTCCATCCCTAGGCACTAGCGAACCAGATATAAGTTGTGCCACTGGTGCATCTGCATTTGGTGTCTAACAAATCTGATGGCTCTTGCTGAAATGAGTAAAAACGGTTTGTTAAGGCCATTGGCTTCCTATTGGTTGCAGGTAGCAGCCATTCCTGCTTCACAGCCTCCGTAAAGACTTCAGGCATTGGTTATAGCATGTCCTTAGGTTTTGCCCTGGGGAAAACCAAGTCCCCTTTGGCAGATGGCACCAACTCAGGTGTCACCTTTGATTGTAACCCAATTACAGCAATTACTTTAGACATAAGAGGGTTAAAGTCCTCTGCTACAAATAAATGCTGCAAAACATTGCCATATTCAGGATCTTAACCCCGCTGACCACTCACCCTCCTCCTTGTCAAGGCCAATGTTGGGTCCTGATTTTCTACATCTGGTCCATTTATCCCCTCCCTCAGGGTCAGCCTCGAAAATAAATTACTAGTGTTATGGGCTTATGTTTTACAGGCACCAAGTACATGTGAGTCCCTGGAGTCCTGACCTGATAATTCAGTGCCATTTGCAGCCGTTCGCACCATTTTGTGAGACAGTGCCGCTGCTGCAACTAATAAGTACATTCTGGTGCTCCCAAGGCCCTAATCTTGACCGAGGTGGGATGCTGCCAAGTTGGAGCTCGTCCCAAAAACAGATGGTGCTCTGGAGTGTACCTCCCACCTTGCTGTTCCATTCCACTGGCTGGTCTTCCCTAAAACGTGCCAGGCTGCTGTGCTGCGAGTCTCATGACCCAAAGGTAGAAGACTCGCTATGGCCTCGGCAGCATCCGGCCCGGGCAGCTCCAAAGTGGCCGGTGCCGACACTTGTTATGGGGGTGATCCTGGAGGGGGTGAGCCAGGGGATCTAGTCACCTCTGGAAAATGACAGTCCCTTTCCCTTAGGGACAAGGATTATTTTGTAATGTCCTGCGCACTCCATGCAGAAGGGGGAAAGAGTAGCAGGAGAGGTAAGACCAAAAAACGGAGAAAATGGAAAGCAATAAAGTTCTTTTTAAATATATATATAAGGGATTTTAAGGAGAGATTTAGAGATGCAAGAAATTCATATTGAAAACAGTAAGAATAGAAATGATAGTTCAAGAAAATTAAGGAGAGAAGTTATTAAGCTGCCTGGAGCTATGCAGGACAGAAAGAACTGGGGTGGGGCTATCCCCCTCAGGCTCGAGTAGGCATGTTTTTTTCTATGTAGCTATTCAAAACTGTCCTGCCTTGGAGCTTGTGAGGGGCATAGCCCAAGGAAATGCCCTTGACCCCAGCAACGGAGAAATGCCCATGTCTGCCTGAGACAGACTTCCTATTTAACACAGGAGTAGTTTGACTCTCACTAGAAATAAAACGATGTAAATAATTTTACCTGCTCCAGTGCTGAAACAAGTTCACTTTTTTCCTGCTTCACCAGCTCTCCATCAAGGTGAGATTTTTCCAGCACTTCTCTCATAGCTACTAACTCATTCTTTAACAATGAATGCTTTTCTTCAAGGGCACTTCTATCTTCCTGACTGAAAGAGGAGAGAAAAGAAGTAGTCTCTAGTCCTCCCCAGCTCAGACTGAATCCCACTAAGACGGAACTATTTTTACTCAGCCCTCTACCAGCCAACAGCTGGATGTGAACCTTGTTTTAGATGGGGTGGCGCTGCCCCCCAAAGGAGCTTGTTCATGATTTGGGGCTCCTTTTGGACTTGTGCCTCCTGATTGAACAGCAGGTGGAGGCTGCGGCCAGAAGTGCTTTTGCCCAGCTTCATCTGATTCGCCAATTACGCCTTACCTTGATCAGCAGGCATTAATGACAGCAACCCATTCCCTTGTTATCTCCCGTTTAGATTATTGTAACGCTCTCTATCTAGGGTTACCTTTGAGGACGACCGCAAAGCTACAATGGGTCCAGAATGCAGCAGTTCGCCTACTCATAGGTTGCAGAAAATATGACAGGATAACACCTCTCCTGCAGTCATTACACTGGTTGCCTATTCACTTCCGAGTTCAATTTAAGGTCCTGGGTTTTGACCTTCAAAGCCTAGCGGGGTTTGGAGCCTGTCTACGTACAGACCCGCCTCTCCCATCCAGGTACATCCCGTCCAGTCAGATCATCTCAGATGGCCCTTTTGTCGGTCCCTGATTTCTGAGAGGTTTGCAGCGCTAGGACTCATGAAATGGCCTTTTCGGTTGCTGCCCCACTTCTCTGCAACTCCCTTTCCCTTCAGATTTGTTTAGCCCCTTCCTTACTGATTTTTAAATCTCTATTGAAGACTTTTCTTTTTCACCAGGCTTTTGCCCTGTAGTTTGCCTATTTGGTTTTTTTCCTTTTTTGTTAGTTACTTTAGTTTTTAATTTAGAATGTAATTTTAATGCTTTCTTGCTTTGCATGTTTTTGTACACCACCCAGAGTCTTCAGAGTGGGCGGTATATTAAATGTTTCTAATAAATAAATAAATGTGTCCAACAAAACTAGCTCCATAAAATGGAAAGGCATTACTGGGGGGGCTAAATCTGTTTGTTCCTTTTTTGTTGTTGTTTCAAATAAGGCCATATCATCACATCCACTTTGGCACAACACAGTGGGGGAAAGACAGATATTTTGTTCTGTTTGGAAAAAACAAGGTTACAAAAACAAAGAGCTAGCCATGACACCCACCACTAGTGAAGATACAGGCACTATCCAACTGTAAAACTGCATAATGATATTCCCCACAACAATGAATGCACTCGCTGAGATAAGAACTATATTTTTCCAGCAACAAAGTGAGCAGGAAGCAACAGGTGATGCTATTTCATAACCATATTCAGGATCAGGGCTCTCCAAAGATGTTTTGGCACCTGAAGAAGACAATCCAAATGATGGTTTCCTGTTGGGGAAGATAAGCGAGAGGTGGGGGAGAGGACAAAGGCTCACATGTATTCTCTATCCCGCACAATCCTTTCCAATTCCTGCTGTTGCTCTTCTTTCTGCACATCCACCATGTCTCCTTTCAGCTGTAGCTCAGTGTTGCTTCGGCGCAAGTGCCAGACTTCCTGTTCCAAGACTTCCAGCTGTTGTTGCAGTTCTTTCCTGGACTTCTCCAGGGCTGTATGGTCACTGTAAAATATCCAGTTAGAAAAACAAACACAAGTATACAGACAGGTTTCATTTGCATTAAAAGAGAAAGCAAGCTATTACAGAGAATATGAAGCATTTCATAACAGAAAAGCCTCTAAAGGATGGAGAAAGCATGCAAATGGCTGACCTACGGTAAGTCTCCACCACAGACTGGAAATGCTGCAGTTGAGTAGTGAGAGTGTCTCGCTCTCCTTCTAGCTGCTCAAGCCTCTCTCGTAGGAATGTGCATTGCTCTTCATGCTGCTCTTGTTGCTTTTCCAGAGAGCTGGCTGAATTTTGACTAGCCAAGAGCTGCACCTTCAGGTGCTGCAAAAGAAAAAGGGCCATACTTAATGGCTAGAAAAAAAGCCGGACCAGAAAGCAGAAGCACCTGAAGGGATATCATACAGAGACAGAACTAGTTGCAAGTCAGACCAGAAAGTGAGACTGAAGGGATATTATGCAGAGACAAGAGGTAGCAGTGAGTTCGTACATAAGAAACATGCCTATGGGGAGTGATAAGAAGATTGGAAAGGTAACCACCAGGGAGTAACATGACTGACAAAGGAATGATTGTCAGAGAAAGCCTGAGAGAACTAGGAAAACAGAACAGCAGAGGGGAATAAGATGGCTGGACTTTAGAAGGGCAGGAAATCAAGGGAAGAGCAAAGTGGCATGACAGGAATGAAGTAGAGATTTATGTTGGGAATGTGGAAGTCTTATTTGCAAGAGAAGCTCCAAAGCCTTCTCACCTGTACTTCACTGCTATTCCTAGCTAGCACATCACGCACAAGGAGAAGGGCACCATCTGGGTCACCAGGGTTTGGCTGCAAGGAACTGCAGGACTCAGGATAACTCTCTGACTGTGGGATGCCAGCTGCTGCAGTGCTCTCATCGATTACTGCCTGATATAAAAGACTAATGTTATTCTTCCAGTTAGCCTACCTTCTTGTTTTCAGTGAGACTCTGTACTTGAGTAATCAACCAACTGGAAACAGATCATGGGAGGAAAGATAATTTTCATATAAGTAATTACAAGCTGTTTTATTTCAAGAATGAGGAATTGAGAGGATAGGGCAGCAAAAGACACACCTGGCTCCTCACCAAACACATAAGCCTCCCTGAAGAAGAACAGTGATTTGAAGATTAATAACTTTCAGAATTTTTGTAAAATAATTTTAATCTGGGCAAGGCTGGAATTAAAATCAAGAGGATGTGGGGGGTTAATTGTTACACTTCAGCTAATAGTTTTAATTTGCTTTTGAAAGATATGATGTGAATTTATTTCAGTTCCACACAAGCTCTTTAAACTGACAATAATATGAGAAAGGTAAGTGGTAAATACTGAAGAACAAAGTGAAACAACTATCTGTAACCCTTCTGTAAAAATATTAAATAAGCAGGAAATTACTAGTTTTACAAAAAGATTTGCAAATTTCAGGATTACAAAATCAAGCAAGGAAAAGTAACCTTATTTTAATAAAAAGCAGAGTTCACTTAGTGTCAGAGTTGAAAAGTACTCAGTCCTGGCATTGATTTTTCAATACCAGAGCTTCACTCTGGATCCCATGAAGAAAAAAGTTC
The DNA here is from genome assembly GCF_027244095.1 of Hemicordylus capensis. Taxonomy (NCBI): domain Eukaryota; kingdom Metazoa; phylum Chordata; class Lepidosauria; order Squamata; family Cordylidae; genus Hemicordylus; species Hemicordylus capensis. The sequence goes on from NC_069660.1 coordinate 50,179,162, forward strand.
CCTTTGTCAAGTACAGAGTACATAACCTTGAGTTGAGAGTTTAGAACACTTTTCTAAACAGAAATCCTACTTTTCCGCCAACATCGTGTCAGTTCAATGTCGTCCAGCGGAGTTTTTTCAAGTGGTTCGTGGCCTCCTAGGTGAGGACCCTAAAGACTATTAAAGAGAACCCTCAGCAGCCCACTGTGACTAATTTGTGTTACATTTTGCAGATAAAATTGCTCATATCTATTCTGACTTGGATGCTAAGATTTTTGCAGCACTGGAACTGGATGTTACCAATGCGCCATCTGGTCTTGTTATATTGGATGGTTTTCAGACTGTGTTGCCTGAGGAGGTGGACAGGCTGCTTGGAAGGTTGAGGCCTACCATGTGTGTCCTCGAAACTTGGCCTTCATGGTTGGTGAAAGCTTCTAGGAAGAGACTAGGTCCATGGGTGGTGAATGCCTCTCTAGAGCAGGGGGTGGTCCCCCCTCACCTGAAGGGGGCAGTAATTAGGCCCCTCCTTTAAAAGCCCTCATTTGACCCCGATGATTTATATAACTTTCAACCAATTTCAATGGGCAAGGTGTTGGAGAGCATTGTGGTGTCTCAGCTCCAGGCAGTCCTGGATGAATCTGATTACTTAGATCCTTTCCAGTCTGGCTTCTGACCTGGGTATGGAACGGAAACTGCCTTGATCACCCTAGTGGATGACCTACGCTGGGAGATAGACAAGAGGAAGTGTGACTCTGTTGATCCTCCTGGATCTCTCAGTGGCTTTGATACCCTTGACCGTGGTATCCTTCTGGGACGTCTCTCCAGGTTGGGGATTGTGGGCACAGTTATACAGTGGCTCCGTTCCTACCTGGAGGATCATACTCAGAAGGTGGTGCTGGGGGATGCCTGCTCCACCCCTTGGCCTTTGGCCTATGGGATGCCACAGTTATCTATTCTGTCCCCCATGCTATTCAACATTTACATAAAACCTCTGGGAGAGGACATCCGTGGGTGTGGGCTGCGGTGCCATCAATATGCTGATGACACCCAGCTCTACCTATCTTTTAAGTCAGCAGACACTAGGGAGGCACTGGATGCTCTGAACAGCTTGGAGGCTGTTCTGAACTGGATGGGGGCAAACAAGCTGAAACTAAATCTAGATAAGACAGAAGTGTGCTCTGGGTTGGTAGAACTGATCATCCAAGTAATGAGGTAAATCTGGTCTTGGATGGGGTCAAAATCCCTCTGAAAGACAAAGTCCAGAGCCTGGGGGTGCTTCTGGACCCGATGTCCTTGGAGGCACAGGTGGCGGCAGTGTGCAGAAGTGCCTTTTACCAACTACGGCTGGTATGCCAGCTGCAACCTTACTTGGAGAAGTCAGACCTGACCTCAGTAACACATGCATTAGTTTAATCCAGATTGGACTACTGCAATGTGCTCTATGTGGGGTTGCCCTTGAAGACTGTTCAGAAGCTTCAACAGGTCCAGAATGCTGCTGCAAGGATGCTTGTGGGAGCAAGTTGCTTCATGAGTATCACACCCATCCTGCGGCAGATTCATTGGTTACTGGTCCACTTCTGGGTTAGATTCAAGGTGCTGGTCTTGACTTTTAAAGCTCTACAGGGCTTGGGGCTGGGCTACCTGTCAGACCGCAATCGCCCATATGAACCTGCCCGGGCCCTCCGTTCATTGTCTTAGGCCCTGCTCACAGCCCCACAACTAACAGAGATCTGGTATATGAAGACTAGAGACAGGGTATTTTCGGTTGTGGCCCCTTGGCTTTGGAACCCCCTCCCTGAAGAGTTTTGCCATGGTCTCTCCCTCAGTGTTTTTAAAAAAACAACTAAAAACACATCTTTTTAAAGGGGCTTTATAATGCTCCATCTTTGGTTATATCTGGTAGGTTCTGTAGTTTTTATAATTCTCAATTTTTAGCTTTTAAAATAACTTAATTTGAAACTTAATACTGATTGTGGTTTTTTAACTGACTTTTAACTTGTTTACTTAATTTGGTTAATTTTATAACTTTTACTGTATATTGTATCTATTTTATTGTTGTGAGCCACCCCGAGCAGTAGTGTACTGGAGGGGCAGGGTATAACTATTTTAAATAAAATAAATAATTTTTTAAAAGTGTTCTCCCCCCCCCCAAAAAAAGATATGCTATTCCTGTCACAGCAGCATGGCAGACAAAAATCCAACAGATGCAACTCTGCTAGCCATGAAGACACCTGGAAAAGCTGCATCTGCTGTTGCTTTTAAAAGAGCAAAGATGGTAATCCTAAATGCCTCTCTCCAAGTTTTAAACAATAGATCCAGGCTTATGGCTAGGAAACTGCAGGCTGTGTTGTGTGTCCAGACTGAACTGTTAGCAAGATCAGCTCCAATCATCTAATGGTGACTTCTTCCTCTCTTCCCACCATTGCTGCCTGTACATACTTAGTTGCTTTCTCCATGTTTTAAACCAATTTCAGTCAAGTGCATTTTTACAGAAGAATCATGACAAGAGATCCCAGTTATTCCTACTTGGGTTATTTCTTTTATCACACGTTGAAGCGAAAGGATCTCTTTGTTTGCATTCTTAATCTGAGATTGTTCATATTCCAACTTCAAACAATCAGCCTCCTAGGGGGGAAAAAGAACAAAGGTGATCAAGAGAGCTACATCTTCCTTCCAGTGTTCTCATTCAATATCATATCATTCCATATCAGATGTTTTAATGGGAACACCATGCCAGTGAAGCATCTCTATGTGCCCAACACCCCACTGTACAAAATTAGTATGACAAATAAAACTGCTAGTAAAAAAAAAAGAGAGAGCTCTGTCCTTAGCATGTTCCAGCTCAGACAGAAGAAAAGATTTCATCAGTCCTACAGAAGTAGTTTTAGATCCCCCCACCCCACCTCCCATTATTCGCTTCCATGAAATAGAAACACTTGGGAGTAAGAATTACTTTTCGTCTTATATCTGTTAAGATACTTCAGAAGTTAACTAATTTAGTTAAGAATCAAGGACTTCCTGCAAATTGTGTGTAGGGGTGTGTGTTATATATAAAACAAATGCATATTAACCTATCACTATTAAACATTATTTTGTGGCTTGTGACTTTGCATTACTCCACTATACAACTCGTATCAGATTTCTGTTTTGTTTTGTTTTTAAAGTACCAACTGCAGAAATTATTTGCTTTCAATAACTGCTATTCCCCTTGCCACCTATTATATGCAAATGCAATATTGTACTACTACTGAAAAGTCACTTGTGGCAGTATCATATAATAGCTAAAAGAACTAGACACATGCTTTCAGTGATCAATGCAGAACTGTTGATAGTGGCCAAGAGGCCAAGCTATTAATCAAGAAATTAAATTCTTACCTATTGACAAACTGACAACTAACAGTGTCTCCCAATCAACAATATGGAGATAATAAGCCTGGCCCAGCTTACATATTGTTGTAGAAATAATGTATGTGAAGCACTATATAAATGCCAAGTACAGGCAAACCTAGTTAGTATTGGACCTGGCATCCAAGGTTTCGTATATTTGCTGTCGGGTAATTGCCACTCGACCCCAGTATATGTGTGGAAAAAATGGCAGCTAAGGGGTTAAGACTCACATCTCAGTGGGTCAGGGGTAGGAAATGACCTCCGAGGTCATTTAAGTAGAGGAGCCATTTTCTGGCTTGTTTTGGGGAGAAAACACCCAAAAATGTTTTTGCTTTAAAAAATGAAAATTTCAACGTTTTGGAGGCATTCCTGGACAGCTGGGGATACACAGAGCTTGGTAGGGCACTTCCCCACCCCACCCAATTTATTCCACTTTCTGCTGGCTAAGGAGCCATTTTCTAGATCATTTTTGTTTGTTTATTTAAATGTGGATTTTCACAGAAAAAATGAAAATTTCAGCATTTGGAGGGCACTGCTGAACAGCTGGGGACACAGTACAGTAGGGCACCCCCATTTTCCCCATTTACTGACATTTTTTCTGCTGGCTAGGGAACATAACTCCCCCAATTCCCATTGTCCTAATGCCCCCTTATCCACAGTTTTGCTATCCGTAGCCACCACCACCCCCATGGAAGGGAACCTGCGCAGATAACAGGGTTCTCCTGTATTATTGTAACTAGCTGACCTGACACAGAGAATCTGTGCCCCTAGTTCTCCCTGTCTCTCCACACCCTTCAGCCCCATTTTGTTCCCCTACTTCAGCCCCATTTTGTTCCCCTCTCCCTCCCCGTTCGTTCTCCGACAGTCAGGCTTCTCCTTCCTGGCCTGGCCTCTAGCCTGCCACCGTCACCGTCTTCTTCCCTGCCCACCTCCACTGCCATTTCCCCACCAGTCCCCGCTGCTACGCCCGCCACAGTTTTCTTCCAAGCTGGCCAGCCGCCCTCTTCCCTCCACCCGCTGGCCACGCTGCCACTCGCCACCATTTTCCCCCCTCCTGGCCGTCCTGTTGCTATCCTGAACTCTCGCAAGAGCTGCCACACACACAGTCCCATGCTGGCATCAGAGTGACCAATCAAATTAAAATCTGGACAGCTGTTTTGTATTCTATCTAATCACTAAAAATACATGATGTGAGTTCCTCTATTTCATGTTTACAACAAGAGAAAATAATTTTCTCCAGAACAGCCCCTGGATTATTTTCTCAAACATTCCTACTAACATACCAGAATCTCCACTGTATCTCTGAGTGTCTTTACTGCTTTCTCCTTCTCCTCATTCTGTTTTTGAGACTCTTCAAGCAAGGCAGTAAGCTCCATCACCCTAAAAAAAGAAGCACAGCATTTATAGCTGCAAAGAAGACTAAACTAATGACAACGGGTACAGCAACCAGCCTCAGAATTGATAATGAAGACATTGAAGTGGTAGATAGCTTCTGCCTTTTAGGATCGACCCTCAACAGTAAAGGATCCAACAGTCAAGAAATACGCCACAGACTAGCACTTGGTAGGGTTGCAATGAAGGCCTTGAAAAGGATATTTAGATGCTGGGACCTGTCTATACCTACAAAGATTAGAATCGTTCGGACAATGGTTTTTCCTGAGACACTCTATGGATACAAAAGCTGGACTTTGAAGAAGATAGAAAAAGCATTGACGCTTTTGAGCTTTGGTGCTGGAGAAGACTTTTGAGGATACCATGGACAGCCAGGAAAACACAAATGGATCATAGAACAAATCAAACCAGTGCACCACTGAGAGAGCTTTAACACCACGTTGAAGACAGATAATTCTGGAGAGAATCTATCTATGTGGTCGCTAAGAGTCGACAATGACTTGACGGCACTCACTCAATCATCAATCAGTTTCTCACCAACATTAGTAAGAATTGACAAGGTTGCTTCCAATAGAGATTCCCCACTAATGGCTCAATTCAAAGAAAATGATTGCTGAACACAACTTTGGGCATTTAGGAATCTCAGCTTCACAGTAGAACCCCATATGTCAATCAGGGCTTATTTCAACCTCCAAGGCTCTCATTTGTCAATATAACTGTCACAGTGATGCACCCTCCCACCCCAAAAACCTTTCTATAACCAAAACAAAGCTTTAATATGAAATATTACTATTTGATGCGAATATCATCAAATATCATCACCCCTGCTAACTTGGCAAAGAGGCACCTTTTAACATGGTGATTCTCTTTATTTAGCAGAGGGAGAGTAACTGGCCCTATCCACCCCAAGCACAGTACCCCCAGTGACTGTTGCTGGTGTCTATCTGATGTTGCTTTTTAGAACGTTAGCCCTTTGGGGACAGGGATCCATCTTATTTATGTATTATTTCGCTGTGTAAACCGCCCTGAGCCATTTTTGGAAGGGCAGTATAGAAATAAAATGAATGAATGAATGAATGATATGAGAAAAAAGATGGGAAAGTTAGCACTGGCCAGCAAGTGACACTGTAAAAATACCACTAAAGTATTACTCAGCATCTAGCCACCTTGCCAAACCTTGCAAGGAGGAAGAAGAAGATTCTGCAGAAGCCTACACAAGCATCTGGAGCCTGCAGAAGAACTCATCAGTTAAGTAGTGCAGGAGCTTTTTAAAAAGACATGAAACACAAATGTCTGGAAAAGCCTCTAGACAGATCTTACTTTCACAACATTCTACAGCAATCAGTTCCACTAATTTGCATTGTGCTTCTCTTTGTTTAAGCCAACAGCAGTGAGTACTGTGGGGGAAATAAACCTATCTGAAGTTATATTGTTCCAGCAAGCCTAGCCATACTTAAAAAAATTCACAACAGACAAGGAGAACAATTAGTGGACCTTTTAAAAAGTACTTTACCTGGCATGAAGGTCCTCCTTTGCCAGGTTTCCTTTGACATGCAAGCGCACAATTGCTTGTGCTTGCTGGTATATTTCATTCTCCATAGCTATCTTCTCAGGTCTCACATAATGCTGCTGCTGCTGCTCCCTCAAGACAAGGCTTTCCAGACTGTTGGTCTCCCCACGCTGTGTGCCAGAACTTAGACGGAAGCAACTGACAACTATAGAGCTAGAAAGCTTCACATGCTCTGTCTTTAGCTCTGACAGATCCCTGAAGTGAAGAAAAAAAACAGTGTTGGAAAGCAAACATTTCGTCTATAGATTGTTAAAGATGATAAAAAATTGTAGTCAATTTTCCCAGTAAATCAGCAGTGTTAGTTCCTTGTGCAATTTTTTTTTAAAATGCTTTAAAAATGGAATGCATCCCACCAATGTTCCCTCTGACAGGGATTCCCAGATGTTGTTGACTACAACTCCCACAATCTCCAGACAAAGGCCTTTGGCTGGGGATGCTGGGAGTTGAAGTGAACAACATCTGGGAATTCCTGTTAGAGGGAACTGCATCCCACATTATTTTCAGTGAACACACAAAACTAGAGTGTCATTTGCCCAACATTTTTAATGTTAAAATACTGCATTATTTATTAAATGTATTTACCAGTTGAGTCTTTAAAATCTAAGAGTTATGTATAAGAGAAATCCAATAAAACACAGGTAAAAGTACACAATTACACACAGCAGGAATACACACACTATACAGCATAAAAATCACAGAAAGTGAAATCACAGAAAGTGAAATAAAAGTCAGTCAGTCAGAGAATACCTGCCAAAATAGAAACGTTTTCAACTAATGGTGAAAAGCAGTCAGTAAGGGACCCCAGCAATTCTCCAGGAAAATGACATTTTATAGTTTAGGTACAGGGGTGTACAGAACCGGTTTGAATAGAACCGGCCCAGTTCAGATTCAAACCAGACCCCCCCAAAAGGGGTGCCAGTCTGAGTTTGAGCTGAACTGTCCCCGTTTCTAATGGAACCTGTTCAGTGGTTCAAGAGGGCATGCTTGTAAAGGGGAATCTGGTGAGGATTCCCCTTTACAAGCAAAGGGGGAAACCCCGCCTGCCTTTAAAAAACTCCTAACAGCGGTGGCAGGAGGGCACTTCATAGTTGAAAGTGGCAGCATGGCTCTTCCAAACTCTCCAGACTGAGCTGGGCTCTCTAGTATGGCCTAGTTTCGGCCTCCACACAGAGACCGAAACCAGACCACGCTGGACCTGGTCCAGAGAGTTTGGACGAGCCACGCTACCGCCACCGCCTCCAACTACATGGTGACCTATCACCGTCCCATTAAGAGTTTTCTTCTTTTTAAGGCCTGCAGCATTTTCCCTTTTGATTGTAAAGGGGAATCCTCACTGGACTCCCTTTTACAAACATGGCTCCAATCTGAATTGAACTGGTTCCAAACTGGTTTGGCCCAATTCAACCCTTGGACTGAACCAGGAGCCAGTTCAACTAAAACTGGCTCGTGGTCTGGTACTAATTTGACTTGAATTCGAACCAAACCGCCAGAATTGGTTACATGCACATCTCTAAATAGGAATTACCAGAAAAGCGACCCTGCCCCAGGGATCTGTCAAGTGCTTCTCTGAAGGAGAATTATTTTGAAGTTCAAGAAGATTCTTACAGAAGAAGGCAGTCCTTAAGCTACCTTGATCCCAAGCTGTTAAGATATTTAAAGGCAATTAACAGCACCTTGAATTGTGCCCAGAAACTAATCAGGAGTAATTGAAGATGGTAAAATGAAGGGGTCACTTGATTGCTAAGCCAGGCTCCCAATTACAGTCTAGCTGCTGCATTTTGAACAGTTTTCAAGGGCAGACCCATGATCAACATATTACAATGGTCCAGTCTCAATGTAACCATGGCAGAGGAATAGTAGACAGATCTGCTGTTTCCAGAAAAGGAAACAGCTGGAGCACTAGCTGGAGCTGGGCATGCACACTCCTGGCCACAGCAATCATCCAGGAGTTGAGCTGGATGCAGGAGTACACCAAAGCTGTGGACCTGGTCTTTAAAAGGAAAAACCAAAGGACTAGATGGGTTCTACGCCGGTAAGAGTGGGTGTTTAGGAGCAATCATGTCTGTTGCCAAGGTCTTCTCATTCCAAGGGTTCAACAGTATTGCTGGATCTAGCAAAAGGAAAATCCACCAGAGCCAGCAAAAATCCCTCTGGATCCATAAGCTTCTACAGCAGAACATTTTAATGAGTTCCTCCACCCTTACAAAGGGATAAGGGGCTAATCTAAACTCAGTGGTGTAGTGATCTATCCATAACAGGAACTATTTCTAGATCGTCCATCCACATATCATCATTATCCAGCCTGGAACAAAACATCAGATCCAGCATATAACCAGCCAAATGAGCAGGGCCAGATGTTATCTGAGACAAGCCCATGGTTTCCATGGAGGCCATGAAGTCCTGAGCTGCAGCAAATGAAGGGACCTACATTCAGTACACATTGAAATCACCCACGAGAAGTCTGGAGGAATCCAACAGCACTCTCAAGACTAACTCTACCAGCACAGACTGCTAAGCAGAGAGGCGGTCGATAAACCACACTGTCTTTGTGGCCCAGTTTTTGGAACATATAGACAAACTCCAGAGATTCTAGGACAGAACAACTCATCAGGAAGATGGTGTCAACAGAATACTGAAACTCCACCTTCCCGCCTACTCAGTCTTGGTTGGTGCTACACCCGAAAATGTGGAGGACAGAGCTGAGAGAAGTTAAGGCTGTCCAGATCTCATCCAAACAGGTTCTGGAATACATGCCAGTCAGCATGTTCATCTAGAATTAAACCCGGGATGGTCAAGGTCTTCTCATTAACTGACTTGGCACTAAACAGGAGCAATTTCAGATATCAGAGACTGTTACTTGTCTCATACAGATGTTGAAGATTCAGAGAGGTGCTGTAAAAAAAACGGGCTGTAAGGACTCATCCCCTATTACAACCTGGGACTCCCAGTACCATAGCTTCCCCTGCCCATGATACATACATGTGATGGCCCCAAGCCCTTCACCATTTTCTTCCACGTAGCCATGCAAAACATCAAAACACCACTCCCAAGCTGATAAAGCAAGATTTAAGATGGCAATTTAAGCTGTGAAAAAGGTGCCACACCTTTCACTATCATATAATAAAAAAGAGAAGAAAAGTTAAAATGTAGGGCTACAGTCAGCACAAGCTGTGAGGAGGGGAGCAAAGGTGATCTCACCAACCCTCAACACCCAACAAGACAGTAGACCAGGCCTGCACAACAAGTTTCGAGTTGGCTCTTTTTCCCCTGTCAAAGGACCCACAAGGATATAGTTGCCAGTTGAATATTGTTAATTAATTTTAATGTAATAATTTATGTGCTGAAGATTGGCTCAGCCTCCACACACCAAGTCATGGTTGGTTCCAGCCCACTGGGGCATTTGAGTTGTGCACCCCTGCAGTAGACCCTCCCTTCAGTCCCAGGGAACACATACAGGAATTTGAGAGCTCTTAGCAACCAATTATAGGAGGAGCACTGAGAACAGATAGTTGGTTCATGTTGGGCTGTGGCAAAGGAAAAAAAGTGGGGGGGGGCATTCTCCAAGCACCTTGCCAATATCCCAAGCTTAACTTCTTGCCTCAAAATTAAGGAGCACATTTATCCTCATATACTGTGGCTGTGCCTAGGTCCTAACTTCTGAAAGTTTAAGCAACAATACACAGTGCTTAGAGCCTAATGTGAGGCTTTTTAATCTCATTCTAGGAATATATATCCTCAAAAAAGGAAACTGCTTCATCTGCTTGATCAGATTCTCTTACCTGCTCAGTGCACCTCAATGCAACAAACAGAGCAGAAGCATTGTCAGTAAATATCAAAATAAATTGTCACAAATGTGGTACATCCAAAGATCATTCTGTTATAGTACCAACATATCTGGAAGAGATTTGCTAAAAACATAAAATCTTAAGCACAGCTGTACAGCCCTAAGGAACACAATCCAAGCTGTAACAGAAAAGGAATTTCCCCGATGTTCACTATTGCACAGAATCTTTCAAGTTGGCTTCACTGACAGGATTTTCCTATAGTCCTTTGAGTAACCTCTCAAAAGACAACTGGGAGTCTAATGCAGCCCTAAGCATTGCTGGGAAATATTCAAAGGAAAGGCGAGGAAACGGAATTCTCCTTACTTATGCCAATGGTGGCTGCATGGCATCGGTCTTCTTTGTTGAGGTACAGAGAAAGTAAATTTCCACATAAGGTTTAGTAGTATGATTTCACATTTAACGGAGAAGAACCAGTTTTCCCCATACCTGTCAATTGCTGTCTTCATTTCCAGAAAATAACGACGTAAAGTCACCACTTGCCGCCATACGCCAAGGAAACGATCATGTTCATTCCTCATATAACTTTCAAAAACCTAAATATGTACAGACAGCAAGTAGTAACTCAGTTTTTTTGCCTATAAAATTTCATTTACAGCATGTGGAAGCATTCTCTCTCAAGAATACCATCACAGTCACTGCTGGCAACTCTCACTGAAAGGACTAGCAAAAATTTAAACAGTTACTAAATGCAGTTTTTCTATGACATAAAACATAGAAAGTATAGTATTTCATCATAGGGAAGTGTCATATAGGTAGTTTGGGGGACTGAAGGCAATTGCATACATGTTGATCCCAACAGGGATACCTATTAGGCCTGGGCACCACCAGAAATATTGGATCAATCCCAATCCGATAACGATAAGAAGGGGAAAAGCAAGGAGCAGCGTGGTTCCTCTGAGGAAACGTTTGAGGCCAACAGCCCTAAGAGTGCTGCTGCTTGTTGTTTTAATGTGTTTGCTTTTAGACACTAGTCCAAACCTTCCTGCAAGAAATCAAGGAAGTCCTTAAGGTCATACATTTCCCTATGTTTGCAGTGTCTAGAGCACCAACACAAAATGACCCACCAGGTGAATTGATATATCCTATTTGTGGAAACTTTCCTGGAAGCTAGTATTGTGTTCAAGACCTTATCTGTGTATTTCTGCTGTTTCAAGAGGTTCCTTTCAGTTCCAGGCAACTAATTTTAACCAGACTGCATCATGGTGAATGATGGGTCCTGGCTGTAGTAGGTCTGTTGAGACCGGCAGGAACCATAGCTGCATTATGGTGAGATGCAGAATCTCTGGAAACCAGTGTCTCCTTGGACAGTATGGAGCCACTAAGATGACCTCCTCCTGGTACAGCTGGACCTTGCAAAATAATCTGATCAGGGGCACAGAAGGAAAAACATACAATTCCTGTGGCCATGGTGGCCACAGGGCATCCACCGCTATAGCTCACTCACATGGGAAGCAAGTGAAGAATCGTGGAAGTTTGGCATTGCTGGGTGCTGTGAACAGGTTGATCTGTGGGCATCCAAAGTGCATTGTGAGTGGACTGTATACTCGATGGTGGAGGCTCGATTTTGCTGGGTGAATTTCTGTCTGGCTGAGACAATTCACTTTCGTGTGTAGAATTCCACTCAAGAGATGTGTCCACAGGGATGCCATGTGTGTTTCTGCCCTCTGGAGAAGTGTTGCTTCTTGGTATAGGGAGAACAACCTGGCTAGTGATATGGGCTTTCACCGTGATGTTGTCCATGTGGACCAGGACATCTTTCCCTCCTAACAGGTTTTGAAGAGCCATAAATACCAGGTAGATGGCCTTCAGCTCCAACCAATTGATGCTGTGGTCCTTTTCCAGAGGGGATCATTTCCCCTCGGCTGAATGCAGGAGATAATGGGCCCCCCATCTCTGGAGGCTGGCATCGATTGTTATGATGACTTGGTGGGTTTTCCTTGGAAAAGATGGTTCAGAGTTGTCCTCCAAGTCAGGGACTGAAGGGTACTGAGACATTTGAGACTGTAGTGCTATTGCATGCCATTAAAGGAATAAGAACTATTAGAGTGGGCGTAGGTGGAACCGCCCAGTCTACTGCCTCCATGGTTGCCACTATTAGGCCCAACAGGCGAGCTAGAGTCCTGGTGCTTTGGGAGATCAAATGAATTGTGGTCAGGATCTTTTGAATGCATTCCTGGGGTAGGATTAACCTGTCCAGGGTGGCGCCTATTACTACACCCAGATGATGTAGTCTTTGAGAGGGCAAAAGTTGGCTCTTTGACCAATTGACTAGGAACCTGTGGGTGGACAAACCTGGGGCAAAAGGCTCAGGTCTGACTGGGCTGAAGGTAGACCTGGTGCTCTGAGGAGGAGGTCGTCCTGCTATACAAAGATTCCAATGCCTTGGAGCCTGAGATGTGCCATGAGAGGTGCCATGACCTATGTGAACACCCTGGGCACCAAGGACAGACCGAAAAGTAAGGCTTTGTATTGGTAGTAGGCTTGTGCATTTTGATTCGGGCACAAATCGATTTGTGCCCGAAAATGGCAATTTCGGATGATTTGTCTACAAATTGAAACCAGAAATAGACCTCTGATAATTTTCATTTACAAACCGAAATGACCTCCTCCCGGATCCGAGTTTTGTTTACTTCAGAAAACGCTTCAGCACTCCATCAGCATTGCATTGCAAATTGTCCTTTTTGTCTCTCCACACAGACTCCAGCAGCAACTGACTGTTTGTCAGAAGGATTAGCATAGTAGAAGATAAGATATGCAAAAAGAGACACAGCTTCTGAAGACATTTAGTTAAGAGAAATGAGCTGTATTGTGATGCAGTTGTGTGCTGAGAATGAAATGATTAAGCTGAGAGCAACCAATTCATTGTCAACTCTAAGTAACAATATCCGGAGCTTCCCACTCTGTCTGGGGGGCTGCTGGGAGCGCCTGGAGGAGAGACTTCTTACAGCTTTGCCCTCCCTTTTCTCCCTCTTTATTATCTTGTGTGTAATGATTAAGATTCCACATGCCCTGTCTTGTTTGCATTTAAAATATTTAAGCCCTTGCAGAAAACAAAACAAAATGCCAACAAGGACACTGCAAGTTTCTTTCAAGGTATATGGGAGGCACAAGCTATTATGCTTGGTTAAAGCAAAAAGCATACACTTGCTATTAACACACTAGGAAGTATATAAATGGAATATGGGGAGGAGGAGGGTTTGAGAGGTAACATGATACAGGAAGACATCCCGATTGACAGATTTTTAAACTTCAGATTTGCATTGGAAAGGAAACTAGTTGGAGTTTAGACACAGCTGCCTTTATTGAACTGATGGCTCTAATTCCTGTTTCCAGAAAGAGAGAACTGAGTTTGCACCAGGAATATATATGCTGGTGTAGGGCACCATTTCCTCCTTACTGCTGCATGTGTGGGTGAAGAGAGAGCTCCATTCATTGCCTGTTCCATCATCCTTTGCCCCGATCCTCCACCATTGACTCCACCTTCCCAGGGGAGCTGCCATTATCCAGGATTTACACCCTTCCTTAGCCTCGCTGACCAGCCTGCTGCTTCTCCTGTGTGTTCAGCCTTTTTTAAAAAAGGCTTGATGTTGGAATGAAGGTTATGAATGTGAAATGTTAAAAAAATAAACATTGTGATGCTTGCTGATGCTGATAATGTGATGATAGTAAATGCAATGCTTTGTCAGTGTGGTGTAGTGGTTAGAGTGCTGGACTAGGACCAGGGAGACCAGAGTTCAAATCCCCATTCATCCATGAGACTTGCTGGGTGACTCTGGGTTAGTCACTTCTCTCTCAGCCTAACCTACTTCACAGGGTTGTTGGTATATAAATGTAAGTGCTATTGCTATTGCTAACTTAAGTATGTAGTACACCGCTCTGGGCTCCTTGGAGGAAGAGCGGGATATAAAATGTAAATAAATAAATAAATGAATGAATGAATGAATAAATAAATAAGAAAGATGTCTGTTGTATGAGTCTCTTCTTTGTATTTCTCCAAAACAGAAATGTCACAAATGTCTGGAACTCAGACTTTGAGAGCAGCACACAGCATTAGGCCACAGCACAAACCCAACACCAGGGCTGCTCAACTTCAGCCCTCCTTCAGATGTTGGCCTACAGCTCTAATAATCCATGGCTATTAGCCACTGTGTTTGGGGAGTATGGTAGTTGTAGTCCAAAAACAGCTGGGTGCTGAAGTTGAGCAGGTCTGCCCTAAACCCTCTCCAGCCCTCTCACAGAACACGAGCCATGCACACACAGGTATAAAATGCTAATTTCCACCCACCCATGTCTAGCAGATAGTAATATATAATTAATAATAATAATAATAATAATAATAATAATAATAATTTATTATTATTATTATTACATTTATATCCTGCTCTTCCTCCAAGGAGCCCAGAGCGGTGTACTACATACTTGAGTTTCTCTTTCACAACAACCCTGTGAAGTAGGTTAGGCTGAGAGAGAAGTGACTGGCCCAGAGTCACCCAGCAAGTCTCATGGCTGAATGGGGATTTGAACCCGGGTCTCCCCAGTCCCCAATAATGAGGATTGGGTCATACAGTGAGTTGTTGTATCATCAGGGTTTTTATTGAAATATTGCTTGAATCCACAAATGGGTGATGCTGCTGCACTGGGATGCCACTGGCAAAATGCCCAAATAACGGCGCCAAAAAATTGAGTGCCATTGTTCATCAATCTTCACTCTTTCAACTTGTTTATGTGGGAGTATGTTGTTTTGTATCCTTGCCATTCCCTGCTTCACATGTTCTGGAAGTCTCAGTCCCTGTCTGTGGATGACAAATACTTGGGTGGGGAAGGGAGGGCAGGGCGCACTTGATGCTGCTGTTGGCTACTAGTCTGCTGCACATATGATGCCTGCTTTGGAAAACCTGGCTCTTTGCAAAGCTCTGCTGTTGTTGTCGATGTGTGTGCTGCCTGGTGATGTTCTTCGTGGCAGAAAGGGGTCTCCTGGGGCAGAACAGTGGGTTGGGTGGAAGTGCCCCAAGGGGTGCCTGCCACAACTCAGACTCCCATGGAATTGGCCTAAGGGCTGCTTTCTTAGGAATGTCAATGTTGGAGTGTCTTTGGGGCAGAAAGGTGTCTGCTTGGGCAGAACAGTGGGTTGGGTGGAAGTGCCCCAAGGGGTGCCTGCCACAACCCAGATTCCAAAGGAATAGGGCAGAGGGCTGGTTTTTTGTGATTTGGGTAAGTTTGAGTGTCTTTAAGCTTTTCCCGCAGAGGGAATAAAGGTGGTTTCAGCAGCCCCATAACTGCACTTGGGGGGCACTGGTGTGGTGCTGAGCGAGTGGTGGTGTAGTGCACAGAGGGTGCCAACCAACCCCCTGGATTGCTAACCCATTGGGGTACTGGGCTTTGTTGTTTCTGAGGTGTTGAGTTTAGATTCTCTGGTAGCAAATGAGATTTTTTAATGAAAAACCATGAATCCACTCTCATATGCTACCAGAGAATCTACACTCAGAACACCTCTAGAACAACAAAACCCTGTACTTCATGGGTTAGCAACCCATGTGGGTGGTTGGCACCCTATGTGCACTACACCACCACTTGCTCTGGGCCACCCCAGTGCCCCTCGTGGAGTTACGGGACAGCTGAAACCTCCATTATACCCTATGAGGAAAATCTGAAAGACGCATAACTTCATTAATTCTTTAAAAATCAGCCCTTTGCCAAATTCCTCTGAAAAAATTGTGGCAGCTTCCTTGCACCAACTGGGCACTACCACCAACCACACTCCACTATGGGCCACCCCTTTCCCCTCCGCACATGAAGCTATACTTTTCCTGAAACCTCCATTATACCCTATGAGGAAAACCTGAAAGACGTGCAAACTTCAAAAATTCACCAAAAATCAGCAGCTTGCCCAATTCCTTTGAAATTTTTGTGGTAGCTTCCACTCATTGGGCATTACAACCCCCACCCACTCTTTTGGCCATGTGACCCATTTTTTAATCCGAATTGATTCAGATTCAGATTAATTTGGATACAAAAAAATGGGGTGATTTGGAAGGCTTAATTTTGGACAAAATACAAAATGGGATTGATTTGGAACTGGTACAAATCGAAACAGAAAAAATACAAAATGCACATCCCTAACTGGTAGTGCCTGCCTGCATATCTGAAGAGAAGTAATGGCTGACTGTCGAGATGAATTGGAATGTGGAGGTAGGCCTCTGTCAGGTCTATGGAGGCAAGGTGATCCAGATGGTGGAGGGATTCTGCAATTGACCTCAGAGTCTCCATCTTGAATTTTTTGTATCTGACAAATTTGTTGAGGAACTTGAGATCTAGGACTGCTCTAATTGCACCGTCCTTTTTCAGCACAGTGAATGAAGTAAACCCCTCTGCCCTGCTGTTGAAGAAGCGGATCCTGGTCCTCTGGAATGGTGGGGTCCCCTGGGAATGGTTGCCCGAAAGAAGGGACCATCTCAACATTAACTGGGGTTTGTGGCACAGTGTCAGGGGCTTGTGGCACCTGCGGATTGGGTTACTCAGTCTGAGATCTCAGAGGAATGAGGTGATCTATGCCTAGATATTGAGGATTCCCCTTTACCCTTGCTTTTCTTTTTAATTTTTTTGGGAGCCTGGTTCTGAGGACAACGAAGAGGATGATGGGCAGTTTATTTCTTGCCCCTTTTAATGCCCTGGACTGACAGAGAGAATTATCCAGCACATCTTTAAACCGGGTCTGCCAAGCAGGGGTGGGACTGTTTCAAAAGAAGTGGGGACGGAGGGACATCCCAGAAAGGTCCACCAGTTCAAGGGGTTCTGTTGAGGCTGCCCTCTTAGACCCTGGGTTATCCTGTTAGACTCACCAACCCACAGAAGGCATCTTTGGCCCCATCCCCAGGTTGCCTAATCTGCCCACTCTAGTCCCACGCCCTTTGAGGGCCTGGTCAGAGCAGCCTATTCAGGCGGCAAGGATCCTCGCATCCTCCTTCCTGCCAAGGACCACGTTTCCCTTGTGGCTAGCGGAGATTCCTTGCAGTCTCAATCTAGCCCTCCAGTGGGGGCAGATGATTCCTGGGCTGGCCTTAGAGCCCTAGGAGGAGCTGGGAGCAATGGAGGTGCTTGGAGAGGAGTTTCCAATCCGGTGGCACCTGCGTCATGTTCCCTGGGGGTGGATTGGGGAGGATTTAGGGTAGTATCCTACATCCCTGGGCATGGTGAGCCTCACAGCCTGGTGGTGGGAGGCATGATGGCCCTTCCCCCAAATCCTTGATGTTCACAGTGGCTAGGGCAGCAGGCAACAACCAGGGCCTCACAGCACTCAGTGCACTGCTGGGGGACATCAGTGGAGGAAACACTGCATTCCTTTGAGTGCCCCTTGACTAACAAGCAGAAGGTTGCTGCTTTGAATCCCCGCTAGTACTATATTGGGCAGCAGAGATACAGGAAGATGCTGAAAGGCATCATCTCATACTGCGCAGGAGGCGGCAACGATAAACCCCTCCTGCATTCTACCAAACAAAGTCACAGGGCACTGTGGGTGTCAGGAGTCAAAATCAACTTGATGGTACACTTTACCTTTACCCCCAAAATTGGGGTGGGGGCCAAGGTAACACACACACCCCAGAAGCATCCACTGGGTCCTTCCTGGGGGGCTGCCTTGCCCACTCCTCACCCCTGGAATTTCAGGGGTTCCGAACTTAAAAACCAGGTTGGGAGCTGGCTTCACCTGATTTTGAGGATGCAGTCCTTTCCAAGTCTCTCCAAGCTGGCTCCCAGCCTGGTTTTTAAGCACTGTGGCCAAGGTATAGCCCCAGGAAGCACCCACAGGTGGGTGGGTGCTCTCAGGGGGGTTACCTTGGGCCCCCATCCCAATTTCAGGGGGGTGCAATGCTTAAAATCCAAGTCTGCAGCCAGCTTGGAGAGACTGCCTCTCCCAGCTGGTTCTCATGCTGTTTTTAAAGTAGGAGTGCACACCTGAAATTGGGTATGGGGGCCCACGGTAACCTCTCAAGAAAAAACCACTGGGTGGAGGGCCTCCTCACCCCACAATTGCAGGGATGCAGTCCTTAAAAACCAACTTACAGCCAGATTGGAGATAAAGTTTTTCAAAGCTGGGAGGCTGGTTTTGTTCCGATTTTATTATCTGAAGTAGGATTTCCCATAGAAAAGCTGGGATTTCATTTGGAATTCCAGCTGTGCTCCCTGCCATTGTATTGGAAGTCCTTTAGAAAATGTTCAATAGTGGGTGTATTGGTCTGATATTCATATTGGACCAATACAATTGTGCAGCCCTAATACCTATAGAAAAAGTATTTTACTGGCTTGACCAACTGTTAATTGGGGGGGGCGGGATTCAAATTCCACAGGATGTAAGCATTTCACAACATATTTTAAAAATTTGTAGTAACCAATAGAAGGTTATTATTTTGCTGTGAATAGTGCCTAATGGATAGTTGGAGGACAGAAAGAAGGATACTCTTTTAGGTAATGTGATTGCACAGCGTCAGAGAGTAAACAACATCTTCACTGACTGAACTGAGGAGACACACAGAGCTTCATCCTTTAGTGATCTTCCTAAAGAACTAAGTAGGATCATAATTCAAAGGAGGGAAACAGCATTTCCACTTGGCTTGGTGTAATGAAACTCATCAGCTCAACTCATTAATACGGATGACAACAGTCAGAGCACTGCAATGAAACAAAAATCCAACTTCACACAGGATTTTCTGAATGAGGAAAAGGTTGACTCAGCCTTCCATCCTTCCGAGGTCGGTAAAATGAGTACCCAGAATGTTGGGGGCAATATGCTAAATCATTGTAAACCGCTTAGAGAGCTCCGGCTATAAAGCGGTATATAAATGTAAGTGCTATTGCTATTGCTATATACAAATCTACCTTTAAAACTTTAGCTGGAGTGAACCCAGCTTCTCCCCACTTTTACAATTCATAAAAGATATTCTTTGAATTGATTTGAACGCTAATTTAAGTCGCCTAGCTTCCCTGAAATCTTTTGAAAAACTCATTTTTTAAGCACATATGCAAACAGCACAGACATTTATTTGAACAATTGTTCATTATTTTTGGAAAAACAAGGAAGATTCTAGAAGAGCTGCAAACCCATTCTTATGAGTGGGGGCAGGTTTTGTGATGTTGCAAGTGCCATACAAATCACTGCTACACTCAGTCAGCTTTTGCTACAAACTAGTAGAATCAGTATGCCCAGAGGTCAAATCCAGTAAATGGAGGCATTTCCACAGTGGTTTGACCACTCAAAGCACTCTACATCTTGTGCTCATCTTGATTTGCTCTCTACACTATTTAATAAATGCCAACCAAAGCCCACCAGTACAAAACATAAGAACATGTTATTGAACATCCCTACCTCGCGTTCTTTGTGCCATTCATTCTCCTTGTGCTCCAATTCATCCCTGGCCTTTGTCCAGTCAGTCATTAGTTTGTCAACATCCTCTCGGAGTGCTCCATTCACTTCATTGGCCTTGTCCAGATGCTCCCTGAGCAAGATGTTTACTCCAGCCAAATTTTCACATCTGAAGCACAGGATCATTAAATCTTGTTTATCATTCCATAATGTTATTGAACCAAATGCCGTAAGTTTTGTTTTTAAAAATATCTGAAGTACGGGGGCGGAGGGGAAGCAATGATGAGCAAATCTCAATTTGAAATAGTCACTGTCCTGGGAAGTTGCACTTCGAGCACTATGAGCATTGCACTACTTTCTCTCAATTCCGCCTAGGATTGGACTTTCAAACAAAATGGTTCCTTCACTGACCTGTGCTGCTCCTCTTCCAACTGGATAAGTGCTCTCTCTAGACTATGGTCTTCTTTGTGATCCCTCCGACACTGAATGGATCCCTTTGTTAGAAAGACAAGTGAATAACATCTGTCTTCTGCCTGCTTCCTTCTTACAACATCCTTTAACCATTATATGATTACTTTCACAGACCAATAATCAAATGAACAGACAACACAAGCATAACTTGAGGTATATTTGTATGATCTTCCTTAACACCTAACTTGACTGGGAACAAACAACCTAGTGAGGAGACACATAGCTGCATTGCTACTATTTTGGAGCAAAGATATAGTTTGGTTTCTAATTAGGGAAATGTTCTCCTATTTCCTGATATTCCTCTCTGTTTCTTTCACTGTGAAGCAACAGCAGAATTGTAGTGTATGCAAGCTGTAGTATATGCAGAGTATATTCAGTTGGTCCTCAAAAGCTAGATATGCACACCAATTTCTATCCTGGAACATCAATCAGTTTGATCAATCAGTCCAGAGCCCATGAATGCACTCAAATTACTCCCTCAGTATCCTTTACTCAGGAATCAGTCATATATCCAGAATTTGGGCTACACAAAATACATGGCAGAACTGCATCCTATGACACCCCTCTCTTTTCATATGTAGTATTCCCCATCTTTTGCTTACATCACTGAATAAGACAGGAAGATGGGATTGGTCAAGGCTATCTATCCCATGACCAGACTGCTTCTCTTTTGTTTTCTCATTGTGTAAAAAAAAAAAAAAGTACAGATGAGCATCAAAGAAGTTTGTGATATTAGGGTATATAGCAATCAATATATCCCAAGTTCTTTTTAACCATGACCACTACAGTTGGGCTTTCCTGCATCTGAAGCTGAATAATTCACACCACCCATTTGGAAATGCACAGAGGCAGCTGCTCCCCATGCAGCCATCTCTGCACAGTACTGCACACCTCCAGTGCAGGGGAGGGCCTCCCTTATGGAAGGCAGAGCTCTGCACTGCCCCAACAGCAGGTAAGATGAAGCACAGGACATGATGGGAAGCGCGGGGAGGGGTAATCCTTTCAAGTGCTTTCCCCACAGAACTCTATGGGGAAAGAACTACGCCTCCCACCACCCCCTGCTGCTGCATACTCCTCCCACTGTGCCTCATGCATCACCAACATGCAGATTTGTCAACACCGAGTACCAACTTGTTGCACTAAGAAGATGGAAGAAAGCTATCAGGCAGCTGTTTGGAAGGAGAGGATGGAAAATATCCAGACTCTAAACTTGGAATTGAAATATAAGATTGTTGGTCACATCACAGCTTTTCAAGGTAGGAACCCTAAATTATCCTATGATGGAACTTTGTAAGTTTGTAAGAATATGAGTTTCTACCTCCTGTAAAGGAGAACCCCCTCCACCCGCACAAGAATCATCTAGTACTGTGCAACGACTGCCACTCAGTTAGTGAGCCATTTCTCCATAGCATCTCCATGCAGTTTCAAATGGGTAGTCTGGCTTCTTGTTGTTGTTATTGACACAGTCAGACAGGTGTTACTGACTGGTTTGTTTTATCCAGACATCGAGTCCTTCCCAAGGACCTGGGATGGCTGAATTTTATTGTCAATGTTGTTGCTTTTGTTATAGATATCGTCACAAAATATAGGCTGTTCCGAGTAAAGTTATTATTATTATTAAAACATTTTTATACCGCCCAAAACTTACGTCTCTGGGCGGTTTACAACAGAATAAAAACAAAGTAAAACATTCGTTAAGACAAAAATGGGGAAGGAAAAGAAAACTCACACATGACAACAATTCAAAAATTTTAAAATAATATTTTAAAACAGCATCAAAACCATTAAAACAACATTAATTAAAAGCCTGGGTGAAGAGATGTGTTTTTAAAGACATTTTAAAAGCTGTCAGAGATGGAGAGGCTCTTATTTCACAAGGGAGCGCATTCCAAAGCCTCGGAGCAGCAGTGGAGAAGGCCTGTCCCTGAGTGGCCACCAGACGAGCCGGTGGCAGCTACAGATGGACTTCTCCAGCAGATCTCAGTGGGCGGTAGGGTTCATGACGAAGAAGGCGTTCTCTTAAATACCCAGGGCCCAAACTGTTTAGGGCTTTATAGGTTATAACCAGCACCTTGTATTTTGCCCGGAAATATATCGGCAGCCAGTGTAGCTCCTTCAGTACAGGAGTTATATGGTCTCTCCAAGATGACCCAGAGACCAGCATGGCTGCCGCATTCTAGACCAACTGTAGTTATACATCTTCAGATGCACCAAAGTACAGATAGTGATCACGGTTACTTAGTACACTGCAAGGAATGATAGTGATCTCCTGGATAGGGCAAGGTAACGGATTTTCAACCTTTTGACCAGCTCTTCCTCTCCTTTATCATTACACTTTACTCTAGGATGTAACTGCTGACAAACATAGTAGTCATTTCATTTGTAACTCACCCTGCTTGCTCCCACTTGCTGTTCTAGCTCCTTACACCAATTTCGATATTGCAATACCTGCATCAAATAGAAACAGTCAGTACATGCCTCTTCAAACTTGCATGTAGCAGCTAGGCCTATGTGTTGGAATGGGGTTCTACAGATAATAAAGAAATGTGTTCCTGCAGTTGCCTATATTGTTTCCTGCTCATGAGCATAATACTAACTGAATGCTCTTGGGAAAGTGTTCCACCAGTCACCCTAGAGATTTTTACTGCCACATAACTGCCTGCCAGCTCCATGCAACTAGCATGAGCCCCTGAACAATATTACAAGAGAGCAGCAAAGGGCTTCTATATGTTACACACCAATGGTCTACATGCTGTTGATCTTCTTCCCACTGTCTTGAGGACGACGCAATATTAAGGAATGCCACAGATGGCCAAGTAGCTTTTCATGCTCTTGAAATCAATAGCTGAATCCAGGGGCAGAGGCAGTCAAACGGCGGCCTGTGTTGGGCCCCACCCAGTGATGCCCCATGTGTGTGTGTGTGTGTGTGTGATGTTATGCACACAGGGGCATGGCTCGGGTTCTGGAGAGTCCCAAGTGAACTCTCCCCATCTCATTTCGGACAGCGCTTGCTGCCTGAGAGCATTTATTTTTCTTCTTCTCCCTCCAGTGAGGGAGAGGAAGGGAAATAAATGCTTCCAGGCAGCAAGCATGGTCTGGAAATTAGAGAGGGAGTACTGGGGCAGTCCTTCAGGCAATCAGGCCATGCTCCCTTTGTGCGTGATGTCACATGCAACGGGGCCTCCAGCGGCCCTTTTCATTGGCGGCCCAGGTTCTTTGAACCCGTTTGTTCAATGATGACTCTGCCCCGGCTGGATCCTTGATCTTCAATCCTCAGGCAGAGCGCCCTCATGCCCAAGGCTTGCGCCTTAGGCCAGAGGCTGCTTAATATAGGGCTTTATCTGAGGGGGAAAGCAGCAAAAGCATACACTCATCCAACTGGCAGGTGTAAGGTTTCTCAATTTCCTTCCTTCACCAGACCCAGCCTTAGGCCAGAGGCTGCTCATTATAGGGCTGTACCTTGGTCTTTACCAAGGTAGGATGAAAATAGCAGCTGTCCTATCTTGGTGCTCCAGTTGTTGCTCAGAAGTGTACATCACCTTCCTGGTGCCATAGAGAGGCAGGTGCTCCCAACTGACCAGTTTTGTACAATACTTGCCATTTCAAGAACCTGGAGGAGCCTATTCTATGTAACCATAGCCCACAGGAATAGCTAGGAAGGACACAGGGAGACCAGAAAGGTGAGCAGAGACATTTGGGAAGTGTAGGTTTTTGTAGTACTTTCCCGATAGGGAGAGTGACATCCTTGTGAAGCTTCTCAGCCATTTCTGCACATCAGAAGGGGTAGGTAAGTGTGAAACTGGCTGCACTGGGAGTACCTACTTTGCAAAGCACCAGGGTGGTGGTGGTGATGATACACTTTTATTGAAACTGGTCATTCCAGCACACATGCATAGTAGCAGCACCCTGTGAAGCATCTTACAGAATTTGTTCCCATTTGCCCTTTGACATCCTGGAATGTCTTTGTGCATTGCTCATACCTACACACAAAGACCAGGATTGGTTTCCTTCTAAAATCAGGCTAAACATCAGTGCAGGCATCCGTGTGCAAATTCAGACTTTTAAAAAATGTAAAAAATAAGTGGGGTGGAAGCAAAATAACTGCTTTTAGGTGGCATACTGCCACGCCTAGTTGCAAGAATGTTTTCCACAAGTATGTGCAGCAGTACAGTGCTTCACATGTCTGCTGATTCTTGTTCTACTGAGATAAGTAAACAGAGCAGCACACCTGAGAAACACTACAGTGCTGCTAGTACAACAGCTGGGGAGCAACTCATTGCTGAAAACACACTGCTATAGCTACTCTCAGATGTTCCATCTGAAAGAAAGGCAAAAAGGTTCCTAGCAATGCCTGTCCATATACTGGAAGGGCTATTGCAGGAAGCTTTTTACTTCTTTAAAAGTAGCATTAATTTTCAGGCCAAAACTATCAAACATTTTACTACTACTAGAGTTTAAAGGCAGATTTTAGGATGAGGTACAGGATGCACCAGCTATTTGTGGATATTTTCTGGTATTTACTTCACATGAAAAAGCTGTATTTATCCAGAGCGTAACACCAATTGTAACCAACACCAAATGGCCTACTATTCTTGAGGCAACAGGAGTTATTTTACACCTAAAAAAAAATTCTAATTTAATAAATAAATCACACAAATATTCAGTGTCTTATAAGTATCTCTTAATCATACAACTAATTCCATAAGTTCAGTTCAATCTTATATTATACAATTTACAAATAAAGCATGCATATATTAAATTAATCACCACCAACTATATTTTGCAAACTTTTCAAAGCAGTAAATTCTGTAATAATATGCTGTCCAAGACTTAATCAACAATAGCTAAGCAAGAAAACCTCCACTCATGCAGTCCATAAAAATGATTTGACCCCAAAAAGGAAGAAGTGCCATAGGTAATAAATAAATTTTTTAAAAATTCAATATATGTATTCCATATTTTGGAATACAAATCCATAGGCTAAGTACACTCCAGCAGCACACTCCACAGACTGTATCATGATATAACATAAACACATAACATCACCCTCACCACTGCAAAAACACACACACACACACCCTGACAAAACTGCATGGAAAGATAATATAGCAGCAAAGAATTTCAAGCGTCTGATTAAAATGTCCTTCAGATTTACACCATTTACTAATATGTTTTTTACTCCAGCACTATCCTTGTAAGCTAAGGGGTATCCAACCCATAAAAAAAAAATTGTGTCCCTGACTCCTAGGAAATCTCACATTTTGGAAATATCAAATTCTTCCACTGTTGAGTTGATAACAACATTAGAACAGTGTGAAACAGGGGTTAGCAGACAAATGGAAAGGGGAGAAATAAAGCTACACCAAAAGTTGAGATTTTAGAATTTGCCTACTTAGGATCATATGCTCAGAATGCCTTATAATATCTAAGTGTTTAGAAAGACTGAAGGAGGAAACTGCTTTTCAGGCATGCACTTTATTCCTCACCCATGCTTCTTCCTTTATCTGCCAACACCAATCCATTCCAGATCTATCATATTCTTGTTTGGATACCATTAGAAACACAAGGAGCTTTACCTTTGCCTGTAGCTTCTGTACAAGTACTGCCTGTCTATGCTGTGCCTCCTGTGAAGTTTGTAGTTTTTGTCTATATGATGTCTGATTTTCCACCATCTGTTGATGTAATGTCATTAACTGCTCTTCTGGCAGTAAGTGGACTGTCTTCATTTTCATGCTGTTCGCCCCTTGCTCTCCTTCCATCTGAGGGATCAAAGCAAATAGAAGCAAGACTAATTTAATTTATCTAGGAGGCAAGGTGGCCCTGGTCAGCCCTACATCCTCAACAGGAACAACAGCAGAAGTAGTGGAAAAAGATACATGAATCACCATTGATAATACACGAACATGGTTGCATTAAAATGAGATGCAATGAATAGAAATTAATCCACTTTGTTCTCAACAGAGAAACAAGAAAGGCTGTTACTTAGAGCGACATTGAATAATCTCCTATTCTGTAGAAAGAGTAAAATGGTGAATCACAACCTTTGCATCAGATGATGCCATTAAGAAAGCCTAGACTCTGGCTAAGTAGATAATAAATAATGGGTTTTCTGTAACCCTCAGTTGAGAAAATGACTCTTTGTTTAGAACTGCAAAGAATGAGCTCCCCACAGCTACACAAGTTAGAGGGAGGTTATTGCTCAGCACTTAGTCCTTATAAAAGTTACAATTCTGTATTTAGGAACACAGGAAACTGCCATATACTGAGTCAGATCATTGGTCTATCTAGCTCAGTATTGTCTTCACAGACTCGCAGTGGCTTCTGCAAGGCTGCAGGCAGGAATCTCTCTCAGCCCTATCTTGGAGAAGCCAGGGAGGCTTCTGGCAAGTTCTGGCAAGTTAAAATGCATCGGTTTTTCTATTGGCAACTTTTGGTTAGACTTCCATTCTTATGAGAACAGAGATTTCACATACACAGAAATTCATGAAAGAGAAGGTGTGTGGTCATATTAAGCAAGGGGAGCGGGGTATCCAAAAGAGAACCCAGTAGAAGAGAGACAAGCTTCAAGCAGGTGCATGGCAGAAAACTAGTTTTAGAATAACAGAGTAAAAACCATGAAGTGTACAACACATTTCAAGCAGAAATAGATTTAACCTTCAATGGACTTATTATAGCAATCTATGCTCTACCCAACTCTATCAATGCCCTCAGTAGTGATTCACAACCAACCATTCTTACACAGATTGCCCATCTGTCACACCACACGGGTCACCTGACATGACATAAAATTCTTACAGTCACTCCTGTAAAGTACATGTATGTAAGACCATCTCAAGGAAACACGAGAGATTAATGCAAATTCTAACATGGAATAGCCTGCATATAAAAAAATTCCATTACATGTGAGGCAACATAGCGATAGTTACTCCCTTGACAGGACAATCTTAGTTGACAAGACAATCTTCATATTGCAGCTTCATTGTGAATAATCAGTAACAGCCACATTACACACCCCAATGCTACACATGTTCAGCACATGACTTCAACATGCCTATTAACTGTAAAAGGTGAAGTGTGCCATCAAGTCAATTTCAATTCCTGGCACCCACAGAGCCCTGTGGTTTTCTTTGGTAGAATACAGGAGGGGTCTACCATTGCCATCTCCCACACAAAATGAGATGATGCCTTTCAGCATCTTCCTCTATTGCTGCTGCCCGATCTAGGAATGCAATCCCAGGGCTTTGCGATTACAGTACCTGGGTACTGTAATTCTGAGGATCTTCACAGGTTCAGAGTGGGGCTGGAGGAAGCAAGAGCTTGATTAATTGCACATTCAGGGGTGCAGCTAGGGAAGAGGGGGCCATGTGTTTGCCCCTCCCATTGTGGCCCCTTGAAGATAATTATGAAGACAGGAGGAGTAGAGCTGGGGGGGGGACGTTCAGGGGCTGGATCCTGGGGGCCGTGTTCTTTGAACCCATCCACTCAATGAACCTGGTGTTCAGGGACACAAGTTGAGCGGGAGGCCATCAGCACGCCCTTATTTTCCAATTCGGCACAGTATTCTCCCCCGCCTACCGCGCATCTCTGGGTCTGACTTACGTAGGACTGACTCACCAGCCTCCCCGCCGGCTACGCAGCACACCTGAACGTGCGCCAGGGACGCTCACCTCAGCAGCGAAACTCCCTTGCCCGCTCGCCCGCCCCTGCCGGAAGGCTCTCCTGGGCGGGGAAAGGAGGCTGTGCTTGGCGCCAGCGTCTTTTTATGCTTCTTCCAGCGCCGGCAACGGGAACCCGCCTGCTTGCCTAGTGGGAGCAGCTAAGCTCCTCTCTGCTGCCTTTCCTCTTTTCGGCAGCGCCTGCCCGGGCCTTTGCGGGCGCTCACCTCCCCGTGGGCTGAGGCGGGCGGTACAGGAAGTGTCCTGAGGCCACATATACACACACCATTAGCCTCGGCCGCTCCAAAAAAGATGACAGGCCTAGTGTGTGCGCCTCAAACTCCCAGGAGCCAATGCCGCCGGCAGGAAAGGGGGCGGGGAGCCCGGCGGCAGCGGCATTGGCTATTGAGAGTTTGAGCAACGCGAGGATTGCCTGAGCAACCGGACTAGGCCTCTCTTAGCAAACCCTCTAGTTCAGGGGGAGAAAGGGGTGTCCCGCATGGCGTGGCGCGTTCACCGTTAGGGCCCTCCCTTACAGGTCGCCTTGGTCCTTCCCCGGTCACGTACACCACGCCCCCTTGACTAGGGACACTGGGCGGCGACCCAGCCTCGGATGTTCCCTTGCTAGTACCTGTCACTTGCAATTTGTGCCGAGCTGTTTCCTTCTGCGGCGCGCTTTGAGATCATCCTGAGTTGAAGCGAGTCCAGTTCTGCATATCGGGCTGTACAGCTGCGCTGTAACATGTAACTAGGGGCTAAATGCTGCCGAACTCGATGGGGCCTACTCAGAGTATACATACATGCATGGGTCATGCTGTACCCAAAGCATACTTACTTGGACGAAAGTCCCAGGACTCAACTGTATGAAATGTTGCACTTTACGATGCTAGAAGTTCCAGTGCCTGAGATTCAATCAAGCCGCGTGTTCAAGATTATTATTCTTGAGTTATTCAAGATAATTAGTCTTGAGTTATTCTCAACATTCAAGTGAGATTTCTAATTCTGTTTGCATTTGTGAATATAAAACTGTAGGATTATAATTATTCCAAAGTTCTGTTCAGACATTACATACACATGCCTGTATACATGTATATATGTTTGTGGGAATGACTGTATGTGCATCCATTTAAACCTAAGTACAGGCCTCCCTCAATTGCAGGGCACTAATTGGAAATGTACTACTATATGTGCACTGAGCATAATGTTTGAATAACTTGTGTGCATACAGTGTACACATCCTATATGTGCATCAAACACATGTGAATGGGGCTCAAGTTAATGCACACATGTTCACACTCTGGCAGTTTATCACTTCTGCTCTCATTGTGTTCCTACTGTTGTAAGCTTCATACCTGCAGCAGTAGTTGGGTGTTACATTTTCTTTTCACCTAGGGACAGTGGTAAGGAACCACAGTGGCTTATTCCTGGAGTGACAGTGAGGCCACTACAGAAGTGAAGTGCTGCACTTTACTGCAGGAATTGCTTCTGGATTGTGTACATGTCCACAGAGTACAAGGACATTTGCTCAGATGTTCCCAACACCCTCAAACCTGCCTTGTGCCAAACATTTCAAAGGCACATATTGAAAAACATTTTATTATAATAGGATATTCAGATCTAAGTTAGACAATACAAAATCCAAGGATAATAATTCTGCCAGCTTCATTAACATAAAGATGTGTTACTTTATACATGGCACCAGTCTTTTTTGCAATGCATAGTTTGTGTGAAGCAACACTGGAGTTTACTTGTCATTACCCATATCTATTTAGTTGGTACATATACATGTACTAAGTAAAAAGGCTTCATAACTTCACTTGTATGTACTTAATTTTGAACTTCTTAAAATATTTGTATTTAGAGAAGGAAATAAATATGTTATTTCAAGCTTGCTTGAAGATTTATATTTTGACGGGTATGTCAACAGTTCTTCTGGAGACTGTTCCAACAGACTCAATGACATTGACTTGATGTGTTAATTAAACTTGATGTGTTCATATCTATCTATCTATCTATCTATAAATGAATGTCTGTCTGTCTGTCTCTTCCCTACACATTCCTGCACCCTTTGAGCTATCTGGACCAAATCTGGCACAGTGACTTCCTACAACCCTACGAGTAATGCAGGGTACCCTGGAACCCCAACAACCACCTTGCACAGACAGACAGGCAGATATACAATGGGTATATCTACAAAACATATGGTTGCAATAACAAAGAAAATTTTGCACCATAATGACTTCCTAGGACCCTACAAGTAACATAGGGTACCTGGAAACCCCGGAAACACCTCACGCAGACAGACGGATGGATATACAATAGGTATAGCAAACATAGTAGGAAGGAACCGTAGCGGGAAGATTTTTACATTTTGAAGGAAGATACTTTTTTTGCTGAAGTCATGGACAGATAGATATACAATGGGCAGATGGATATACAATGGCGCAGTGGGGAAGCAACCTGCCTAGAGAGCAGGAGACTGTTGGTTTGATTACCCACTGGTGTGTTTCCCAGAATATGGGGATCTCCTCTATCGGGCAGCAGCGATATAGGAAGGTGCTGAAAGGCATCATCTCAAACTGCGCGGAAGAAGGCAATGGTAAACCACTCCTGTATTCTACCAAGAAAACCACATGGTTCTGTGGTTGCCAGGAGTCAAAACTGACTTGATGGCACAACCTTTTGTTTCCTTTATAGCCACAAAACATACAGATAAAATAACAAAGAGAAAGTCACACCATAAGCCTGAGCAACTCCGGGTACTCAAAGCTAGTTATATTATAATTTTCTTGCTCATTTGAGTAGAACAGTATATTTGTTTTCTTCTGTTCTATTTCAGGAAGTGTCTGTTACTGTACTAGAGAGTATCTCACCAAGCACTTATAGACCAAAACAACTCTGACAGTAAACTTTGATTCATAAACTTTTAACATCCAAAACAAGATGGAGGTACTTATCCAAACAAGACAGAGGTAGTGTCTGTAGGGGGTTGGGATCTGAGTTGATGATGATGATTTATTCGATTTCTATATCGCCCTTCCAAAAATGGCTCAGGGCGGTTTACACAGAGAAATCATATATAAATAAGCTGGATCCCTGCCCCCAAAGGGCTCACAATCTAAAAAGAAACATAGGTTAGACACCAGCAACAGTCACTGGAGGTACTGTGCTGGGGGTGGATAGGGCCAGTTAATCTCCCCCTGCTAAATAGAGAGAATTGCCACATTAAAAGGTGCCTCTTACGAGGTTACACGCCCCCTAAAAGACCAGGTTCGTAGTCTGGGAGTGCTCCTGGATCCCAAACTCTTCCTGGTTTCTCAGGTTGAGGCTGTGGCCAGGAGTGCTTTTTATCAGCTTCGGCTGATATGCCAGATTCTTCCATTCTTGGAGACTAGTGACCTTAAAATGGTGGTACAAATGCTGGTAATCTCTAGGCTTGACTACTGTAATGCACTCTACATGGAGCTGCCTTTGTAAGTAGTTCGGAAACTACATTTGGTACAAAATACGTTAGCCAGACTGGTCTGCGGGTTTACTCGAAGGGACCACATAACACCGATTCTAAAAGAACTGCACTGGCTGCCGATAGGTTTCTGAACGAAATAAAAAGTGCTAGTTATTACCTATAAGGCCCTTAATGGCTTAGGTCCAGGATATTTAAGAAAGCGCCTTCCCTATCATGAGCCCTGTCACCTATTAAGATCATCTGGAGAGGTCCAATTATGGTTGTTGCAAACTTGTTTGTGGAAACTTGAGATCAAGCCTTTTCTGTGGCTACCCCAGGGCTTTGGAACTCGCTCCCTACTGAAATAAGAGTGTCTCCTCTGTTTGCTTTTAGGAGGACCCTGAAGACATACCTGTTTTCCCAGGCCTTCAACTGAGATTCGATTTTTAAATTTTAACATGTTTAATCTATGATTTTTATCTTTTTATGAATTTTAAATGTGTTATATTTTATGTTTTAATTCTGTACATTGCCTAGAGATTTTTATACTAGGTGGTATATACATTCTCAATCATATATGGACAAAATGACCAATGATAACCCTGGATTATCAAGATGCTACACACAATTGAACCACATTCACTTTGAAGCAGGGCCAAGAGTATTCTGCATTTCTATTATTAATGCACCTTAAATTGCTAAGTGCTGTGGAAAAGTTGCTTACAGGCTTAAGACAGGAGGACACTGAATCTACTGTTTGATTGTGTTTGATATAATATTTAGAATGTTAACCTGAGAATATCAGCTTTCGTGTTTGTGTGTTTGCTTTTACATTTATAGCCCTTGTGGTGGCAAATAACTGTTTCAAAATATATGGACGCTGTCTGGTGAAATATCAAAGCAGTACTTCAATTATCATCTCTACATATAATATAATCTATAATCTCCACATAATCCCAGAACCTATATAATAATTGCCACTTTATGCTTCTACACTTGACACTACCAAATTTCACACATGGCATGCCTAAGTACATGGAAATAACTTTGTTGAACTAATTTCAATTAAATTCTAAATAAATTTTACAATGACACCAGTCCACCTTTCACTGGAAGTCAATGGCTTTCAGAGGTTTTTAAAAAATTATTCACATCTCACATGCAAAATCTTGTACAGAATCTATTGCTTCAGAAAAAAAAAATCTTCCCTCAAAATGTAAAAATCCTCCTGCTACAGATCCTTCCTACTATGTATGCTTCATCTTCACTCATCCCTGCTAGAATTATTACTCCATCTCCATACAGATTTTCTGGAACTCTGTCTTTAATATCCGTAATCAAAAAACCTTTGGTTTAAAATGACAGTTAAGCTGCTTTGCATTTTCACTTGTGCTCTAAAAAGAATGAAAATTGCAAATTAAGGTGCCCATCTTAACTTCCATGCTGTATAAGCTGTAAAGACTTTGTATATGGTATATTGGGCTGGGAAGGGATGTGTCCAGGCAGACATTTAACAAATGTAGTTTCCCTTATCACTTCCTATAGATGCCCCTGATGAGTTTCTGCCTGATGTATTTCTGATCAAGGGAATGGGTCAATGCATGGAGATTCATTTCTAAAGCCATTATCATATACCAGACTATAAAGTCTTAACAGCTTATATGGCACAGAAGTTAAGATGGGCACCTTAACTGGCAATTTGCATTCTTTTTAGAGCACAAGTGAAAATGTAAAGCAGCTTAATTCTCGTTTTAAACCAAAGGTTTTTGGATTACTAAATTTCCCGGCATTTAAAAAAGGAAAATATGATTAGACACTATGGGAAAGAGCTTACCCAAACCATAAGGTGAAACTTCCTGATGCTGAACACCAAAAACTTTGTAAAACCTTCAACTAAGATAAAGTCACACTCCCCCCACCCACACACACCTGAAAAAAAACAAGTAAATTAAATTAGTGGATTCAGTAATTGTGTCAGTGTGATCTCATCTCAGCAATGAATCTGTACTTCATTTTCCCCTTTTCTTAAAAAAAAACCCCAACACAAATAACAATGACCATTAAAAATAACAAATGCTTTAACAACCATGTCCAAAGTTATAGATTATCTTCCCAGAAATTCTCATAAACTTCACAGTTCTGCTTGATTTAATTCCCTTCAGGGTGGTGTTAAAATAGTGTAAAATATCAAAATAGTGTAAAAGTTGTACATAAGTGACGTAGCCATTCACACAGAGAAACAGAGGCACGCATGCACACATATGCACATGTGCATGCACAGGTGCACACACACACACAGGCACATGCGCACACACCCCTCACCCATTCCAGCGAGCTTCTAGTCCAAGCCCCGGCAAGATGGCATTCCCTGCCAGCTGCCCCACACCCAGGGCTCAGATGGCTTCCATGCATGTGTGGAGTCCGTACATGCAGAGGCTATCTGAGTCCTGGGGGTGGAGGCCAAGGCAGCCAGCAAGGAATACCAGCTTGCCAGGGGCCTGGGTGAGGTGCGTGCATGAACACGGTGACAGGTGTGTGCCTGAATGGAGCAGCAGGCAGGAGTGTTCTCTGCCAGCAGCTCCACCTCCAGGGTTCAGATGGCCTCTGTGCATGTGCGGAGGCCATCTGAGCCCTGGGGGTGGCTGCCAGGACAGCTGGCTAGGGATGGGCCCGGACCAGTCCAGAGGCCATTCTAAAGGCCTCTGGAACAGTCCGGAACAGTCCGGACCTGGGTGGTCCGGTTCGGGTGGGGGGCTTTAAGAGTGGGTAGAGGGTTTACTTACCCCTCCCGCCTCTTTCCCGTTCTGGCGCCGTAAGTTTAGTAGTCCTTTGCGTGCACTCATGTCACAGAGACGTGAAGCGCGCGCACAACGGACTTCTGGGAGTTTTGCAGAGCAGCAGCGGGGAAGGGGTGGCAGGGAGGTATCCTGCCGCTCCAATTACTACTAAACTTACGGCGCCAGAACGGGAAGAGGTGGGAGGGGTAAGTAAACCCTCCACCCGCTCTTAAAGCCACCCCCCACCCCAGTGCCAGACCGCAGTTTGGCGGTTCCGTGCACACTCCTACAGCTGGCAGGGAATGCTGACTTGCCAGGGCTGGGGTAAGGTGCATGCTGGAACAGATGGGGGTGCACACCAGACAGGAGCGGCGGGCTGGAGTAGTGGATAGGAGCAGCGACAGTGGGCAGCAGGGCCAGTGTCGGAGATGGAGTTCCAGTGCATCAACCTTTTTCACCAACTATCCTAATGACCACTAGGGGCATTGGGAGTAGAGGCAGTTAGTGAAGGTCTCCTTACCTGTCTCTGCTTGCCTCTATTCTATGACCCCTTCCTTGACTCCTCAGGTACTTCTTGTAGTGAGTTAGTCCTCTTCCTTTCCTCCTAGAGAGAAGATGGAAACATCTCTCTCTCCCCCTACCTATTCGTTATGTAGCTGATAGATAGGATAGGTCTTTCCTATCCCAAATATCACCAATAAACTAGTTAAGTAACAGAATCTACAGTGATCTCCATGCGTGTTACTCTAAATAGCTGCAACAACTAAACTCTGCACTCTGTAACTGGAGTGGTAGCTTCCTTGGTGCTTTGCTAAATAATCACAAAACCATTGGGGCAGCTTGAGGGGCAGAGCGGTGAGTCAGCTGCCATGTTTATTGTGGGCAGTACTGTGGAAACTGTAACTTCAAACTTGCTACCGCACAGACTCTAGTCTGTTAGCACCAAACACGAAACATTGTTTCGTGGCAACTTGGGACTGGGCCTCTCTGTGGCTGCCCCAGGGCTTTGGAACATGCCCCCTGCTGAAATAAGAGCATCTCCTGTTCTGTTTGCTTTTAGGACCCTGAAGATGTACCTGTTTTCCCATGCTTTTAACTGAATTTTAAATTTTAATCTATTTATTTATCTATTTAATTTATTTTTATCTATTGTGATTTTTATCTGTTTTTGTGAATTTTAATGTTTTATATTTTCTATTATGTTTTAATCTGTACACTGTCTAGAGATTTCTATATTAGGCACTGGTTGAATTTCTATATTGGTAACTGGTTGAAGGAACAGAAACAGAGAGGAAAGTGAGAAGAGGGTTCTCCCAGGGACCTGTACTGGGACCAGTGCTCTTTAACATTCATAAATAATCTAGAAGTTGGGATAAAGCAGCAAAGTGGTCAATTTGCAGATGACACAAAACTATTTAGGATAGTGAAATCCAAAACAGACTGCGAGGAGCTCTAAAAGGATCTCTCCAAACTGGGTGAGTGGGTGACAAAATGGCAAATGCAGTTCAATGTAAGCAAGTGTAAAGTGATGCATATTGGAGCAAAAGACCTCAACTTCATATATATGCTGATGGGATCTGAGCTGTCAGCAGTGAAGGATTAGTGGAGAGGCGGGGTAGGCATTTGCCTATGGCAGCAAAATTTGAGGATTGGCAATTTGCTGCTCCTCAAATTTTGCCACCTCTCTCTGGAGCTGCAGCACAAGTGTGGGAGGCAAGTGTGGGAGAAAGTCCCCCCTTTTATGTTAAAAATAAACCCCACCGCTTCCTCCACGTGGAGGAAGGCCAGAAGCGGGCTGCTTAGCAGAGAGGCAAGAGGCCCATGTAGTCACTTGGAAGGAGGGAGGGGAGCTGGAAGGAGCTCGCTCCCCCTGTCCTGGTAAAAGGGGGAACTCTAGCCTCCTCACTCCCCACCCTCCCTGCAGCCTCAACAGCTACCACTGCACCTCTTGCTTGTGGCGTTCCAGAGGCATCTGGTGGGTCACTGTGTGAAACAGGATGCTGAACCTGATAGACCTTGGGCCTGATCCAGCAAGGCTGTTATTATTTTATTTATTTGATTTGATTTATATACCACCCTTCCAAAAATGGCTCAGGGTGGTTTACATTATGTTCTTATGACTACAAAATCATGTAAATAGCACTTCCTCCATCCTAAAAAAAATGTTGCCAACCCTTTAAACCTGTTCAAAAGAGAAAAACTGCTCTAAGTCATTTTCCAACGGATCGTCACCAAATTTGCAGGGGAGGTGTTTCTTGTCACCTAGTGAATGTTTGCTGATGGCCAGGCAGCTTGGACAAATGGTTTTGATTTCCTAAGCAATAGAAAGTTTAGGGTTTATAATGGTGGAACATTGAAAACGCTCTCCAGCATAACAATACTGGCACAATTGTGCCAGTATAATGAAGTATTTTTTTAAAACTAGTAGCAATAATAAAATAACAGAACATCTAAAGTTAGCACTGATTTCAGAAAAGCCACATGGAACTGATCAGAAAAATAATAATCTGACTAATATTAATTTTGGCTTAAAGATGCAGAAGACTGCTACATATGTTTCAGGTCTAGCAGAAGTGCTGTTGGATACACTCACATCATATGACTTCTGTAGACTGGTTACAGCTTGTTCCTATAACGATTTGGCGCTTCAGCAGACAGGCCAATCACATGATGCTCTCTCCAAGTTTCCATGCTTTGGATTTTTGCACTCGCCACTTGCTTCTTCAGATTCTTATGCTTCTGCTTGCATTAAGACATTAATGCTATTAATTTATAAGCTCAAAGAGCTGGAGACCTTGGACTCTGCTTTCTAGTGATTAGAAATGTCAGTCGTTAGACATTGCCAGCAGCAACATCTGGTTTCCATTATTTAAAGGGACAGAAATTATTGGTAACCTCTTTGTGAATGCCAAAGAAGCCCACAGTATCCATGCCCCTGAGAGGCCCCTTTCTTCCTCAGGTCTCTTGTAACGCTCACAGAAGCCCACAGTATCCATATGGTACCCTTGAGGGGCCTCTGCTCTGAGAGCACAGTTTAGGAAATACATCGGCAGCCTTCTGATTTGTTAATCACAAAGGACTAGTACCTCTCAACTATGGCATCAAACTGTGAAAGGGCTGCTTCAGCAAAACCCCTTTCTCAGGGAGCCTTGTCAGGTGTTTAGGGTACCTAGTGAGGATAAAAACACAAGAGGTAATACTTCAAGATCCCTCAGGGTTTCTTTCTTAACTTTATCACAGAGAGGGTGTGGCATTCTGGTGCAATACAGTCAATCAATCATTTCCTTAGTTATCTATCTCTGTGATGGCTTCAGTTGTATTACTATGCGGGCTTAAGTTAGCAAAGAGTTTTCCCTCTACCATTCTCTACCCTCCCAGACATGTGCTCTAAGGCGCAATGATTTGTAGATAGAAACCATTTTTAGAACTGCTCCCACTGGAGCAGTCTGAGTACATTGCCTGCATATATTTGCTAAGCCTCTTGACACTGAAACACACAATTCTTTCTTTGCTTTACTGTTTACTTTAGTAAAGCTCAAGCACTGCCATAGCTAAGGTTACGCCAGGATATTCCATATAGTGAGACATTCTAAAAGTTTGTAATCATTCTTGGGCTCCATAGCTCGTCATGGCATATGTTTGGCATACATCTAGACAGTGCCTCAGCCATTACTTTCTCCTTCTTGGAGTTCATGGACAGCTACCATCATGGGCAGAAAGAAACTCTTCCAGATGGAGGGTTTCTGCCCATGTTCGTAATGCCCCAGAAGCCTATGCTATATTTTCACTAAAAAGTTCTAATGAAAATTCTATTCCCCACTTACAGAAGGGGGTAGAACTAACTTTGCTGCCCAGGAAAATGGAAAGTCAGGAGTAAGTTTGTTTGTTTGTTGGTTGGTTGGTTGGTTGGTTTAATTGAGGAGACATGTATCCAAGCACTGGTTAAAAAAATGGAGAGGAAAGGCATGGGAATATTATTTTGAATTGGACAACTAGGTGGGGGAGAAACTAATGAGGCATACCCAATGATATCAAGAGTAATCTCTAATAAGATAATGTAATATTACAGTCCCTATTTCCTCAGCAAAATGTGGGGGATAGTGGACACTGAGAATTGCTGAGATCAGTACTTCAGCCACCTCCAGGTCTGAGGGGGCCCCTCAACAAAGAGCCTAGAGAACCTTCCTTACGAGGCAAGGCTACATCATCTGGGGCTTTTTAGTTTAGAAAGAAGATGATGGAGGGGAGACATGATAGAGGTCTATAAAATCATGCATGATGTGGAGAGAGTGGAGAGAGATTTTTTTTCGCCCTCTCTCATAATACTAGAACTAGGGTTCACCCCATCAAACCGATTGCCAAGAAATTTAGGACCGACAAAAGGAAATACTTTTCCACACAACACAGAATTAATCTATGGGATTATCTGCCACAAGATGTGGTGACAGCCAGCAGCCTGGATGGCTTTAAGAAGGGCTTAGATAAATTCATGGAGGACAAGTCTATCAGTGGCTCCTAGTCTGAGGGCCATAGGCCTACTACAGCCTCAGAGGCAAGATGTCTCTAAATACCAATTGTAGGGAAGCAGCAGCAGGAGAGAGGGCATGCCCTCAGATCTTGCCGTAGACTTCCCAGAGGCGTCTGGTGAGCCACTGTATTAAACAG
This sequence comes from Hemicordylus capensis, assembly GCF_027244095.1. NCBI lineage: Eukaryota > Metazoa > Chordata > Lepidosauria > Squamata > Cordylidae > Hemicordylus > Hemicordylus capensis. Next base: position 50,217,703 of record NC_069660.1, read on the forward strand.
GATGCTGAACTAGATAGGCCTTGGACCTAATCCAGCAGGGCTGTTGTGTTTATGTGGGTGATCCTCTCATGGGAGGGGTTGATAGATTTTTCTGCTGCTATAGGCAAGTGAGAGGCAGCATCAGTAAAGCTCCTCTGCCATGGTCCCTTCCATCCCCCCTCCCCCATTCCTCCATTCTCCTTGAAGTATCTGAAATGACCCCTGGACAACTTTATTTGGCAGCCATTAGGTCATAGTGTCTCCAGTTCCGAACACTGACCTGTAGAATGTGTAAAGTGACACAAATTCCCATTCCAGGACATTTTGAACTGGAAAAGTTAAGATTTAATAACTTTCTTCTATTACTCATATTCCTTTGCTTATTCTTTTTGCCCATAATACAGTCAATCTCATTTACACAACACATGGAGGGTAGATGGAGTTTCAGGTTATGGTGCTTCTGGACAAAGTGTTTTTTCAAGAACCAGGCATGCTAGTTCTATGTGCCTATCGTTTACAAGCCACATGGAGACTTTGCTGATAACAGTGCTGATCTGTGCTTGTCCAAATGTTAGACTGAGAAGTAGCAGGAGAAGCAGAGGTGGCACAGCTCAAATGACCAATAGGATCCTAATTCTTACAGCACTTTTCCCTCCAGTTTAGCACAATGACACTGCTATCTGGGCAGAGAGGGACCTTTTAAAATGGTGACTCTCTTATATCTAGCAGAGGGAGAAAGCAGCTATTCAGACCAGCATAGCATATCTCCAGTGGCTGTTGCTGATGCCTCCTTTGTGTTTTGCTCCTTACCCCCACAGTTTTATTTCTTTGGAAACATGCAAGCATTTTCTCATATCTTTTGCAATTTAAAATCACTTTGAGAGTGTTTTGTTGAAAAGCAATATATAAATACCTAACATATATAATTCCCAAGTGTCTGCCATGAGTTGGTTGCTCACACTTCAAAACCCATATTTCCCTTTACCTTCCAGGATATTAAAGGGATTATAAAGTTTAGACCTGCTGCACACTCCATCCCCCTACACAAAGCCACCATCTTATAATTTTAATTACCCTTAATTATCCTTAAAACAAGTGCCATTGTTTTCAATTAGGGGTCATGCCTCTGGAAAGATAAGCAGCCAGCAACAGTTCTATTGTTCTGTGTTTTAGGTCCCCACTGCCTTTCCTTTTCACAATGCTTATGTCAACCAGTGACATCTACTGATTGTCTAAGAAACTGCATCACTAACACTCCAAACCATAGTTAAAAATACAGCTGTTCACAATGGAAAAAAAATAACAAAAAACCATGGCACATAAAACCAGTAACTAGTACTAACACAGGATGTCAGTATTACCAGCTTTTGGTTGGTTATATATGGTTTATTTAATCAGCATCTCAGCACATTTCCCTCACATCCCCATCACCTTAACTGTTACCATCATGACTATAGAGAGAGCTACACAATGAGGATGCATGAGGGAAGAGAAGCAGAGCAAGACCAGGAGTGGGGAGGGCACTTCCCCTCAGAGCCTGACAGAGCCTGATAGAGAAGACAGATTGTCTGAAAATTACTACTTGCCCATCATTGCTGATCAACAGTTCTGCTATTTATTATTAATAATAATTGTAATATAATACACAATTTGTGGAGGAAGCTGCTGTCTGCACAAACCTCATAGGTAGCACTGGCAGAAAAGACGTACAGATAGATAGCCTACCAATTTGCTTAAAGGTTTTCAGTAGCTGTAATTTAGGGGGGGGAGGACGTTAAAATCATTCATGCTTCAAGACTGCCTTATATTGCTTCTGAAAAGGTGGAGTGACAACATTTCCAATAATAATTTATGTGGGAAATTTTGCTGTTTTAAAATTTACATTTCTAATTTTGAAAATGTTACTATGCAGTTCTAAAATGAATTATGCTATGGAATAGGAAGCTGAACTTGTCTGATCTTAAAGCACTATCTTATATTTTTCACTTTTCCTATTAAGATCTGTCAAAATATTGATATGACTATTTCAAAACTGATTTGGACATTTTTAGTAACTGGGGACCATTTAACAGAGAAATGTCAATAGGCACTTCTGTGTAGTAATCAACATGTTACATTGTAGTAACAAGTAATAATCACTCATGTATGAAAGTTGGTAGGTATAGATAATCCAAACATAACATTATTGTTTATTTTATATATTATCCCACTCTTCCTCCAAAGAATTCAGGAAGCTCTCCCTAGCACCACCCTTGTCTACTGCCTTCTTCATTTCCTGTTCTGGGAAGGGAGCGCCAAGGAAGAGATTAAAGCAGCGGACAAGGGCAGTGCTGCCGAGACAGCACGCAACAAACAGATGAGCAAATGAGCCTATCTTGCTGGTAGAGCATGTTAAGGTCTGGCCGACCGCCAGGGAAGATCACGAGACAAAGCGAAGCTGCTGAAACTGGATACATCTCTGGAAGTTTGTCTTGACCGGACTTGGCTGCACGCTGTCGACACAAGGGATGACGAATGTTGCTTTTCAGCAGTGAGTAGAAGACTGGTGACGTGGTTTATAGTGCAAGCCGAGAGCTCCCAGCTGGCAGGAATTCAAGGCTTATCAGCCCTCTGCAATAGGCGTTTGCTTCTCCTAATAGTCTCCAGTTGATCCCTGCGTCTCGTGACACGCCGCTGTTGCGGAGTCAGCGGGGGCTGGTTGCATAGTTCTTCTTCAGATTGGTCTTTCACGATTTCTGCTGCTTCAGGTTGTTGTGCCTGTTCTGAATCATTAGCCACAGCTGTTTCATGAACAGCCGGGCTCTGCCCCTCAGACACTCCTGCATCGCCTGGAAAGTTGACAGCTTCCCCTTCCTCCTCGCTGTCCGAGATCGAGGGTGTGACAGAGCAGTGGCAGTGGCACCAGCAGGAGGACTGGTGGGCAAAGCTGGATGCAGTGTGTAGGCAGAGCACATCCCAGGAAGGAGATGCCAATATAAGAATACAAATAAGATGCATATTGATATACCGCATTTCAACAAAAGTTCCCAAAGTAGTTTACATCCATATAAATAAATAAAATTCCTCTTGACAGTATTGGAGGAAACTGATTATCTAGACCCATTTCAAAACAGGTTCTGGGTGGGCTATGGGATGGAGACTGCCTTGGTTGGCCTGATGGATGATCTCCAATTGGGAATTGACAGAGGAAGTGTGACTTTGTTGGTCCTTTTGGATCTCTCAGCAGTTTTCAATACAATCAACCATAGTATCCTTCTACAGCGTCTGAGGGGGTTGGGAGTGGGAGGCACTGCTTTGCTGTGGTTCCTCTCCTACCTCTCAGGCACATTCCAGATGGTGTCTCTTGGAGACTGTTGTTCTTCAAAATATGAACTTTTGTATGGTGTGCCTCGGGGCTCCGTATTGTCTCTAATGTTGTTTAACATCTACATGAAACCACTGGGAGAGATCATCAGGAGATTTGGTGCAGGGTGCTATCAGTACGCTGATGACACACCAAATATATTGCCATTGTGAACCACTTTCAGAACCATTATGGTCTAGAAGTGAAATACATTGTAAAAATTGTAAAATACAAATAAATCCTATAAAGGCCAACAAAACTAGATAGCTTGCTCAAACAACCAGCAGGGCTAACTGGTTTAAGTGTCCATTTTTTCTGGCTCAGCTGTCAATGAAGGAGCTTAAAGTAAAGTGGATAGTATCAAGCCTTGCAGCCAAGATGGAAACACATAGGTCAAATGAATCTGGATTGAGTATACTGTTGTATAACTATTTACATGCGGGGAAGAAACTTACCTAGGGAGCAAGAGGTTGCCATTTAAAATCCCCGCTGGTATATTGCCCAGACTATGGGAAACACCTATATCAAGCAGCAGCGATACAGGAAGATGCTGAAGGGGATCATCTCATACTGCATGGGAGAAGGCAATAGCAAACCACTCCTGTATTCTACCAAGAAAACAACATGGCTCTGTGGTCGCCAGGAGTTGACACCGACTCAAAGGCACAACTTTACTTTACTTTTATCTATCCTGCCAGTGTCTTGACTATTGCAATCTCTTCCTCTCTGGACTTCCACCGTCACATCTTAGGCATCTAATCTCTACCCAGAACTCTGCTATCAGAATGATCCACTCCTCTCATTGTTCACACACCACAGGTTGTCTCTCCTTAAATGCCTACATTGGCTTCTTTTCCATTCCCATATTCAACAAAAACTCTTCTTCCTTGCTGTCAAAGCCTATCACGGTCTTGCTCCCCTTATCTTTCTGCCCTCATATCATGCAATATCCCTGTCCATGACTTTAGCACCTATAGGATGTCAGATCTCTGGCACTCAGATGCTGAGACTCAGGAGGAGAAGCCTGGGAATTAAGGGATAGTGCCTGGTGGAATAAGGGAAGAGTCGAGTGCAACCTGGCTAAAGAATGGCACAGTGGTAGGTTAGCTGAGTTTGGCTGTGCCTGCTGCCCTGGGGGTGAAGCCTAATAGGCATTGGACTGGAATGCAGAGCAAAAACTCTACCAGCAAGCCCTCTTGGTTCTGTCACCTCACCCTCCAATGTTATTCCTAGAGAAGGCCCTGAGGTGACAACAGCACTCCTGCAGTCCTTCCACCCTCAGCCATCTGTTCCCTGAAACTCCAGCTTTCTTTCCTTGTTGTCCCTTATGTCTGGAATTCCCTCCATGAATACTCATATGATATACCCATTCTTCCCTTCTCTCACCTCCTTAAAATTTCTCCTGCCTCCTTAACGCCCACCTTTCCCGTTAAGCCCTTGGCACAACTCCTTAGACCTCACTGAAACTCAAGCCTAGGTAGGACATACAGCTGAGCTGAATGCACATTCTCTCCTTCGCCTTCATCTTCATCCCCCAGTCTCTGTAGCTGCCACTTGTGTCATACTTTAGATTGTAAGAACACTGGGATGAGAGCTGTCTTTTCAAAATGGTTTAATGATGATGTCTTAATCTGAATGTTTGGGAAGTGGATGACCCCCACCCACCCACCCCAGAAATGATCTGTCCTGAAAATTAGGATTCTTGCTTGGGTTCTACCTCAGCCTTTTCTTCCTCCTCATGTGTTCTTTGTCAGATTGCTGAATATTTGTGCTTTGAATTCTGCAGAAGTGCTCAGTCCTTAAGCTGCTGCATCAGCACAAAAAGCAATAGAGCTCATTAGTGGTTTGAGGATTGCAGTCTCTGTTTATACAATGGAAATCATACCATTTTCTCATGCTATTAGAGTATTTCGAGTAAGAAAATTAATGAGTGATTTTTAAAATATTTCTGCTTCTGGTCATGGTCAAAACCCGTTTTTTTAAGTGTTGACAGAAAAATAATACGTTAGCGATCAAATAATCCCCCTCCCCAAATGAGTAAGGTATGCCTGCATTAATGTTTATATTATCTGAGCTAGTTGGCTAGTGGCAATGCCTTATTTTAAAAGAAATAAGTCAACTTTCTGGAATCTTAAAGATAAATGTTTTCTTTATCCTGGATTAATAATATTTAGGACATGCAATTAGATAGATAGACAGGCAGACACATGCACACACAGTGCAACCAAGAGATTTAATTGCATACTCCATAAAGATACTCCTTGCTAACTGAGCAAAAAGGCACCTTTTAAAATGGTGATTCTCTTATGTTTAGCAAAGGAAGAGAGCAACAGTCCCTTTCTAACCCCAGCATCCCTTGCTCCAATGGCTGTTGCTGATAACCACCTTTGTGTTTATTTTTAGACTGTGAGCCCTTTGGGGGCACGGAACCATCTTATTTATATATTATTCTTTTTTCTATGTATCTCATAAGCGCTTGAGCGCTTTTGTTGAAAAGCAGTATATAAATATTTTTAGTAGTAGTAGTAGTAGTAGTAGTAGTAGCAGATATTTGACACTGACAAAGCCTCACCCTGGTCAGATGAGTCTGGCTCAAGGGGACCATCTTTGGGTCACTATCATTGTCTGGATCATCCCCTCTGGCAGGACCTGGATTCCGCACCTCAAGAGCGGATGCTGATGCTGGGATTTGCCTGGCTCTTTACCCTCGGGATCTGAGTCCTAGCTGTTACTTGGTGTCTAGGCTATGACAGCCTTGGTGTCCTTGCAGCACTCCCCATACCAGCCATGTAGCAGAATTTAGCACAGGGTCAGGATTTGTTGGGGAGAATGTGAAAGATCCAGAACTGAGGGCGTTCTCAGAGGTGCATCTAGGTAATTTTGGAGCCTGGTCCTAAAGGCCTTTGGAGGGCCCCTCCACCACCACTGCCAATTGAGCATCATCCCCCCCCCACACACACACACCATGACACACACAGTGAAGCGCGTCTCACAATCAGTGAGACCCGCTTTTGATGATAATGCAGGGAGAGGAGGGCTACCAAAGCGGGTTACCCGCTGGAGAACCACCGGGCTCGCAGTCGAGCCTGGTGGTTCTTACGACTGGGAAAAATCGGGCTACGCTTTCCTAGCCCGATTTTTCCCGATTGTGAGGATAGTCCCAGTATTTTTAACACATGAGTTCTTGAGGGCACAAACAGTGACTGAACTCACAAGAATGTAAGAATATAAAACAGATATATAATGCATATTTATGCAAATATGCATTAGAAGAAACATTTCAACACACATATTCCCATCCCACATATTTCTTTCCCCACTCCCCTCTCTATCTCTAAAGCAAAGGTCACGCTCAGCTGGCCAGCGCAGATCACAGTCACGCTTGGTCTCCTGGTGCAGCGCAGTCCTGTGGCGAGGACAGACTAAAGTGGATTTGGGGGCCCCCAGGGGGTGTGGAGGCCCTGAACCTTGGCCTGGAAGTCCAGGGGTAAGAGCCAGGGCTGTCCTTAGGGCATGGCAAGCAGGGCAACCATCCCAGGCCCCACTCTTTTAACCCTCATTAGAATTAACTGGAAGGGGTCCCCGCACTAGCTGACAGCCCTGGAAGAACACCTCTGGGTGTTCTTCAAGCAGAAGAATTTGAATCAGAGTTCTGTAAAGCTCCTGTATCTGTATACTCTAAAAGATATTAGTCCAATTAAAGGTACTTGCATACCAAAGTGTTACATAGCTTCTCTTGAATCAATACAGCAGATTAGGTAGTGCAGAAGATGTCTAGTACTTACACATTTTCTACAGATTAATTATCTTGTTTTGCATATATTGCGGGTTGGGGAGCAGGATTAAGAAACCATCACATTTGTATACTATCCTATTTAAACAATTAGAAGTTAGTATTAGGATGTGGTGGCTGGGGATTCTTCCTGCTTTCATAGAATTCACAGGTGCTCTAGGTTCCTGCAGGGGACACTGCTGCTTAACGTTGGATAGTGTAGGAGTTGGTGAAGGGAACCAGGGAATGAGTTAAATAACAGAATCTATAGAGATATTAAAGTGCTTTATACAGTACAAGCAAACAATCAATCAGTCCCTATTTAACTTCATTCCACTTCATTTCTTAGAGCCTTTTAAATGTCACAATAAATGTTCTTAAATGTTTATTAAAAATTAAAACAGTTTCTCCTGTCCTTTCATCACCAACTCACAGAATCGCTGCTAATAACAGTCAGTTCTGTGTTCAGAACTTTATAAAACATCTATATGATTTACAACATACTTTAATGTATTAATTCCCATTGACTTTTGTTAAAGGCTTCTCATGTTGATCTTATACTGCTTTGTCCTGTTTCAGTGCGAAGTTCATTTAAGGCTAAAATAGGCTACATGTTGCCACTCTAAATTGCAATATTCTATAGAGTTTTGGTCCTACAGAGTTGTTTTACATGAAGCAGAGTATGACTCATGCTAATGGAAAGGGCAAAGAAGACTTTTTAAAAGAAATATATCACACTTAAATTAGTTTAGACAGCATGACATCAGAGAGTAATTAAATAGGTTTTTGTTGGAATTCCGCTTCCAATTCCTGAGTTCAGGTTTGTAAAAGATTTCTGAGCACCTGCAGGTTTCTGTGTGTGAAATATTTTCACTGGAAGGGATTCAAAACTTTTTAAAAAACCTTTTAACACAGAGGCAGCATTACGCCATTCTTCCTTCTTGGAAAAAAACCTCTCCGATTTAAACAAGACTCCTTCAAGTTTTTAGTCACTTTTACAGAAGAAAGGGGGGTGGTAAACTTTCTCTTTTCAAGAACAAGCCGCTAGCAGAAACCAGGAGAAGACAGAACTGAAGAAATTAGCATTTCCACTATGGGACTGGATACAAATATTATACAAGAAGATTTAAAGTGTTCTAAGCTTAAAATAAAACTCTTTCTGCTGACTTTGGTTTTTAATTTCTTTCATGTTTTCTTATGCCAAACTGGAGGAACCGTTTCTGATTTTTTCTTTGGTAGCATTCAAAGGAAGACCAGAGGATGAAAATCCTGCACTTTCTTACTTTACTGCTTTGGCACTTTACTTGGTTTTACCTTGTTCTCTTTTTCTTGGTACTGAGCTCTGCTGAAGCAAATCAAGGTAATTCAGGATCCAAATTAGGATTGTCAAAAGTAGATGGAAAAGAGAGGAACCCCTTGCCAAGGGCAGGTACCTTTAAAACGGGGAGCCATGGATATAGTGCTGGGAATTCAAAGACTAGGACGAAAAGCAATACTGCTCAAGTTGGAACTCTCTTGGCAAAGACTGATGAATCAAAGAAGACTGTCTCTAGAGCAGGGAGCACAGACAAAAAGGCAGGACATACTTCAAATAGACAATCCGGAATAAGGACCGTGACCCCAAAGATCCAGAACTTTGGCAGCAAGGCCACACTAAAGAAAACTGGCACAGGGAATTTAGATGCCAGCTCCTATAAAAACAAAAGGACTAAAGAACCTGTTGCCCAAAGGGAAGCTAAAGAAGCATTCAGACATCCTGCTATCACACCACATGAGTACATGCTCTCCCTATACAGGACTCTTTCTGATGCAGAGCGGAAAGGTGTTAATGGAAGCGTAAAACTGGAGACTGGACTTGCCAATACAATTACAAGCTTCATAGACAAGGGACAAGGTAAGACAATGGAACATGCTTCTGTGTTCAGAAATATGACATTTGTGGTGGCTTGATAATACCTTTATATACAACAAGAAGCTTGGATGATTCCAGTTATTCAAAAGATAAAAAACTTGGAAGACAGAATCTCACAAATTGAAGGCATTCAAACTTTTAAAATGCTGTGCAGACTTAAGGATTTGTTCCATAGCATCATAACTGAGTGCTTATTCTTTCCCCTAATTATATTAGTGATAACAGCATTGAGTTATATTGGACAATGATATTAAATGTCTCTATTTTCTGCCGAACATGCATCTAAAAGTATATGATGGTAATGTTTCTGCTGGAACAAGATTGGATTAATCCATTTTTGTTACAATACGGACTATAAAATTAAAGAGAACTGAGTTTGGTGGGATTTCTTTTTTGTTAAAATAACATTAATTTAGATATAACTTGCTGAAAAAAATAAGCAAGACATTTCAGTGATATGCAAGACATTTCGGGGACTGTTAAAAGACCTCAGGGATCCATTCTTATTCTTCCCTAGATCCTCAAAGGGCCCCCATAGCAACCTATGAATGCTCAATGGGTCAAGTGACCAAGCTGCTGAGTGGTACTGAGTGCAGAGGTTTACCACTCATGCCCCATTGAAATGAACAGAGATTGTGTACAACAGCACTTAGTAAATTTAGCCTAGATGACAATCCAATTTAAAAGAAAGAATATAGGAAGCTTTCAAACAAATGACAAGCTAGTCAGAATAGATGCAATTCTACCTAAAAAAGTGCCCTGCTGATGGAATCTGCGAGAGCAATATCTCAAATACATGTTTTTCATTAACTTTAATATGCAAATAGACATGAAGTACTAAGCCTTATATTCTGAATGAAGGCAATTGCCTTTGTGGGAGGTGCATTTTAACAGATGTTTGCCTATTCAAAGGGACTTCATTAAGTGGATTTGGGATAAGGGTGCCAAACTACTAATTTAATACAGTAAGCTTGTGCGGTTCTTGAACTTCTGGCAACACATAGTGATAACATGATTTAAACATGTGTTGGTCTTGTGCTATCATGGGGAGGTTTTCTCTTTTCAAAAAAAGTTCCCAGGATAGCACAAGACCAATGCATCATGTTTAAATCATGTTATCATCATATGTTACTAGAAGTACAAGAACTGCACAAGTTTACTGTATTAAATTAGCAATCTGCCACCCTTATCCTAAATCAATTTAAGTAAGTCCCTTGAGTTGCCTTAATATACTGTCTGATCGACTTTGGGGAGCAGAAAAACCCAAACCCAAAGATGAAACAGAAATATTTTCATGTCAGAGTTAAAGAATCCAAAATGTTATGCTAGTAAACTCCATGGAGTGTGAACTCACAACAGTCTCATGATGTTATTTTAGAATTCTCAATATTATAAACTAATAGTGAGGGACATTCTATATTATTAAGAGAAATGGAAAATAGGCCCACATTTTTATTTGAAATACATAAAACTTTCTCTCTCTCTCTTTTTAGATGATCGAGCTCCTGCTATTAGAAAGCAGAAATACATTTTTGACATCAGTGCATTAGAAAAAGATGGCTTACTAGGTGCAGAACTGCGCATTTTAAGGAAAAAAACTTCTGACACCTGGAAATCTCATTCTCATGGGAAAACATGTCAAGTGAAACTATTCAGTTGCTCCACAAGCAGGCAAGCATCAGTTCTCTTGGAATCACGGACAGTCGGCATCTTGGACACAGCAAAATGGGAAGTTTTTGATATTTGGAAACTTTTTAGGAATTTTAAAAACTCTGCTAACTTGTGCTTTGAACTGGAGGCTTTTGAAAGGGGGAGGCCTGTTGATTTAAGGACTGTGGGATTTAATAGAACAGGGAGGCAAGTCAATGAAAAGGCGCTCTTCTTGGTATTTGGAAGGACAAAGAAGAGAGACTTGTTTTTCAATGAAATAAAAGCTAGATCTGGCCAGGATGACAAAACTGTTTATGAATACCTATTCAATCAAAGAAGAAAGAGAAGGGCTCCACTAGCAACTCGTCAAGGAAAGAGGCCGAACAAGAATCTGAAAGCAAGGTGTAGTAAAAAAGCACTCCACGTAAATTTTAAGGATATGGGCTGGGATGACTGGATAATAGCCCCACTGGAGTATGAAGCCTATCATTGTGAAGGGCTTTGTGAATTTCCTCTTCGATCTCACCTGGAGCCTACCAATCATGCTGTTATCCAAACATTAATGAACTCTATGGACCCAGAGTCAACCCCTCCAACATGTTGTGTTCCAACAAGGCTGAGTCCTATTAGCATTTTGTTTATTGATTCTGCTAATAATGTGGTCTACAAACAATATGAAGACATGGTGGTAGAGTCCTGCGGCTGTAGGTAGCAGCCTAGTTTCTGCTCCCAGAGATTGCTGAAAACTAATACTTGTACTATAGTTGAGAAAAACAACATCACACAAAGTGGTTTGTGTTGACAATAGCTATAGTGGCATCTGAATGTTGGCAAGTAATACTAACCTGTTTTGCTATGCTGCCTGTCAGCTGCAACCTCTACAAGAATACTAGCCAATGACAGGCATGTAGGGCTGTACAACGAAGTAGATTCTGTGGTGGATGGGATTCTTTTATTTTGAGATGCCACATAGTTAAATCATTCCCAGTCATACCCTGAACATGCTTCCTGCTCCTTGTCTATCCTATTCTATGCTGCTTAACAGTTGTATGCAATGCTGCTATGCTACATCTGGAGACGTTTGCTGCTGCCAGCATCTGCAACAAGCTGGAGTACTAGTACAGTGTCTGGGGTGGGTCAGCTCATATTGCCTAGCCAAGTAGCCATAGGTCATGATGTTGCATGAGTGCAGCGTTATTGCACTGCACCCTAAACGTTTGTACTAATGAAGCAGCTCATATGATCAGGATAAAGAATTTTAATAGCAGCATTAAATATCTACTGAAATAATGCTTTTTAACACATTCTAGCACTAATTTATTTCTCCTAGAGTAACTGAGAACAAGACTTTCAAAATTAAAGACTTTATTCAGATGACATTTATATGTTCACGTTATGCAGACCTCTGAGTCTCAACGGACATTGGCAATTCTGCTGCCAATAGCTTCTGTACATTTTCGTTTTCTCCTTCTGGCACCGTTTTAAAGTCTGAACAATATCAATCCAGCGTGACATCCTGTCTCTATGTTCATGATCATATGTATTCATATATATATGAAAGGATCCTAATAACTGTACAAAACACAATGGCTGATGTGATCAGTTACAAAGCACAAATAGTTATGTACAACATGTTAGATAAATTCTTAAAACTGTATATTTGCAACAGAGTCATTTAATAGAATATTAATTTTGTTTTAAATTGTACACATTATCCATGGGTTTAGAGAAATGCAGGCAACCCTATTTCTTTCAATGTATTTTATTTCAGCTTCATATCTTTCTTAAATATCCATCTTTTTAATGTTACGTACGTAATATTACGTTTACACCCTTTAATGTTAGTAGTAAAATAACAGCTTAAGATGTACTAAGTTATTGACAATGTTAAGTGTATCTAGATGTCATAGTTACCATAAGTATAATTTTATTAAAACCTTTTTTAGCAGTTTGTTCAATTAATAGGTTATGAATGGTGAATGTGGCAGGTTGATTTTATTTTTATGTACTTTGATAGCCATCATTGTACCTTCTCTGAAGTGGACTCTTGAGATGCCAAAGACAAACTGAATGATGTGATAAACTTTGTAACTATAAAGCCTTTATTGGGTCAATAAGCAATTGCCTTGCACTGAAGATGTAAGACACAATCCAACACCAAGTTAAGTCCATTTAAGCACATTGACTTAGTAAGCATAAGAATTCTTAACTGGCTTGGATTATGGCTTTACTTTTTCTGCACAGAAATATATGTTCCTTCTTGCAACTATTTTGCATATTTCTACTTAGAAGGCTAGATAATCAGGTATAAGAAGCTTCAACTGATTGATTTAATAATGTGTATCTTGGCTTTCCCTGTTAAAAACAGGCACAAGGTGACAACATAAAACAATTAAAACAATAAAACATCTTATATAATACCAATAAAATGATATTTAAAAAGCAGTCTAAAAACACACAATATAAGCAGCAGTCTGAAAACAGATAAAAGTTGCATTGACCTAATAAGATATAAAGCAAATGCCAAGTGAAAATAGCCAGCCTTTCATTACATTTAAAGACACCAAAAGAGAGAGCCTGACCTATCTCCCTGGTGACAGAGTTCCACAGGTGTGGTGCCATCACTGAAAATGCCATATCTAATACCTATCAAGTGTATTCCAGTTAAAGATAGACCAGACAGTAGGGCCTCTGAGGGTAATCTAAAGGTTTGGACAGCCTTTAAAGTAACCTAACCACAAACCATTTGGAGCTGTAGAAGAGATTATGGCAAAAACATGATAAAGTCTCATTGGACTGCATATTAAAAAAACAACTGGACAGGATCTAGACTCAGACACAATTTATTTCAATGGTACTTAGTCTGGGCTCTGTTCACTGAGAATTTTAAGCACTCTGGAATAGAAATAAGTTCCACTGAAATCAGTGGGATTTGTTGTACACTTAGAATCAGGATTTAGTATCAAAATATCCAAAATAAGTCCAGTTCCAAATTAATAACCTGTTTCATATGCTTCTAGAAAGCTAGTTCCTTCCTGCCTGCGTGCCTTCCTTCCTTCCTGAAGTAAGCTGTGTGGAAAAGGGAGAGTGGGAAATGGTGACTGGTAACAATTCTTTGATAATGATGTTGGTCTAAGGACCAAGTGTGCCAAGTTAGCAATTTCTGGTGGCAATGCTTCACAGAGAATTCACCCACAAGAAAACACACATCAGTTAAATCATCATAGTGGCAGCTGATTCTCAGATGTTTCATGTTTTCACTGTCATCGTCCTTTATAATGAGATGAATGTGAACACCAGCAAGACTTCATGTGTGTGGATTAGACCATATACAATATGAGGTATAAGAGAAGATCATACATTTTCATAGCAACAGCCATTGTCCAAAGTGAACAAGAGTGGCAATAAGGCATTAACTATGCAAATAATCCCACAAAAGAAGTGGCCATGTCTCAGTATCAGGCAACATGCTCTGCATAAGTAGAAGGTCCCAAGCTCAGTCTCTGACATCTTCAGTGAAGAATCTGAAGCCACAAGGCTGGGAAAGACCCTTGCTGAGGAACTTAGAAAGCCACAGCCAATTAGAATAGAATAGTTGGGGACAAGAGGGCCATTGGTCTGACTTGGTACAAAGTAGCTTATATAGACTTCAATACAATAAATAGAATAGTTGTTCAATGATGCAGGGCCCTAGCTGTCTGAGTCAATATTATTATACTATCATGTTCCTCCTTTAACAGAAACTTAAGATATTCATAAATGCATCAGTTGAGAGAAGCATTACTGAGTCACAGTGAGGCATCTGCAGCCTAGTAATAAAGACAAAATTTTATGTTTTCCAAGAGGTTTAGGAAATAAAGTTTTTTTTAAAGTAGCTTACATTTACTGTTCCTTCCTCTCATCTGTTTAACATCTATACAGAAATTGTGCACAGTGCAATATCCAAGGTAGAATAAATTTCCTTCAGAGAAGAGACTGTTGTAGTCATGCTTTCTGTGAAAATCTGTTTGATATTTTCATGCTATGACAAAATGAGTGGGGGACAACAATGAGTACACATACATGCATGGATGGATAGATTGACCAACAGGAGCGAATTCCATGTTTTTTGGTGGGGTTTTTTTGCTGTGAGGTGAGCTCAGCTTCCTCTGCGTTTGCTTCTTAAACCCCTTGCATATTTGCCAGTGCATCCAATGCTAATTTACACTTCTCTTCTCTCCCGTGCTTCAGATGGACTGTCTGCATTTTAAACATTGTTTTCAAGTGCCCTGTACACCTGATTCAATAGGTGTGTTCTCACAATTATGAACAGAGTAGGAAATACTGCCTACCGTAATCCAGGAGCTGTGCATACTCCCATTTGCCAATCATCTGTCAGTTTAAAACAAGATCAGGGGCCCATCAGTGATTGTGTGCTAAGCAGCACCTGGGTTGAAGGACTCCCTCCTACCCAACAGCTGTACCTGGGACTTTAACAAGGTAGGACAAAAAGTCCAGCTGCTGCTCAGCACATTATAACTGACTGCACCTCCGACTTTGTTTTTAACTGAGAGATGATTGGCAAATGGGAGTGCATGCAGTTCGTGAACTCGGGTGGGAGGTGTCTTTTAATAATCGTGAGGACAAGCCTAGTATTTGTTTGATGCTTTATTATTATTATTATTTTAAACTGATTTTCTTTTTAATCTTGAAAAACTGTTCCAGAAAAGTAGCTGCGTGTTTGTTTGTTTGTTTAATTGATAGGTTTACTCCATCTCTCCAAGCATTTGTCTGGGAGTAATGACATAAGAATTAGCCTATCAGCATGGTGCACACAGGAAGCTGTGTTCTCATCATCATAAGAACAAGCCTAGTATTTGTTTGGTGCCTTGTTTTTTTTTTAATCTTAAAAAAAAAAATCTTGAAAAACTGTTTCAGGGAGATAACTGCATGGTTATTTGTTTATTTATTTGACAGGTTTACTCCATCTCTCCAAGATTTTATCTGAGAGTAATGGCACAGGAATTAGCCTATCAGCATGGTGCACTCAGGAGGCTTCCGCTAGAAACTAGCAGAATGGGTTTCTCCTGAGTTCAGTTCTGCAGGGAAGAGTGTATGTGTGACCAAAATGGGATGAACATGGTTCCTTAGTGGCTTGAACACTACAACTATATACATGATGTCTGTACTCTGTCAGTACCAACAATACAACCTCTAAGTCTAGATCAGTGAGACCCAATAATTAATTTAGCAAATAACTTCCAACAGTATAACTCCCAGTCTGGTTAAAATGCTTCCCCAAAACTTATTGGGCTTTAGTACTCGTAGGCAGGGCCCCCCAATGTACACTAGATCAATTAACAAGACTTACCTGTCCAAGCAGAGGTGCACCTAGGTAATTTTGTAGCCTGGACCTAAGGCCTTTGAAGGCCCCCTTCCCCTGCAAATTAAGCATCATCATGCTCTACCGGGTGACCACACCCACAAACTAAAGAGGATTTGGGGGGCCCCAGGGGCTGTGAAGGCCCTGGACTTCAGCCTTGAAGTCCAGGAGTAAGAGTGCCTCTGTGTCCAAGTAGTAGTAAATTTATTGCGGTCACAGACCAGATTAACAAACAATCAAAATTAATAGCATTGATAAGAAAATTCAAAAATTTCAAAAGTTTACAAAATCACAAATTTTCAAATTACTAATAGTGTCTTTACGGAGCTTTGACACCCCAAAACAGAACTTTGCCACATTATCTGAAATTACAGGTTTAAAATTGGCCAGCATAATTTCCAAATAAAATTGGTCTGTGTGACCAGGATAAATGGCTAAAATAGGAGCAATAAATTTGGTGCGAGCGTCTTTATAAAACTGGCAATAAAGAATAACATGGGTGATAGACTCTATATCCCCTGAGCCACAGGGACAACAGCGCTGATCATAAGAAAGTTGTTTGAATTTACCATCAAGTACTGCTGAATGGAGAACGTTCAATCGCGCCTGCTCTAATCCTCGCTCAATAAGATCTTCTTGAGATGTGCCCAAGTGATGCAATTTTAATTTCAAAGCTGATTTCCATTTGGAAACAAAACTGTCTGATAACACTAAAGGGGTAAGACCAGACGGAAAGAAGACCAAGCTTAACCAAAATTTAATTATGCAAAACCATACTTTTGCTTTCAGAGTGGTGACCCCTGCTTCCCTACGAAGGACGGCATTTGCTGTACCCCTGGGTACCTGAAAAATAGCCCTCAGGAATTTGGTTTGTACTGTTTCAAGCTGAGAGAAATTTTCCAGAGGACCGATCTGTGCCCCATAAAGAATTTGGGGATGTATCTTGGCCTTCAACAATTTTATAGACGCTGGTACGAAAAAGGCACCCCTAGAGTAATAGAAGGACTTAATCATATTTGCCATCTGTTGAGCACCTTGGGAAATATAATCAAGATGGGCTTTACGTGTTCCAGTTTGGTGGAATACTATCCCCAAATACTTAAAAACCTTAACCTGTTCAATACTATGTCTGTTTATTGTCCATTTAAAGATTTTAGGGTGCTTTGAAAACACCATTATCTTGGTCTTAGAATAATTGATCTCTAAAGCCTCTTTCTCAGTATACTTACCTAAGGAGTTCAAAGCACAACTGAGACCTATCCTGGTTTGAGATAAAAGGGCAATATCATCCGCATAGAGTAATAACGAAACATGTCTGCCAACAAGTTTTTTTTGGGGGGTGCAAATCCAAATCATTAAAATGAGAAACTATTGAGTTTATGTAAAAATTAAACAAGACTGGGGCAAAGATGCATCCTTGCCGAACTCCTTTATAGGTAGGAATCTCAGACGAGAGGTGCCCTTTTCTAAAGCATTGTACTCTGAGACGGGTATTACGATGGAAATTGTAAATTAGTAAAAGTAAACGGCTGTCCAAGTATTTCCACCATGTGACTGCAAAAATCTGTTCAAAGACCATGAAAAATTAATCATATTAATCCATTCATAAATAGTGTACTGTTAACTATAATCCATTAATATTAATGAACATTCCAAAATAGAGCAGTGAAGACTTGCTCCATGTCTAGACAAAAGCAGTGACGACTTGCTCTATGTCTAGACAGGGCATGTTTAAGCCCATTGGATTTCCTTTCAGTAAATATGAATTTCCTCAGCTGGTAAAGGAAGGAGCAAGATTGCATGGTCCTAGAATTCTTTACAGCACCTGGAGGAGAAACCCCATTAAGCAAACAAGTTGTGAATACTGGAGGGTTGACTTCTTGCCCTCAGCACTGATCACTACAAGAAATGACACAAAAAATTCCTCTATGACCCTGCTTGGAAGGGGTAGGCTGATTCCAGGGTCTGCCTCGGGGGTGGGGAGAGATGTAGTTAAATGGCCATTAAGCTAAAATGTCCACATCTCCCTAAGTAGGTCTGCTTCATACCTAGAAAATAGGGATGTGAAAATCACAGATTCAACACCAAACTGGTTCGGATTAGTCTGAACCAGTTTGGCACCACAGGCAGAGGAGCGGGGTCTTTTTTAAAAAGGAGAGCAGATCCTTACCTGCTCGTCACCACTGCATGCAGCTTCCTGCTGTGGTGGCACTTGACCCAAGAACCCACATGTGGTGCCAGCACACCCATGGCATCCCTGCATGCACGGGTGCCATTTGCATGGCCAACATGGTGTTGCTGACCATACAAATTGCCATGTGCATGCTGGCACCGTGTGCGGGTTCTTGGGCCAAGTGCTTCCTAAGGACCTGCTCTCCTATTTAAAAAAAATCTTGCTCCCTGCTCCCTTGCCCATGGTTCCGAACTGTTTTAGACCTCATCCGAACCGGTTCGGCGCTGAACCTGTGCACAAACCTCAGGTCGTGCACATCCCTACCGGATAACTATTGTTGCTATCATAAATCTCCCAAGTTAAGAAACACATGGTTTAAACTTCTTCACATGCAATGAAGACCAAGTTGCCTTGGCAGGCAGAGTTTGATCTCATCTGATCGTGCATGGGGATCAATGGAAAAGGATGTGAGCGTGAACGAGTGGCACCCAAGGAAGTAAACCCTTTTGCAGGGTGGGGGAAAAGAGAATAATTAGGAAGTTTTTTGACATAAGAATCAGAGAACATTGGAGGGAGTGCATAATACCTTACAAATTACAGAAATCTACCTAAATCTTTCAGTATTCTGAAAAGCATTTGAGAGTGAATTGTCTATTAAATGGTTTTAGACTTACAAAATGTGTTTATATTTTTTCACAGCTACCAATTAAAAACTTTAAATGTGACCTCTTTAGATAGAGAAGAGAAACAGACTAACTTTACAAAGTGTATAGACCTATTGTCAGAAAATATTTGAAACAGAGCAATTATCATAACATGTTCAGTTTAGGAAAAGAATGACTGCAGGAAAGTAGAATCAAAACTTCATAAAACATTATCTGGGATGAAGAGGCTGAACAGAGAAAGCAATTAAGTTTTGATTATGTTGAGGGTACCTGGTGAAATTTATTGCACATAAAGAAAGTACTTGTCATAACACATAAAGGCTACTTTCACGATCAAAATCCCTGGTGGCTAGGGCAGGCAGCGGGAAAGGCAGGGTTGAACCTACCTCCCCCCAGATGCTGGTTACTGTTTTCTTTGGCGCACTGGCGCACACCCGCACAATCCGCACTGCTGGATACAGTGTGGATAACTGTAGGCCAGGAAAACATTTTCTGGCCTCCAGGAATCCCATAATGCACTGCACAACGAACATGGTGCATTTGGGAATTCCCCAGTATGCGCAACCTGAGCACACACACGATCCCGGCCCCAGGGTGGAGAGTGCGGTCTCGCCCACTTATCCTGTTAAAAGACCAGGCTTCAAACTGGGCCTTGTGGCTGAGGCAGCGCTGGGATCAGGCTCCATCCCAGCACTGAATACAAGCACCCCAACCCAGGCTGGGCTGCTCTAGCCTGGGTTGGGCTGCTCATGAGAATACTGTAGCCTTATAATTACACTGCAGAATTCTTGCTATGATGGCCAGTAACACAAATGACTTTTTAAAAATGATCAGAATTTGATAAATTAATAAAAGATAGGGCTATTGGTAAATGATAGCCATAGAATTCAGAAATGTCACTTTCATGCTTAAAGGCACGATATATTGCTGAAGAACATATTCTGGAAGCAAAAAATATATTGATCTCACCAGCTCACCCTGCTTGCGGACTTCCAGAAAGCTGCGTTAGACAAACCACTAGTCTGACCCAATACTTTAGTTCTTACTATTTTAATACAATCTGTTCCCTCATTTCATTGTGAATCCTGAGTTTTATTCATGATACTATGTGGCTGCAACCCTGGACATCTTTACTCGTGAGTATGTTATATTACATCTAATAAATATATTGGTTTTGTCCCTGCAGCTAATCGCGAGAAGAATGGGGAAATGTATACCAAAAAAAGCCAGAAGTTTCAAGATTCCATGGTTACTTTTCTTTCAGCTATTGATTCTAATACAGAGTGTGAAGATTGGCTCCCAAATTATTATTACTGCCAACTGCCCCATTTTCCACAAGGGAATTGGCATTAGCCACATCGTGAAAATGAGAAACATGAGTGGTAAAATAATATAGGTTAAAAGTTCAACTTTCCACCTTTATGATGGTGGGTTTCACTTGTTCTCTCTCTCTCTCACTTTCTGAAAATGCCTCATTTGTATTTACTTTCTAGAGTCATTATCTGTCCCTAGTGAGTCTTTGTAAAGGTCCAAATTTCAGATAAAC
Organism: Hemicordylus capensis; assembly: GCF_027244095.1. Taxonomy (NCBI): domain Eukaryota; kingdom Metazoa; phylum Chordata; class Lepidosauria; order Squamata; family Cordylidae; genus Hemicordylus; species Hemicordylus capensis. Next base: position 50,238,105 of record NC_069660.1, read on the forward strand.
AGTACACTATCAGACAGGTATGTGTGGGTAGTTTTTGTTGTATTTGGCTAAAATATGAGTACTAAGCTGAATAGGTAAACATAAAAGTATGCCATTTAAAACAATGCATTCCCATTAGTGTTTGAATATGTGCCTAAACTCCATGTACACTTTTACATGGTTATGTCATTTCCTGTATAAAATGTGCTTGTTTATACAGCAGCCATATGAAAGATGCAGTAACCCAGTATGTGGGCTATTTGAAGCTGCTTTTAAGAAACATAAAAACCCCTTGACCCTTGTATAATAAAAGGTGTTAAAAGATACTGCTTTTACAACATCTTAACCAATCCTGATAAGATTTTTTTTAAAGTATAACTCTGGTTCTGGTTAATCTTATTTTAGGCACTGTGATTATTGTTTCATTTGCACAATGAAGGGACATTTTTGCAAGACATTTTGCAAAAGTTATATACCAGATGTCACTGATTTTCAACAATTGTTAAAGAAACATGAAAATCTGACTTGGCTGACAGGCAGCCTGATCCTAAGGGACCACAAGAGTGCAGAAGTGCAAGCAGAGGTATGTACTACTGCAGCTAAGATTGTGTGCAGATTATAACTCTTCAGAGATCTGGAGGTGGTGCTGTAGAGTTATCATTGCCTGCAGTGTGCATGCCAGTTTTTTTTGTTTTTTGTTTTTACTGTCCTGCCATAGTCTCTGGCCAAACCAGATTTTCAGGTTTCTGTAATTCTTTAAACAATGTTGTAGAAAACCCACAACTATCTCCCTGCAGTGGGACCAGAACTGCCACAACAGAGGCTGGTGTCCATTACATCATTGATCATGGGTAACACATTCCCCTCACACATGACCTAGATCACTTTTTAAAGTGATCACTTTTTAAAGTTTCGCTTTTTAGTACTGAATGCCTGTGTAACAAATGTGTTTTTATTCACTTTTCCAAACTGGGAGTGGGGTGTATCCACTGTTATCAAGTAGCCATTTATTCATTAATTCATTCATTTATTCTCTATGTAAACCTCTTTGGAAACTTTTGTTGAAAAGTGGTATATACATTGTTGTTGTTGCTGTTGTAGTATAGAATGCTTTCTCTCTCTTGAGCATATTTCAACCAACTTCTTGAAATTGACTAGACTAAAACTGCTTGCAATCTAGACTAGCCAATTTCATATAGGCTGCATTCACACGTTATGTGAAACTGGAATTTGCCGAACCCACGGTTAATTTATCAAACCATGAATCACATGGCAGACATTCATCCAACTGTGTTCCAGCAACCTGCATTTTCAGGGCAGGGTAGCCCCTCCCTCTTCCTGGTCTGCTGAGGCCACATCCCAGCAAGCTCCATAGCACTTGTATTGCCAGACTGTTGGAAGGTGTCAGCATGTCTCCAGGAAAGCAGCCATTGGCCATGATCTTCAAGGGGGCATGCCAAGCACGATCATGACTTTTTGGAATGGCCCACTTGCCCTTGGCAGGGAAAGGGCATTTAAATCCCTTTAAATGCCATGCCATTCAAGCCCTCCTTCTGACAGCGATTGCACCACCGCCCTCATAAGAGCCCCGAAACAAAACTGTCTTGCACAAGCACAATTTCTGGTGGGAGGGATCTTGAGGGGACTATTTCCCTGATAGGGAAGGGAAAGGAACATGATGATTTCCTAGGAGGGATTTATGGATATGAGAGAAGGCAAAGGATCTTGGGGTCTGACCCACTGTGACCAAGGATACTCTTGCGATGGCTCACCCCAGCAAAGCAGTCCATGGAGACCAAACCACACTCCTGCCACCATGGCGGTTTGCCGCCAGGGGACTAGCACTCTCCTGAGAGGGCCAGTGTACTGGGGAGGACCTTAGGCTCGCCAACCTTTGGTCTTTCATCAGACTGCACACTCATGAGTTGATCTAATCAAATAAAAGCCCTCCCGCTTGTGTGGGGTCCCCATTCACTCTGGTTAATGGTATAACTTTTGCACAGCAACCACTCCCCCCTTCAATGAAGCCTTTCACGCACCCAAAGGAGATGTTGACGCTCCATGTGTCCAGGCATAGCCAGGTGGGCAGACTGGGTAAACATCAGGACCAGAGACAGACCCCTATGTGACTTTGCAGTTTGAAAGGCTTTGAATGGGATGTGGCAGTGTCTCTGTTACCAGCCAACTCCTTTGTTGGATCAGAGACAGGGGATGGGGCAAGTGCTCAGAGAGGCAGCCAATGAGAACTGCCACAGACACGGAGTAGGTGTGATCCCAAGCAGGTCTGCATCACCGTCTCTATGATTAGGCTTCCAGAAAGTGAACAAACAAACCCACAGTTATGGCACCACCATGTTCAGACATAACGCCGACACCAAGAAACCTCAGGTTACAGCAGCAAAACTTGCTACAAACCAAAGGTTCACACTGGAGTTTGGTGAGGCAAACTGCAGGTTGCTTTTGCCTTGAAACTGTGTTTGCATGCATTCGGAAGCAACCAAGTTCCAACTTCTCTCCTGTTTAACTGTGGTTTCATGTTACATGCAAATGCTGCCATAGTTTGGAGAAGATGAAGGGAAGTAACCGCAGTTAAGAACTGGGAAAAGGACTTCTTCCCTGCAGTAGGGTACTCATTCCCAGGAACAACTCTAGAGCAACTAGTTTGGAGGATCAAAGAGTTGGCAAAGAATTATGTTGGGGGAGTGAGGATTTTGCTATGACAGCAACCCACACCTACACCCCAAGAAAGCAAACTAGAGAGGCTGTTCTCACGACCAGGTGAAACTGGGATAAGGGAGCCTAGCCTGGTTTTGCCTGGTCGTGTGCTGCAACAGGAGCTGCACGGCTCCCAGTAGCAAGCCTCCCTAAATGCCCCTCCCCTTAAACGAGATTAGCAGAGCAAGTGCTCTCCTAACCCTGTTTATTGGATCATATGTCGCAGCTCCACGCCACGGTGACTCATGAGGAGACCCCTGACCGGGAGGCTACAACAAACCTCCTGGCATGGGGGGGGCCTCCCCAGAATGCCCAGGAGACCCCTGATCCCCACGACACCAACTGGCTCCATGACGGAGCCAGTAATCATGTGGGCGGCCGATCCAGCCGCCCAGGGCAAGCTGACTGCTCATGAGCAGGGAGAGTGGGCCAAGCCCACTCTCCCCACAACCCCCCTCACAGCTCTCCACGCTGCTCATGTGGAGAGCCTTAGAGATTTACAGCTGTAAAAGTTGAAATATTGAGCAACTGAAGTGGGTTTGTTGGCTTGTGCAAAAATAAAAAGCACAAATACTACATTAAAATATATATTTTAAAAAGAGGAAAACAAGGCACACATGCCCAATCCACCCACCCCCCCATAACTCTGCCAGAAATGTTATGGCTGGTGAGTCTGCAAGACTGTGCAAACACAAAGTGCATATACAGCATAAAAATGATGTGTGTGTTTTTTAATTAAAGAGTGAAAATAAGATGTGCATGAGATAAGATGAGAGAAAATACCAGCAAGATGAGATAAATAAAATGAAAGAAAAGACCAGCAAGCTAGCTACAGTAGGTGATTGGAAATAGATTGTTCATCACAGGCAGAGGAGCAGGTAGGTAATTTTGGACCCTGGAACTTATGAGCTTACAGGCCCATCCCACCCTGCAAAATAAGCATCCTCTCCATATATATACATTTTACCACAAACCCACAGGTCTGGGCCAGAGGGCATTTGCCCTGGGACTCTGGGGATCCAGTGCCCCCAATGGTCTTAGCCCCAGAATCCCTTCTATTGACTCCAGGGCTGTAGAAGCAGAGGCAATGCCAAACTAGGGCCTGTTAATGAAACGGTTCCGGGGTGCTGGCTAAACACCCAATTGGACTTTTGGGCTAATGTGGGGAATCAGCATGACTATATGGAACAGTTCATTACACTGTCAATTTGTGCAACGTTTTGGTCTGGAAATGATGAGAAGACAGAAATATGGTACAATCAGATTTATTTAGGGATAATCGGGGTACAGGAAAATAAAAAAGATTGATTGGGCAAGGTGAGGAGGCAATAAAGTCTTAACTATTAATTAGAGTCTCATGTTTTAGCTTAAGGTCCAAATTGTCAATTAAATAGACCTAAAGAGGAGTAGTGAGAAGCAAGAAGATTTAAAAGGGATAGATGGTTAGTTTTACCAGTCCTGATCCATTGGCGCGTTGAATACACTTGCAGATTGGAGTGCATAGGTAGATGTCCTTGCAAGGACAAAGCAGAAAGGAAGGAAAAGGAACAATGCCACCCATAAGCTAGGGAGCCAGAACAGGTCCAGGGTTCTTCTTCGAGTTCTCTGTTGTGTTTTCCCTCCTTCGTCGTCTTCTGTTTTCCCTCCTGACTATGTGCTTGGGTCAAGATTACAAACAGGCAAAATCATGACCTAGGGTAATGCAAAAGTCAGGCATCCTGACTTCAGGTGCTGAAACACAAGTGTAACAAATAAGTTACACGTGTGTAACAAATAAGTTTGAGAGCCAGCATCAAGTTTGGGCCAATCACGTATCTCTCAGCCTAACCTATTTTACAGGGTTGTTGTGAGTATAAAAATAAGCATGTATACCACTCTGAGATCCTTAGAGGAAGAGCAGGATATAAATGAAGTAAATAAATAGACAGACAGACAGACAGATAAATTCATGTTTGCATGAACCAATCAAGTGGGTATGATGTTTTAAGAAACACATGAAGGACTAGCTAGTTGAGAGGTATGTGTAGAGTACTGAATGGGTGAACTCAAAAGCTTTATCTGAGACTGGGATGTCACTCCCTGGGATTGGTTCTATTTTCCTGTTAGCGGTCCTATCTCTGGGTCCTTGTCAGCTCATTAACATTGTGATAGGAGACTGGGCGTGTGCCATACTTATCTGGATTGTTGTAGGAGCGATTTGTGAGGTTCCCATGCAAATAGAGTTAGCTATTTCTCTTGTGAGGGTCTCTTTGACCCAAGTCTGCTTGCTAGCTTCCTCCTTTTTGCAAGAGAGGCCATGGGGGTCTCCCTACAGCGGTTCGTTATTCTGACCTTGGGCAGTGTTGCCCCATGTTTGCTTGTGCCATGCGACCAATATTGCATAGTTGCCAAATATGGGCATGTGCAGAGTTCACAATCCCGTGAGCTCAGGTATCCAAGATGGAGATTGCATGCTTGCAACTCCAAATAACATAGAAGGGTGCTGTTTGCAGCACCCAAACAAACTCTTACTGTTTCAGTAACAGGCTAAAGTCCAGCACCAGAGGTGAAGTACTCACTGGCTGCTTGAGGCTTCTCTCTCAGTGGGCTTACTCAGAAGGATAGGGAGGCTAGGCCGGGCACCTGCCTTAGATGAGGGCCAATCTGAGCTTCAGAAAGGGGTGAGGCTCCTGGCTTCTATATAACCTCTAAATTCAAAGCCTGTCCTTGCTGGCTCAATAGCTCCCTCCCTCACTGTGCTCTTGACTCCAGCTGTTACGCTGGCCTGCCAGACGCAGGCATGGCCATTCACTCATTTATTTATTTATTTGCTTGTTCAATTTCTATATCGCGCTTCCAAAATGGCTCAGGGCGGTTTACAATTAAAAACAACAACAATTAAAATCAATTAACAATTAAAACAGAGATTATAAAAGCACCATAAAACAACAATTAAACAATGAAAACAATTTTAAAACCCTGAAAAACCAGGTTACAACATTAAAAACCCTTTACAACAGTTTAAAAACCCTGGAAGGCCAGGCCAAACATGCATCGGTGGCCAAATATGGCTTTGTAATGGAAAGTGATTTAGACATGAGCCATTAATATGCAATCATTGTGAATATTTATATACCACTTTTAAACAAAAAAAGTTCTCAAAGGAGGTTACATAAGCAAAAGAAATAAGATTATTCCTTTTCCCAAAAGGGCTCACAATATAAAAGGAAACTTAAGGTAGACACCAGCAACAACCACTGGAGGGATACTATGCTGTGTGTAGATAGGGACAGTTGTTCTTCCACTGCTAAATATAGGAGCATTGCCACTTTAAAAGGTGCTCCTTTGCTCAGTTAGCAGGGGTAACTGTACATGTCAATAATATTTACTGTGGCATATGCAAAAGGGCTTTTTGCAGTTGGAATGCTCTGCGTGCCAAGTTGTGCTGCCACTAGAGGAAGAGGAACCACTCAAATGCATTTTGCACAAGGTTTCCCATTTGCACATATATGTGCTTTTGCAAGAGGTCACACATTAGTGCAAGAACTAGTCTGGAACAGATGCAAAAGGACCATGAGTGATGTCCTTGCACTAGCTCAACAGCATTTACCTTTGTGCAGGGGCATTGCTAGGTACTGAAAAGATCCAAGGCCTGGGCCCATAACCCTGCTTTTGATCATTAAACTCATTCCCACCAAGAATTAATTAAACCCACCAAGAATAATTATGTATGTATTTTAAGGTCTCTATTATAATAATAAAGTGCCTATGAAGGTGGAAGCAGCAGAGAGCTAGGTGACACTAGGACCTCTCTCCGTGCAGGTACCTTCACTGTTGCGCTTTCTTTCTGGAAGAGTCATGGAGGAGGGAGTTGGCTGAGGAGATCTGGGGCTCTGAGCAATTCATTCTGGGTCTGTGCTCCATGGGTCATGCCCATGCATTTGCACAAGACTAGTCTGTATACTACCCTTAGAGCTAAGCAGTAATATGTTTTGCATGAGCTCTAATTTGGATGGAATTACTTTATTAAACTTAACTGCAACATGTTGTTCTATATGCTTTAATAAATCTGAAGTGGGACCCTTCTTTCTTGTTTCTCTGGTCAGTACAATTGACCAGCCTTCCATCTGATTGGAAATGAGGGGAAAATCTATTGGGCAGAGTTCATCTCTGCACTCCACTGACTTAGAGAGGATTTGTCTTCACATTTCAGTTTCAGTAGACTTTAAAAAACAAAGGATCAAGTGAAAATCATAGAGAGAGAATGGAAAATTTTACCCAGTTTTAAATCTAGTGGTTTCTAATGCTCCTGTTAGAATGGCATATGTATTTACTTTAACTGATCATCTGTGGGGGCTCTGTTTGCTCCTACCTGCCCAGCAGGATGCTCCTGGCATTTCATCCCTCCCTGTTAATTTCTGGATATATTTTGGCATCCTTCCCAACAGGAAGCTTTGAGGCTCCAGCAGACATTGTTACAGCAACAGAACATCACAGCGATTAAGCTGCCTTCTACTTCACAAGGTTTCCCCCCCTACCCTTCTCATTTGTGTGCTGTTTGAAGAAGAAAACCTTTGCTGGTCAGACAGGTTTTCCATTCCTGCCTGCTTTAGCTTTCCATTACCAATAAGAGGTTATACAGTGTACAGGGCTGCACACTGTACTGGCACTATATGTAGAGGAGGTGTTCAGACTTAATTTATTCCCTGCCCCTGGATAAAGATTATTGCAGCTGTGTGTTTTGGAAAACTATCAATGAAGGGAGTTCAGCTCATACAACAAGCTTTGAATAGGGTACTGTACTCTGTATTTCCAGGTTCTGTTTTAATTGCGCTTGCATATTACCTTGGAGAAAGCCAAAATCTGGAAAATGTTTTCTCATAGATGGTACCTCAACCTTCTTGACCTCCTATTTCACACCAAATGCATTCATGCATATGATCAAAACAATCTATCTAGTATGGAGCAGAGCTTGTCTACAGAGTAAGCACACATATTTGCCAAAATCCAGGTTTGTCTGCCCATGAGTAGAGTTCTACAGCCACGTGGCATGCAGTCACGCTGTTCTGGACACTTGTAGGGCTTCTATCAGATGGTGCTAAGGTAAATAGGACTATCATAATATAAATTATTATATAGGACTCTAAATTATTTTTGAATTCAACTTAGAAAGAACCCTGTTATGATTTTCAGATGAAGAGTTGCGGAATATTTCTAAAGAAATATATGCAGTTTCTCCTAAAAACCCTGGTTAGGATCCCAAATATCTCTTAGACATGCACGAGTGTTTCAACAGATGTACTAGAGTTCCCTAATGCAGAGTGCACAACAACTTTTGACTGGTCTTAAAGCACATTGTGATAGGAAAGGCTCACTTACTTTGAAGAGCCTTTCCATATCATTAATAGAACTGCAAGCAGGATAAAGTTACCACATCCTCCAACTCAGAAGGTAGGGATAATGAACTTAACATCCCCTTTCAAAGGGAAGTTCCCTCACAATTTTGGAGATAACTAAGCCAAAGTGGTCACGTGCTTCAAACAAGAAGCACATGACCATAGATTGCCATAGAACCTGGATACCCATGGAATCAGGATACCCTTGAAACTGGGATAGGTACAAAGAAGGAAACAAGTTGTTCTGGTAAGAACTAATCTTCCTACTTTCCTTTCACTGTCCCTACAACTGGACTAAATGTGGTCCAAATCAGTTAGGCAGTTCACAAGTTAACCCACTTGAGCCTCAAACATTTATGCATCTGCCATTTTGAACTGAGGTGGATGATAATCACCACAAACTATGCCTTTGAGGCAGGGCTACTGAGAGCAGGTTTGGGCCCTGGTGGAAAAAAAATCGGGCCCCTGCTGTGAACCCCCCTGCTGCCATCTCTGTGAGGCTGCTGTCTCTGTGAGGCCACCTTCTCTGTGAGGCCGCCTCCGCCATGAAGCCCCACCGCCGCTGCCACAAGGCTGAACCACCAATCTTTAAAATAATTCCAGCCACCATGTGCACGGCTGGGGGGTGGCGAGTGAGCCGAGCACCCCATGGCAGCAGCGGGTAGAGTGGGAGTGGCCATTGAACCTGATTGTCCGGCCCCAGTGGCCCTTGAAAACCACGAGGCACTCCATCATGCCTGTGCAGTTTGAATCAAGCATTGATGCTCTGTTCAAACTGCACAGGCGCACTGGAGCGCCTCGCAGTTCTCTAGGGCCACTGGGCTGGATGGTCAGGCTCAGTGGCTGTCCCCACTCTGCCCACCGTCACGGGGGGGGGGGAGTGCTCAGCTCACCCCCACCACCTCCTGGCTGTGCACATGGTGGCTAGAATTATTTTAAAGATCTGCAGTTCGGCCTCCTGGCAGTGGTGGGCAGGGTGTGGGGTGGCGGCAGGAGGCAAGACAAAAACATATGCAGCATAGTTGGGCCCCAGGCCCCTGCTGCACTGCCGGGCCCTGGTAATTTGCACCGCCCCCTCCCACTCACCAGCCCTGCTTTGAAGTGTCCCTATGTGTCCCTACAACTGTTTGGTCCAAATTGGTTCCTGCTTGCACCTCAAATGTTCACATGTCCACCATCTTGATTTAGGATGGATGACTTCATCACAAGCTGTGCCACTGAGGTGTCTCTATGTGTCCCTACAGCTGTAGCAAATTTAGTTCAAATGGGTTAGGCAGTTCACAAGTTATCCCACTTATGCCTCAAATGTTCACACGTTCACCATCTTGACTTGGGGTGGATGGCATCATCACAAACTCTGCCATTGAGGTATCCCTATGTGTCCCTACAGCTGTAGAAAATTTGTTTCAAATCATTTAGGCGGTTCATAAGTTAGCCCACTTGTGCCTCAAATGTTTATGCATCCGTCATCTTGAATTGGGGTGGATAACATTATCACAAACTATGCCTTTGAGGTGTCCCTATGTGTCCCTACAACTGTTTGGTCCAAATTGGTTCCCACTTGCACCTCAAATGTTTACACATCTGTCATCTTGAATTGAGGTGGATGACTTCATCACAAGCGGTGCCACTGAGATGTCACTATGTGTCCCTACAGCTGTAGCAAATTTAGTTCAAATGGGTTAGGCAGTTCACAAATTGGTCCACTTGTGCCTCAAACATTTATGCATCTACCACCTTGAAATGGGGTGGATGACATCATCACAAACTCTGCCATTGAGGTGTCCCTATGTGTCCCTTCAACTGTACCAAATTTGCTTCATACTGGACCAGGCAGTGTGAAGTTGATAGACACACCACAGAATCATACACAGAATGCCAGGTGATCTCATAAGCTTACTTTCCTTAAGGAAAGTAGGCTAAAAATACAAGGTTATAATGAGGTCATACAGTAGCATACTGTAATGGATACCACGCTAATGAAACCTTGCTCCCACTCCAAGTTTGTATCCTGTTCTATTCCTAGGTGAATCTACCTGTTCTCCTGTCAACTATACAAAACCTATCTTCATAGCAAGTGCCTCCCAGAGGGAGGAGAGGAAATGTCCCAGAGTTGTACACCTCCCAGGGTGGGCCCCAAAGAGAAAAGGCTCTGGACAGATCCTTCAAGTATTTATTAGAACACATGCTGTCTGAGGGACACTCAAACACATCAATTTAATAAGATGGAGGAAAATTCCCCTGTGGCCACCTACAAATATCTTCTGTGGGCACACTGGCCTGGAGACTGGCAAAAGTAGCTGTCTACTACTGTGAATGAGTTGTGATACGACAACAAATATAGCAAATATTTATAAACCACTTTTCAACAAAGTTGCCAAAGCAGTTTACATAGATATAAATAAATAAATAAAATGGCTCCCTGTCCCCAAAGGGCTCACAATCTAAAAAAGAACATAACATAGACACCAGCAAAGCCACTGGAAGGATGCTGTGCTAGGGATGGATAGGGCCAGTTGCTCTCCCCCTGCTAAATAAAGAGAATCACCACTTTAAAAAGGTGCCGCTTTGCTCAGTTAGCAGGGGTTGAGATATATTCAGGGATCCAAAAATCCTTAGACTAGTTGGCCAGACATATAAATTCCCTGACCCAAAGGCACAGGTATTCTCAATCAGTGGTATTTCAGACATTGCTAAACTACAACTCCCATAATCCCCAACTACAATCTATTGTGGCTGGGGATGATGGGGATTGTAGTTCAGCAACAACTGGAGTACCACTGGTTAGGAACCCCGGCAATAGCAGATAGCTGCCTTAATCACTCTGACCTCTTGCAGCCTGGTTTAAATGATACAAATAACTGGTCAGCTCATCTAATGCCTTTAGCCCTTTGCAGATAGATAGATACTTTATTTACAGCCAATGGCCAAAACAGCCCTTTGCAGATAAATACATAAACCCTTTCCAAAAGTAACCTTATGTCATTGGTGTTATTTTGGGTGAGTAGGTATCAAAGCTATTGCAAAAGATTTTTTTTTAATGCTATATGTGCCAGCTATATCTGATATATTTGCTGCATGTTCTCTTGTTACATGCTTGCTTCAAAGAAATAGAAATTCCCTTCTAAAACATAAGCTTTAGAAGTTCCCTTTTACATGATAAGTCAAACACAAATTACTTGTGAATAATCTATTTTAATTTTATCCACATATATCCTGGTTGTGAGGTGAAAGGACTTTTAAAAAAAGTGTATTTTGCTATTACCCTGACTGCACAAGCTAGAATAGGAAAGGAAAAATCTTGGCATGATTGATAGAAAACGGATGGTGACAGCAAGCTACATGGAAAGCAAAAAAAAAATTGTGGTTTGAGTTGATTTTGGCTTCAGAATGGTGAAAGAAAATCCCAACAGGATAAAAGCAGATTGGACTGGCAGAAAGTACAGAGCCTAGGTCAGTACAGCAATTGAATGATCAATGACTAACTTGTGGAGAATCCACTGAGCAAGATCTAAGAACAAGAGACAAAGCACAGCTACATAGTGGAAAAAACTACAGCAAACAAAAACAAAACAAACCTCAACTAGCTCAATCCCCCAAACACTCTGGAACTTCCTTGTTATGCACTTGCCCTCAAGAGAGGGTAGACCACAAGTGAAACCAAAGCTCTAGACCAGTGCTTTACTTATAATTAAATTGTTTTGGGTATCAAATACATGAATTGGTGGCATTAATTTTGTTGGTTACAAGCATTTAATATGCCAGGTCAGACATCAGCAAAACCTTGGTTTATTTCATATCATATAGATTGCTTTTATCATCTGAATTCACACCATGACACTTATTGTAGGTTGTTTATGGCTGTCAAATCAAAATCTGAACCTTAGGTACCAAGAGTTAGCCTAATCTTAGTTCTGCAAGATGCCTCTAAATACCAGTTGCAGGGGAGCAGCAACAGGATAGAGAGCAAGCCTGTGGGCTTCTCAGAGGCATCTGGTGGGTCACTGTGTGAAACAGGATGCTGGACCAGATAGGCCTTGCACCTGATTTAGCAGGGCTGTTCTTATGAAGTGCCAGAGTTATGCACACAACTCCTCCCAGGACTGGCAGACCTCCTACATGTGTGCTGTTATGCCAGAGGACTAAGTCTTCTGAGCACTGCTTGCAGTCCAGAAGTGCTTTGCAAGACCAGAAACACGTCATTTCGGACCATGCAAAGTGCTTTCAGAGTGTGAGCAGCACTCAGAAAGTGCTTAGCTGTCTAGTGCAACAATGAACACAGGAGAAATAGGGAGTTGTATGCGGGCTTCCTGTGTGTCCTTGCAGAGCCTCCTTATACACACACACACACACACACACACACACACACACACACACACACACTTTGTTAGGATGTCAGCCATTGTTTATTCTTAGATTTGATGTGCCAGTGTAAAAAACTGAATGGCTGATCTGCTTAAGGTCAAAGCTGGGTTGTTCCTGAATGGATATGGAATGACTATTTTTGCTGGGATGGCTAGCTGTGACAAGGCCTACAAGCATACTAATAAGATGTATACAACTGTTTGCTTTCCATCCCTAGCAGGGAACATAGGAAGGTGCTATATACTGAGCCAGACCATCATCATCATCATCATTATTATTATTATTATTATTATTGTTGTTATTACATTTATATCCTGCTTTTCCTCCAAAGAGCCCAGAGTGGTGTACTACATACTTGAGTTTCTCTTTCACAACAACCCTGTGAAGTAGGTTAGGCTGAGAGAGAAGTGACTGGCCCAAATTAACCCAGCAAGTATCATGGCTGAATGGGGATTTGAACTCGGGTCTCCCCGGTCCTAGTCCAGCACTCTAACCACTACACCACGCTGGCTCTATCTACACCCTTGGTCTATCTAGCTCAGTATTGTCTTCACAGACTAGCAGCGGCTTCTCCAAGGTTGCAGGCAGAAATCTCTCTCAGCCCTATCTTGTAGATGCCAGGGAGGGAACTTGGAACCTTCTGATGCTCTTCCCAGAGTGGCTCCATCCCCTGAGGGGAATTCTTACAGTGCTCACATTTCTAGTCTCCCTTTCATATGCAACCAGGACAGACCCTGCTTAGCTAAGGGGACAAGTCATGCTTGCTACCTCATGACCAGCTCTCCTCTGAGGGGCAGCACCTCAAATTGAGAAATGTATTACTTGCAAATGATAATCACCATCCTGAACAGTGGCAGTCGGTCTATTTTTAAATTATTCCCAACAAAGGGGATTCCTTGAACAAGTTAACAGAGGTTATTATGGAATCCCCTCAACTGGAAATAATTTTTTTGCTCCAGCTGGCAGTATCAAGGCAGTGTGTGCACTACCCACATTCATTCAGTTGGGCCTTCCTGATTCAACCTGAGTGAGAATTAACTGAATTAATTTTAACTCTAGAACTCTAAAATTAACTGAGCAGACATTTAAAAACTTGTGTGCATGCACACATGTCCATCCCTGAGAGGGAACACTGCCCATGAACATTTATTTACTTTATTTAACATATTTGTATACTGCCCCAAATGCAAGTCTCTTGGGCTGCACATTGATCCCCAGGCACTGGATTGCTTTCCTTATTAAAACTGCCAATACAAATAACAATAAATTACAATTACAAATAAACCAACAAATATCAAGCTGGTTTACACAGCAAAATGAATGAAAAAATTGTTCCAAGGCCCAGAAGGGCACACAATCCAGGAAGTAACACAAGGGAAACACTAGCAACAGCTATGGGGCAGGATTCTATGACAGAATGAATGAGGATAGTTTCTCTTCCCCTACTAAATATAAGAGAGCCACCACTTTGAAAGGCGCCTCAATTAACAGGGGCAAAGTTAGCGAAAGCATTTCGTTCTGCCTTCCGACCTCACCCCCAAATATAGCCGCATCCGCAAATTGTCTGCCCTGCATCAATGGCAGAGGAATGAATCCACGAAGCCTCTCTTGGATGCAATGGAATCAAGGGGCAGTCCTCTCCCCAAACAAACCATGCTACTACCGTGCATTGCCAGCCGAGCGCTTTGCAGCTCCAGTCCCAGGCTGGCGGCGCATGAAAAAACGGAAGTGCTTTGATGTTTCGCGGAAGCGGAAGCGCGACCTTGAAGAATTATGGCGGCGCTGGTGAGAATCGTGGTGAGTCGGGGTTGTGGTGGTGTAGGGGCGCTTTTGTGGCAAAGTTGAGAGTCGACTTTGCTGCCGCGGTTTGCGCGGGTCCCCTGGCTCCGTGGTTAGGAGCCCTCTCCCGGCTTCTGGGGCACGGGGTAAAGGTAGTGTCTCCTCACCAAGCCCATCAAGAGAGTAGCAGGACTTGCAAGGGGCTACATAGGGCACACTCTCACGCCCTCCGACCCCTGTTCGTGGTAGGAGGGCCGAGGAAGGCGGCACCGAGCAAGAGCGCTCGCTCAGCACCGCACCGAAGGCATGTGGGCAGTCCGCAAGTATTTGCCCTTCAAGCCTCTGGCGGTGGGACCGCTTTTGCTAGTGGAAAGAGCATCACAGCTTCTGTAGTAGCAAAACCGATGCACCCTCGCAAGCACATTAGGTGGCATTTGTAAAGCAACACAATCAGTTCAGCAGGCAACTACTGTAGCCCTGTCTTAGGTGACTAATTAGTCCTACATCATACGGGAAGTATTAGTTTTTGATTTGAAATTATTTTTAATAAAAGAATATTTATGCACCACTTTTCAACAACAAAAAAGCACTCAAAGCAGAAAGAATTAGATTATTCCCTATCTCAAAGGGATTCTTGATCTAAAAAGAAACACAAGGGAGACATCACCAACAGCCAATAAATAGAAGGGATGCTATGCTGGGATGAATAGGGACAGTTGCTATCTTCCTGCTCTGTATACAGAACCACCACTTTTAAAAGGTGCCCCTTTGCCCAGTTATCAGAGAAACAGAACGAGGGGCTGTGTCAAAACTACTTACAGGAGATGTGCTATGATCTGTTATTTCAACCCATCTTTAATCTCACCTTGTTCCTCCTGCTCTGTTTAATTCTAACGAGGAGGATGTTATATCTCACTTTTCTGTCTTCTGTTTTTTGCTTGCTAGTCAGAGGTGTATCTAGGGAAAATAGCGCCTAGGGCAAACACGGAAATTGCGCCCCCTGTCCAAACATCTGACACCCATCTTTCAGATAACTTTACCATAATATCAGCTGAAAAATACAAGTCAGACTCATTAATCTTTTAATATTTCAAAAACTATTTAGCAGTGGACTTAGCCAGACCAAAAAATGCTGGAAAACTACAAATTTCAGTATGCTGGGGCTCATGAAATACCCAAATACTATGTGGGGGTGTACTTGGAAAACTAAACAGAAGTGCCTGTCTAATTCTCTACTATGCATTGTAGAATCACCATTACATAAGTTTTAAAAATAAATGGAGAATTTGACTTTTCCCAGATACTCTGAAAATAATGAAAGGATATGCAGAGTAAACTGTGTCACTGCTTGGAATATATTCTAGTATTTCAGAAAGACAGTTAAAATGAGAGAAAGAGAGCAAGAAACTCCCAGTGGGCCTTAATACTAAGGATTTCACACTGATTCATAGACAAACTCATCATTAATAGCCATATTAGCAAGACATCACATTTAACTCACTTATCACAAGAAGCAAGTAAGAGCAAATGAATACAATCCTAGCTCATAAGCTTCAGCTTAGTATTCACAAGCCCTGATTCTCTGTACATAGTGCCAATCTGAATATGTGTACAGTGTCATATATATATATAACCTGTAGCCCTTTTGGTGAGCTTCCTAAGGGCTGTGGGGGTGGGTCTGCAAAGGTCCCCCTCCCCCCACTGGCCTCTAGGGCCTCACAGGGACCAGGGTGGATTTGATTTAAATCAAACTGATTTAAATCACGATTTAAATCACTAGCAGGGTGGATAAAAATAAAAAAAATCCGATTTAAATCAAAAAAATCAGATTTTTTTTATTTAAATCAGATTTTTTTGATTTTTATCCACCCTGCTAGTGATTTAAATCGTGATTTAAATCAAATCCACCCTGACAGGGACCATTTGAGCATGTGCGGTGGCCATTTTTAAAAATAATCTTTTTTTTTAAAAATGGCTGCTGAAAATAAAATGGCCACTGCGCATGCTCAAATGGCCTCTGCAAGGCCTGGCATGACCTAGGGCCTCGCAGAGGCCATTTGAGCATGCACGGTGACCATTTTGTTTGCAGCAGCCATTTAATTTTTTTAAAAAATTTACAAAACGGCGCCCCCCTTCAAGTGGTGCCCGAGGCACGTGCCCTGCCTGTCCTACCCTAGATACACCCCTGCAGCTAGCGAATAGTGGTTTGCTTACTTAAACATTCTCTTCATGGGCATAGTAGTAAGCAAAGGTGGGAAAGAATATGAAAGTTGATTCATTCAACTTATTTTGGCAAAGCAGGTTCTTCTACATGTTAACCAGTGTTTCTGAGATTATATTATTAGATAAGAAAGAGCAAGATATGCCATGACAGAAAAATCCCTGGAAGCAAGGAATAATTTGGTAAAATTGGATTATCTGGAGCCAATGATAATTTCCTTGCTTTTAGTTATATCAGACAATTGCAGAATGTTCCATTTTTCACATTTTCTAATATTGTATCTGATGACAACAGGTCTTTTCACACTGTGTACTTTGTATTTTGTATCTTAACACCCTTTTAAATTTCAGGTGAGTCTTCATACTTAATTTTGTGCCACATAATATTTTTTGGCTCTTCTATTGGACTCTTAGCAGTAGTGACATTGAATCTCTAGATGTGTTTTTATTTTGTTCCTTTATTTCCTGTTGTAAAGCACATAATTCTTTTCTCCATGCAGCATTTGTTATATTGCTTCTGTCTTGCAATGTTATAGTAGCTCTTTGTCAAAGAACTCCCTTGTCTCTATGATGCTGTGAAAAACTGGTGACTTTTTGTGTGTTAACTGCCATAACAGTGAACCTATAGAAATAACCAAATTGCTTCAGAACACAACATAGCTTGCTCATCTCTATCATCTGACTAGGTAGTAATGAGGATTTCATTGTGTGTCAGGTGCATATATATGATAGAATGTGTGGTAAAGTAGCCACACAGATGTGCACCACTGAAAATAGGAATAGTTAGTGGGTTTTGCTATCCACACTCAAAGAAGAGCTGTTTATTAATCTGATGAAACCATGCAAGCATTAATGAACATACATCAGAAGTCTTAAATAATGTGGCAATTAAAAGCAATTTTTTTTGCCTGAGTGAGTAGATGCTTTTTAATAACCATGTTTTTTAAATTTTCTTGTAGAGTTGAATAGCACAGAATTGTATTTTCCACTCTTGTGAAAAATCTCTTGACTCATTTGTGAATCAATAAACAACAAGAAAAACATAGACCAATACAATAATCCAAAACTAGTATACAGATTGTCTTTGACAAGGGAGGTAGAAATACATTCCTTTCTGGCAGGTGATACTGACAGGGGAGAAAAGAATGATTTCACATATATCTCAATTTTGAAAGAATATCTTTCCATAGGCTTATTTGATCAATAGGTAGATAACGTTGAATGCTTGGCTTGCATATTGAATGAAAGGGTGCCATGTTACCATGAATTGGTCTTCTTTTACCAGACCATTAACTAATCTTCTTTGATGAGTAAGCTTTTCAGATAGAGCAATCTGCTTTTGTATATATTTTAGCAGTTTGTTGTTTCATTGAATGCAATACTGAGAATTGTATTCCATATTAAACACATTTTGAATTGTGTTGACAAGCAGCACCTTCAGTTAAAAAACACTCATACTTACATAGGATTATTCAACAATGAGCATAGAGGAAACTAAGAACAGTATAGTGAATCTAGATATTGTTGATCACAATAGCAAGATCATCATCTTTATTGTATATTCTCCTTCACTGTTGATTAGTGGCTGCTTTTTCTTCTTCTAGAAGCATCGAGCCAGAGTACCTCAATGGATTGCATTATGCAGTGGATTGATACAAACAACATTAGCTCAAGCACAGTATGGCAGGATGCTACATGGTGCTCTCCAGGTAGGATATTTTGTTGATGGGAAGAAGCTTATCACATGAGCATGGTGAGGAACTGTTGTTCTGCTTTGGGGGAATGTTGAAAGAGATTTATTGGTTTGGGGTTTTATGGTTGCAATTTTGTAATGGTCTAAATGCTATAGAATGTTTTACATTACATTTACAATATTGCATCCTAAAAGGCAGAAGCTATCCACCACTTCAATGTCTTCATTATCAATTCTGATCCTTACACAGTAACTTCCTCCAAATACCACACACACACACACACACACACACACACACACACAGAGATATAATGGAGCATTATTTTGCAAGGTGCTGGAGGGTTGAGGCTATAAAAAGGTTTAGGGCAAAGGAAACTCACAAAAGCCAGGTTGAGATGTTATGGGAAAGCATGGTTTCTATGAGAACAAGGAGAGGAGAGCTGGTCTTGTGGTAGCAAGCATGACTTGTCCCCATAGCTAAGCAGGGTCTGCCCTGGTTGCATATGAATGAGAGACTTGATGTGTGAGCACTGCAAGATATTCCCCTCAGGGGATGAAGCCGCTCTGAGAAGAGCAGAAGGTTTCAAGTTCCCTCCCTGGCAGCATCTCCAAGATAGGGCTGAGAGAGATTCCTGCTTGCAACCTTGGAGAAGCCGCTGCCAGTCTGTGAAGACAATACTGAGCTAGATAGACCAATGGTCTGACTCAGTATATGGCAGTTTCCTATGTTCCTATGTTCCTAACTATGGGCTCACATCTGCCTCTCTTCTTTCACATGCAATAAGAGGAGAGTAAATGCTTTTGGTTTGGACTAAATGACAGTTCTCTGTTGCATATGAACTCTGGGAACTATAGTTCAAACCACATTTGGGTAACAAACCTGGATCTGAAATCACAATTTGATCCTAGTTTATTTTAACTAACTGTGGTTTGAACTAAACCACAGTTCCCTGAGTTCTTACATGATGTTGAGCAATGGTTTGGTTCAAGATGAAAGTGAAAGCTTTCATTCCTTGAATACAAAAAAGGATGAGAGAAAGGAGGGGGGACTGCATGAGTTCATGGCTCTCTGAGGACGGGGTTTAGATATTGTGCAAAACTGAGAGTGTGCACACCCTCTCCTATCCCCACACGAATGCCTGCTTGCTTCAGAAAACCCTAGGGTTCAAGTGGGTTTGTGGCATGGGTTTCTGAAGCAAGTAGTTAGAATATACTGATGGGTTTGGACATCGCAACCAATCTCGGCATATCCTAACTGAGAAAGTAGGCCCTTGTGTGGGGATGGGACAGGGGGCGCATGTTCCTGAGGTGAGGGAGGTAGCACTGAATTCAGCTGCTACCCAAGTTCCACATGACATTTGAAGCTGCTTTATGACTTGTTCTTAGTGTGAAATGATGGTTTCCTATTACATTGAACCTGACCAAAGGAAAGGAACAGTAGCTGAAAATACATGGTATATTTTCTTCTTGTGCATAAAGAAAAGGACCCTGATTAGTGATAGTATTTGTTAGAAGGATGTGGTGGGAAGGAATCCTTTCACATTGTTTTGGTTTTTTTAATGCCTTGTTAGTGCACGAAGCTGGGAAGTTTAGAAGGTCAAGCTATCAACTTTTTAAATATGTATTTGTGTCACTTTTCCTGTTCTGTGAGCAAATCAGTGCTGTGCTCAGGTGAATTATCCTAAAAGTCTTATAGGCCTCTTTAATCTGAATTTCTTCCACAGAGTAATGCCACTTGTGGGTACATTTTAAAAAACTTAACAATATTGTCTTCTTACCTCTTTACACTTCTTCTTGTACACTTATCCTTTTCTTTTTATTGTCTTATCAGAGGCACAAGAATGGCCGGTCGCAACTAACCAAAGTTTGCTGTGGATTAATACAAACCATTGGTACAGCCAAACAGCCAAACAGAATACTTCATCACACAAAAAAGGTCAGGACAAAGTGATGTTTATATTACAACAATGCTTTTGTGTCCCATTGCACTAGGACTCTGGCAGCTGGGGTTTAATAATAGGGAGGGTTTTATGCTTACAGTTGTGAGCTTATGTATGTAGAGAAGCTTAAATTCCAGAGTAGCATGAAGAACTGATGCCTGCTGAAACTGGCAGACTGCTTTAAAGATTCAGACAAATTCATGGAAGATCTTCCATGGCTGTTAGCCAGAATATTTAGGAGTGAGGTGGTACAAATGCAGTACTTTGTGAATCTGGGTAGTAGGAGCCATGAGGGGAGAAAAAGGAGGTTGTAATACTGCAGTATTTGTTTGTTTATTTATTTATTTAAAATATTTCTATGCCGCCCAAAAACTGCATCTCTGGGCGGTTCACAATTAAAATCTTTTAAAAGATTAAAAACGTTTAAAACCCAGTATTAAAATTATTTTAAACTATAAATCTAATTAAAAGCCTGGGTGAATAAATGTGTCTTCAGTGCCTTTTTAAAAGTTGCCAGAGATGGGGGGGCTCTTATTTCAACAGGGAGCACATTCCAAAGTCCAAGGGCCACAATGGAAAAGGACCATTCCCGAGTAGCCGCCAGATGGGTTGGCAGCAGCCGCAGGCGAATCTCTCCAGATGATCTTAGCAGGCGGTGGGGCTCATGGCGAAAAAGACGTTTTCTTAAATACCCAGGGCCTAAGCTGTTTAGGGCTTTATAGGTACTGAGGAGCACCTTGTATTTTGTCCGGAAACGTATTGGCAGCCAGTGCAATTCCTTCAACACAAGAGTAATATGGTCTCTCCTAAATGACCCAGAGACCAACCTGGCTGCCATGTTCTGAACCAACTGCAGTTTTTGGACTGCGTACAAAGGCAGCCCCACATAGAGCGCATTGCAGTAATCTAGCCTAGAGGTTACCAGCGGATGTACCACTGTTTTGAGGTCGTTCATCTCAAGAAATCATTAGACCACTTCTGAAGAAGCCTGCCTTGGATCCCTCAGAGTTAAATAATTACAGGCCTGTCTCCAACCTTCCATGATTGGGCAAGGTGATTGAGAAGGATGCAGCTGGCATATCACCTGAAGCTGATAAAAAGCACCTCTGGCCATCACCTCAACCTGGGACACCAGGGAGAGGTGTGGATCCAGAAGCACTCCCAGACTGCATACCTGTTCCTTCCAGGGGAGTGTGACCCCATCCAGAGCAGGCAGATCAAACTTGTCTCCCAAGTTTCAACCCCGCACAATAAGTACCTCCATCTTATCTGGATTCAGCCTCAGTTTGTTATCCCTCATCCAGCCCATTACTGCCTCCAGGCGGGCATTTAGGGAGGTTATGCCTTCTCCTGATGATGTTGATATGGAGTAATAGATTTGGGTGTCATTAGCATATTGATAACATCCTGCACCAAATCCCCTGATGAGCTCTCCCGGAGGTTTCATGTAGATGTTAAACAACATTGGAGACAACATGGAGCTCTGAGGCACACCATAAGAAAGTTCAGATTTTGAAGAACAACAGTCTCCAAGACACACCATCTGGAATCTGCCCGTGAGGTAGGAGCGGAGCCTCCCACCCCCGATCCCAACAGACATTCCAGAAGGATACTATGGTCAATAGTATCGAAAGCTGCCGAGAGATCCAAAAGGACCAACAGAGTCACACTCCCTCTGTCAATTCCCAATTGGAGATCATCCATCAGGCTGACCAAGGCGGTCTCCACTCCATAGCCTGCCCGAAAGCCACTTTGAAATGCATCTAGATAATCCGTTTCCTCCAAGACCGCTTGGAGCTGGAAGGCCACCACTTTCTCAATCACCTTGCCCAACCATGGAAGGTTGGAGACAGACCTGTAATTATTTAACTCTGGGGATCCAAGGCAGGCTTCTTCAGAAGTGGTCTAATGATTGTCTCCTTAAGACAAGGAGGCATCCTGCTCTCCCTCAGAGAAGCATTTATAATCTCTACCAGGCCCTCTACAACAACCTCCCTGCCGGACAGTGCAAGCCATGTCGGGCAAGGATCAAGACGGCAGATGGTAGTATGCACCATTCCAAGCAACCTGTCCACATCCTTAAGAGTCACGAACGTAAACCTGAAAGTATTTGATAGGGATCTGCACAGAACCATCAACTGCCAGTTTGAAGGTTGGGGAGGGGGATAGCTTTAAGGACCGGGGAGGGTGCTCTCACCCACCCCATTCCCCAGCCCTTCCAAGTAGCTCTGCCAACACTTTAGTCAGCATCAATTCACCACCTATCCTGAAATGATAGAAGAGCTGCTAGAAAGTACTAGTTGGAGATTACTGCAAGCCATGCGCTTGTGTCAATATGTTATCATTATGCATGTTGACAGGCAAGGTAGTAGGACTGTGCCAGTTGGAAGAATCGGAAGCCCATGTTGGAATTCCTGCCTCCAACCACAAGGTGGCTGCAGAGCAGTTGCCCCAGGTAGAAAGGTGGTGTTGGGTGTGGGTTCTTTAAATGTCGATCTGGCACTGGGAAACCTGGGTGACTGCTGAGAATCTCAGGAGCATTGGGTGAGGGAGTGCAGGAAGTGATGCAGGGGAGGCTGGGAACAAGTGTAGGGCAGTTCCTCCCAGAGCTTTTCCCATAGGAGGGAAGGAACCTTCCTCTGGGTGAAAGTACAGCCCCCCAGGCATCCCTGCACTTCTTCCTAGCCATCCCACATTTGTTCCCAGTCTCTGCTGCATCATTCCCCACTTGCTCCTAGATGCTCCTGAGATTCTCTGCAGAAGTTCAGCTTTCCCTGCGCCAGTGCCAGGTCAGCATTGAAAGGACCCCCACCGTACACCCCTACCACCGTACAACCTGGGGCAATTGCCCCAAATTAGCTACCTCCACATGGATGGGGGCAGGAATTCCAATGTGGGTTTCCAATTCTTCTGACTTGCACAGTCTTACAGGGTAGTATCCAAAACCACAACTGCTTTTGCTTAATATACATTTCAGGGGGGTGGAGGCTGTTGGTGCACCTCACCTGGGATTTCAGACCACTTCCCATTTATTCTTCATATATACAAGGCAAGGATCTCTTATATACTATGCATGTGTGCCAAAAGCACTCTGTTTGCGGCATTAAAAAAAAAAAAAGGTGACTATCCTGTGAAGATAAGGTTGCTCTAGTTATATAGGTCTTTTTAGAAAATTACAGCAGATGCTTTTTACACAGGCCAACGTCCAGAGCAAAAGTGCACTCGCAGAACTAGAACATTAGGACAGTACCTGAAGAAAGCTTAGTGGAGCTACAGAGCAGGGATTGGAGGAACTGCACTATAATGCTCTTGCACAAAAGTTATCATTGAAATAAATGAGGCACGCTGCAATTGCACAGCTGTTGTACAACCAGAAGTACAGAAGCACAGCAGTAGTCTGGAGTGCAAGCTTCAGTTTTGTACTAGTTGAACGTTCTATCGCATCAGTGGCTCTAGATCAGTGATTCTCAAACTTGGGTCCTCAGTTGTTATTGGACTTCAACTCCCATAATCCCCAACCAAAGGCCACTGAGGCTGGGAGTTGAAGTCCAATAACACCTGAGGACCCAAGTTTGAGAATCCCTGCTCTAGATGATTTTCTGCCACTGCTTTTTGCAGTTTAACCTCAAATATATCCCAAAGCAAGCCTTTGAATTTTGCTGAATCTCTACATGCCACATCTATGTCCCCCTGCTTTTCTCTGAAATGGCACATCTGAAACAATTTTAAAAGATTATCAATCTGTTGGGATGTCTTGGATGCTGACTGGAGATTTCTAGCATTTATGTATAAGTCACTTTAAACTGTAGTCGGCAAGTTATTCTTAAAAGTGGTGCTTTGTTTTTTTAAACAAATCATTCCAGAATATATTGTCAGGTATGCTTAGTCTGTAAGTAAACCTCCTTTGTCCATTGGTGGCAAGGAATGCATTTGTTCCTCCTCTTTTGCCTGAGTATTTCCTGTGCTCTTAATAAAATGTGAGGTGGTATCAGCTTTCTTTTTCTTTCCCCCCCATTAGTGATGGTGGTGACAACTCAAAATATTTTAAATATTATACAAAAATTCAGAACTTCACTAATATTCAGCTTTTACAGTCTGCTGTAGGGCAAAGATTGTCTACAATGCACCGTGTACATTTTTAAAAAACCATTACTCCACATGTGTACAAAAGTAATGAGCTATGAATAGGCAAAACAGAGGTGGTTTTTAAAAATAGCATCCATCTAACAGATGAAGTTAACCGGATTATCTAGAGAACTGCACAAGAAAAACTGTTTTGAGATCTTGATCTTCTCTTGTTCATTCCAGAGTTTTGACAGTAGTTTTACATCCTCTCTAATAAAACGCTTGGTGTCCGTCCGTGGACAGGCACCAAGCGTGTGTCCGTGCCTCCCTGTCCTGTTCTGCGCCTGCGCGAAGCGCAGGCGCAGAACAGGGCAAGGGAGACACGCTCGCCGGTACCCGGCGGACATCTTGGGCGGCCACAAGCGGCCGCCCAGAAGAAGCCGGTTGTGGGCGGAGGGGAGCTCTAAGCCGGGTGAAGAGGCGGCAGGGGAGATTGGCTGAGGCCGCCTCGCCGGATACCGGGACAGGGAGGCAGAGGGCGGCGGCGGCGGCGGTTCCAGGGAGGATGACGGCAGCTCCTGCGGCTGCGGGGAGGGCAGAAGCAGCTGCCGCCAACTCAGGGAGGGCCGAGGCGGCAGCGGCGGGACCGGCCCTGCCTCCGAAAGCGACAGAGGTGGCGGCGGTGGGATCAGAACGAAAGCAGCCCAAGACAACAACGAGATGGCCAGAGGTGGCCGCCCCGAACACGCCGGGAGCAATGGCGGCGGGAGAAAATTAAAAAGGAGGACGGGAAAACCGGTCAAAACAAAAAGGAGAACGGGGAAGCCGGGCGAGAAGGCGGCGAGGCCGCCAACGAGGCCTGCCGCACCAAACAAAACAATAGTGCCCGCTCACCTGTCCTCCAAGGTGCCAAAATCCACCTTCCCCACTCCCCCCCCAAATTAATAACTGCACCGCCCCCGCCTATCGCCCACCCGCCCAACCAGCTGCCCAAACCTAACTTCCCCACTGCACCCCGCGGCAATCGGCCAAAAAACCCCAAACAAACAAAAAAACCACACCTCCAAGAAGAAGTGAGGAGCTTACAGAAAAAGCTCCTCTCTGTGGCAAGCCTCTGCCCAGACTGCCGGTATGGAAGCGAAGGAGCCTATTGCATCATTTGCATCCATTGTAACAGTCTGAGCAGCAGCAGAGCATAGAGAGGAGCTCTTTTCGCGAACTCCGCACTTCACAGCTGATAAAATGGACAAACAAACAAACAAAAAAACCAGGGGCAAAAAGGAGAGAAAACAGGGACAAGGGAGAGGAAAGGGGAGGGGGGGAAGGTGCAGGGAAAAAAAGACCAAGAAACAGTGAGCAAAAACCAGAGAGAGAGAGAGAGAGAGAAGGGGGAAAAAACCAAAAAACCAAGGGACACAAAAAAAAAAACCACAAAAAACAAAACAAAAAAAAAGGGGGGGGGAGGGAAGGCTAGCGCCCGTTATTATAACGGGCTTAAAAATACTAGTAGTGATCATAAGATTGTCTTATACTGACCCATAGCTATTGAGATATCTATCCATTAATTTGTCTATCATTTTCATTAGATATAGTGTTTGTGATAGTGTATATATCTGTGTCCTGCTCCACATACACCAGTTCTCACAGGTATAAACTGATACCTGATTCAATAGAATAGGAAACCAAAAAATAAAAAACTATGCAAACAATATGTTCATCAAATAGGGTTGAATACAAATGAGACGACTCATTTCTCAAGGGCTGTTTGCTTTAGAGCAGGGTTGCTCAACTTCAGCCCTCCTGCAGATGTTGGCCGACATCTCCCATAATCCTTGGCTATTGACTGCTGTGGCTAGGGATTATGGGAGTTGTAGTCCAAAAGCAGCTGGAGGGCCAAAGTTGCAGCCCTGCTTTAGAGGCTCTTTTTGCAAGATAGCAAGTCCATATGGCCTTTATTTCTGTTTTTTAAGGGAGTTCGGAGTACTGCATACAGTTCTGATCACCGTATCTTAAGAAGGACATTGTAGTACTGGAAAAGGTGCAGAAGAGGGCAACTAAGATGATCAGGGGCCTGGAGCAGCTTCCTTATGAGGCAAAGTTACAGCATCTGGGGCTTTTTAGTTTGGAAAAGAGGAAACTATGGTGAAACATGATAGAGGTGTATAAATTATGCATAGGGTAGAGAGAGTGGACAGAGAAAATTTTCTCCCTCTCACATCTTTGGAACCAGGGGTCATCCCATCAAATGGAGGGCCAGGAAATTTAGGACTAACAAAAGGAAGTCCTTTTTCACGCAGCACATAATAAATCTATGGAATTATCTGCCATGGGATGTGGTGATGGCCACTAGCTTGGATGGCTTTAAAAGGGGCTTAGACAAATTTGTGGAGGACAGGTCTATCCATGACTACTAGTCTGATGCTTATAGGCCACCTCAAGCCTCAGAAGCCAGCGTGGTGTAGTGGCTAGGGTGCTGGACTAAGACCGGGGAGACCCGAGTTCAAATCCCCATTCAGCCATGATACTAGCTGAGTGGCTCTGAGCTAGTGACTTCTCTCTCAGCCTAACCTACTTCACAGGGTTGTTGTGAGGAGAAACCTAAGTATGTAGTACACTCCTCTGGGCTCCTTGGAGGAAGAGCAAGATACAAAATGTACAAATAAATAAATAAATAAATAAATAAATAAGATGCCTCTAAATACCTGTTGCAAGGAAGCAACAACAAGAGAGAGGACATGCCCTCACCTCTTGCCTGTGGGCTTCTCAGAGGCATTTGGTGGGCCACTGTGTGAAACAGGATGCTAGACTAGATAGGCCTTGGGCCTGATCCAGCAGGGCAGTTCTTATGATCAGAGTTACTGTTGCAGTTCACACTCTGTCTTTATCTATCTATCTATCTATCTATCTATCTATCTATCTATCTATCTATCTATCTATCATATATTTATACCACCTGATATGTGGTATGATATGAGCCCCTGGTGGCGCAGTGGTAAAACTGCCGCCCTGTAACCAGAAGGTTACAAGTTCAATCCTGACCAGGGGCTCAAGGTTGACTCAGCCTTCCATCCTTCCGAGGTCGGTAAAATGAGTACCCAGAATGTTGGGGGCAATATGCTAAATCATTGTAAACCGCTTAGAGAGCTCCGGCTATAAAGCAGTATATAAATGTAAGTAAGTAAGTGCTATGTAAATCTCTAGGCGGTGTGTATTGCATGTATGCAGTGTTAGTCCGGATGTCAGCAAGTATATTTGTATTACAGAGATTGAGAGCTGCTTCACACATTATGTTTCCAAAGTGTACCCAGCAAATGCGTGTGTGTTGATTGGCTATCGTAGAGGTGCATGCACTGGGGTGCCATTGTGTGTGCACACAGCTAAGAAATACACATTTACTATCAATAGTAATAATTATTTTCCCAGTTCTCCGCTGTGCATGGGGAGGAATGAAACAACACCTAGAATAGAACAGAGTATATATGCATAAAATCCAGTGTACTCAGGCTTCCAGCTTGAGTAGTCAGTTCCCAGATTCTTCTCTTCAGACCTCTACACATTGGATTTTACATGAGTATGCCCTATTCAAACACTGGACTGCTTCTGAAATTTTTGCTCAATTTATGGAAAGACCTCTTGCATTCACAGATTGAAAACATTATATGCAACATATTATGACTACACAACAATGACCAGCAGGACAGGCGTGGCCATTGGGCAGGGCAGGAAGGTGCAGTCCTGATCCCTCACCACCAAAAAGAAAAAAGGCTGAGGGAAAGCACAGTCCAGTTCAGGGCCAATGTGAGAGGTTACCCTTGGAGCTGAATACAGCTTTTAATGGCAGCAAACCATGGTAGAAATCTGATTTCCATAACTTATTCCTTTTTTTGTTTTGTTACAGCTTCTTTCAGCCAAAGATTCTCCTCAGCCATCTGAAGAGAAAGTGGGTGCTTTCACAAGGATAATAGAAGCAATGGGTTTCACAGGACCACTAAAATATAACAAATGGGTAAAACATTTATCTTAACTTTTTGCTTTTCATTGTTGCTAAATCAAGAGAAACACTGAAATAAATTAATTCAAACTTGTATCTATAGGAAGCTATTGATTGTTTTCTTGTTACTTCTGTGTCAAAGTGGTGAAGAACTTGGTTACATGGTTCATTATTCCCTTGATGATATGAAGGGTGGCACTACTGTGTTTTTGTTTGAATCTTTTTAATCTGTGTGTGTATTATTTATTTATTCGATTTCTATTGCCAGTGTCCCATAAATCCTGCCTACCCATCCGTTTCTACAACTATGGATATTAGCCTCCTGTTATTTTAAGACCAAGAGGCTAATAACATCCATAATTGTAGATAAATTGTGTGCCTTGAGAGAAAGGCAAGAAAGGAGGCATCCATGCCAGGGAGCTGTTGTCGTCAGCTTCTGAAAAGACTATCAATTACCTTAGACGACATTGCTTTGTAAATCTTATGTAACATGTTTGGTTTTTTATATTGTAAATTGCTTTGGGTGAGTGGGGAACGGGCGGTGGGGCGAAGCCCCCATGCTTGTTGCAGCCTGGGACGGGAGGGAAATGGGTGGCGGGGCACAGCCCCGGCACCCATTGGAGGCCGGGGTGAGAGAGAAACGGGTGGCGGGGCTTTCCTGTTCGCACCCAGGAGCAGGAATGGCTGGAGGGATCCTTTTTGGCCATAGGGATCCTTTTTGCCCGCCTGCCGCGGCTCTGTCCAGGTGGCAGGGAGGGGCAGGAATGGAAGGGGGGAGGGCAAGAGAGAGTGGGGCTGGAGAGAGGAGAGACTGGACAGGAGGGAGGGGGAAACAGCCAGCCCCAAAGAGCCCCAAAGATATTCCCCTTAGGGGATGGGGCCTCTCTGGGAGGAGCATCATGAAACAGAGCAGAGATGGGCACTTCCTGGACCATGGTTCAGATCCAGACCATCAATCCCCCTTTTGTGGTCTCTCACACCATCCCATCACCTGCTCAGCCAGTATAAAGCAGATTGTGATTTTTGCCAAGACCTCCTTCATAGGAACATAGGAAGCTGCCATATACTGAGTCAGACCATTGGTCTGTCTAGCTCAGTATTGTCTTCACAGACTGGCAGCGGCTTCTCCAAGGTTGCAGGCAGGAATCTCTCTCATCCCTATCTTGGAGAAGCCAGGGAGGGAACTTGAAACCTTCGGCTCTTCCCAGAGCAGCTCCATCCCCTGAGGGGAATATCTCACACTTCTAGTCTCCCTTTCATATGCAACCAGGGCAGACTCTGCTTAGCTTAAGGGGACAAGTAATGCTTGCTACCAAAAGACCAGCTCTCCTCTTCCTTCTAGTGTCCCCAATGCCCCCCCTAAATATGTCCTTGAGGGCTAGGAAAGTTACTCTGTATCATTAGCTATACAAGAAACATGTGGTTGGATCCTAACTTATAACTCCATGAACGGAAGCCTTTTCCATTTATCTATATACAAGTGAATTTTGGCCCGTTGAATAACGGGCGCTAGTAACGGTGCTCCTGGCCCCCCGCCGCCATTCCCCCTCCCTCCGCCGTTCCCCCTCTACCTTTAAGGGCCAAATCGGCCCAGGCACTTGCCCCCGCCAGGCCGGGGAGACGGAGACCGGGGGCGGAGCGGAGGCCATGTAACTTTAAAAAAAAAATTTACTCCCGCGGCCGACGCCGCCAACCGCCCACCCTCCCTCCCAGCTGCCGAGTCCCCCTTACCCTGGCCGACTGCTGTCGGGCGAAGACAGCCCTTAATTTAAGAGGCAGAGAGGAGCTCGCAAGCAGAGCTCCTCTCTGTGCAAAGCCTCTTGCCGAACTGCCGCTTTGGGCGCTTGCGTCCCTTGCGCCCAAAGCGGCAGTTCGGCAAGAGGCTTTGCACAGAGAGGAGCTCTGCTTGCGAGCTCCTCTCTGCCTCTTAAATTAAGGGCTGTCTTCGGCCGACAGCAGTCGGCCAGGGTAAGGGGGACTCGGCAGCTGGGAGGGAGGGTGGGCGGTCGGCGGCGGCGGCCGCGGGAGTAAATTTTTTTTTTAAAGTTACATGGCCTCCGCTCCGCCCCCGGCCTCCATCTATTTTGGCCGAGGCGGCGGATCTGCCGCCGCCTCGGTCACTTTCCCGCCGCCTCCTCTCCGGCTTCTTCGGGGCGGCCGCTTCTGGCCGCCCAAGATGGCTGCCGGGTGCCGGCGAGCGTGTCTCCCTTGCCCTGTTCTGCGCCTGCGCTTCGCGCAGGCGCAGAACAGGGCAGGGAGGCACGGACACACGCTTGGTGTCCGTCCACGGACGGACACCAAGCGTTTTATTAGAGAGGATATTTCTCCTGGGTGTGCCCAGGAAAAATGCTTCCCGGCAACCCAGCTGATTGGCTGGGCTCCGGAGGCGCCTGATTGGCTGGCACACCAAGGAGGAGGAGAATTGGCCAGCCCACGCTGGTCTCCCTGCGTTGACATCTGACTCTTCTCTTCGAGCTTCTCTGATACCAACTAGAGGAAGAGCCGGACCCAGCAGCTCCCCTCCACTCCTCCCTTCCCAACCCAATTTTTTTGATAGAAGGAATTGAAGGAGAGCCACCTGGATCCAGTTCACGCTGGATTTACAGGGGAAGGGGCCGATGTGGTTTTCTGCTGGGGGGGGATCCCTCTTGCATACCACCGCTTGCCCACCACGCCGTCCAAGAAGTACTGAGCCAGAAGGAGAGAGGCAGGTGGTGGTGGGGGAGACAGAGTGAGCGAGAGAGGTGCACGGGGGGGGGAGAGACAGAGCGAGCGAGAGAGGCGCGCGGGGAGGGGAGAGACAGAGCGAGAGAGAGAGGCGCGCGGGGAGGGGAGAGACAGAGCGAGAGAGAGAGGCGCCGGGGGAAGAGGAGACAGAGCGAGAGAGAGGCGCGCGGGGAAGAGGAGACAGCGCGAGCGAGAGAGGCGTGGGGGAGAGACAGTGCGAGCGAGAGAGGCGCGGGGGGAGAGACAGCGTGAGCGAGAGAGGCGCGGGGGGAGACAGAGCATGCGAGAGAGGCGCGGGGGGAAGACAGCGCGCGAGAGAGAGAGGCGCGGGGGGAGACAGCGCGTGCAAGAGAGGCGCGGGGGGAGACAGTGCATGCGAGAGAGGCGAGGGGGGGAGAGACAGAGCGAGAGAGGCGGTGTGGGGGGGCAGAGCGAGCAAGAGAGCTGTTGGGGGGGGGACAGAGCGAGTGAGAGAGCTGTGGGAGGACCAGCCAAACAAATTATTCCAACTAACCCCCAAAAGGAAGTGAACTACCGCACAGATGCTCTGTGCGGGTTCAGCTAGTAGGAGGAGAATTGCTCATTGGATGAGTCATTTCATCAGCAAAAGGGGTCCTTTCATGAGTACAGCTTTTTTCCATGAATAGAAGGGGCTTCCTTTCACAGAGTGGGATCTGGGCCACAGTGAATAAGGGAGTTACAGGCTGTAGAATGTAATTGCTATGAGCCATAAAAAGGTTTGGAAAAGAGCTTGTGGTACAAAGGCTTGTATGAGAGCTTGCTAAAATAGAATTAAAATAAAATAGATTTGGGTTCCCTTTTCTGAGATAAAACGCTTCTGCTAAGTCAGAAACAGCTCTTCCATGAGCTAAATAACGCTTTCTACTAGCAGAAGGGCACTTTTAGATCCAATCCAATGTCTGCAAAAATTAAATGCATATGAAAGTATAACATGTATTAGTTAAAAATGGGATATTACTGGCTAGGCTACTCTGAGCTGAACATTCTGAGCCAGCAATAAGACATGTCTTGAACCTAAACTAATTATGTCAATATTGGAACATTTTTGTTCTGAAGGAATAAAAGATGTAAAACATTTAATTAGTAATGTGCACAGCATATAAACAACCAGAAAACTCAAAAGACTGATGAGATCCAGCATTTTTACAAATGTTGTCAGATTACTATTGGTATTCAGTATAAACCAGTGATCTTCACTGTTTTTCAAGCAGGGGCCTCTTTGGCAAAATATTCCAGTGTGAGAGCCATTTTCCACTGTTCTCACCTCTGCACAGTACTGTGATTTTCTCAGTGCTGAGAGGGCCCTCTCTAAAGAACTCTAGGAGGAAAGCACTGGGGAGGGCTATGCTTGCCAGCACTCTGCACATCTTCCAAGATGGTGCGGGGCTCAAGAGGGCTCCATTTTCTTTAAAGGCGCCCCACTGCCACCAATGCTGGGCAAAGTGCAGCACTGCACAGTGGGAATGGTAATCTCTGTATGGTGCCAGGGTGGCTGTGTGGAGTATTCAGCTTTGGCCGAAACTTCACAGAGGCCCAATAAACAATTAGTCAGGGGGCTGCACTTAGGTTTGATGGGGGCCATCACTAGCTCCTGGGCCTTACAGTGAAGAACACTGGCCAAAACTTTATCTATCTAGCTATAGATAGATAGATTTCTATACCGCCCTTCCAAAAATGGCTCAGGGCAGTTTAAACAGAGAAATAATAAACAAATAATATGGAGCCCTGTCCCCAAAGGGCTCACAATCTAAAAAGAAACATAAGAGAGACACCAGCAACAGTTACTGGAGGTACTGTGCTGGGGTGGATAGGGCATATAACCTTTATTGCAAAAGGGTTTATATTGTATGATCGATGAAAACATAGGGACACTATACATATGAAGATTAAAAATGTTTTATCTTTTCCAGAAAATTAAAATAGCAGCACTGCGCATGTACACATGCTGTGTGGAGAAAACAGACTATGAAGAATTCTTTAACAGTAAGTTTTCCATCTCTCCTCACTTACTCCCTTCTCTTATATCCCCATCTCCTAGGTTATGGCAGAAGTAGGATAGCCTTTTGAACTGAAAAGTTAATGCTCATTCTCCTCTCTTCTAGGCATAAATATTGGCACTTGAGAAAATACTTAGCCACTCATTTATGGTTTCTGAAAGGAACCGTGACTGACATCCTAACTTACAAAATTGCATGGAGATTTTGCAGGGCTGCAACAGGAGCATCCTTACGCTGCTGCTGTGCCTAGTTCTGCCTATGCTCTGGAAGTGCTCTGTACAATAGGAAACAACATGCTGAGGGTCAGCAAGATATTTACTCTCTCACAGAGTGCTTCTAGAGCAGTGATTCTCAAACTTGGGTCCTCAGGTGTTATTGGACTTCAACTCCCATAATCCCCAACCAAAGGCCACTGAGGCTGGGGATTATGGGAGTTGAAGTCCAATAACACCTGAGGACCCAAGTTTGAGAATCCCTGTTCTAGAGTGTGGGCAGAATTAGGAGATTTCACCCGTTGCTGCAATAATGTGTGGAGAGGAGGTCTGGGGAAGTTGCACACAGGCCCCTGTTGCGTCCTTGCAGTAGAGGTGTGCACACACTGCAGTAGAGGTGTGAATTGTTTGCTGCGATTCAGTTTGATTTCAGACTGAACCATGGGTCCCCGAATTGTTTTGGTCTAACCCACCAGCTGGACCAGTCGGGTCGATGAACTGGTTCGAAGCAGTTTGCGATCAAACTGCTTGAACTGGACCAGTTTGTGGTGGACCAGTTCGGCGCACCCTTTCTCTGCAGAGCCTCCTAACATGCACACTTTGTTGGTTAGAATATTGTCCAGGAACTGTAAAATAATGCCATCTTCATAGCCATCCTATTGTATATTGAAAGAAAGAGAAAAATGTTATTGATATACAATCAGTTCTTAAAACCCTGTCTCACCAGCAGTGTTCCCTGTGACAGGGACTCTCAAATGTTCTTGACTGCTACTCCCAGTAACCCCCACTGCACTGGTCTTTGGCTGGGGATTATGGGAGTTGTAGTCAAATCTGGGAATCCCAGGTACAGGGAACACTGCTCACCAGTTATAAAAATATTATAGTTTTCAGTGCTGCTATTTGTAACCTATGCCCTGATTTTTCCTTCTACATTTCCCCAAGCACCATAGCAAGGAAAAACATTGCTATTTTGTGTTCTGTGCTCTATAGTCTCTATATCCGGAGCACAGGATCAAACTATAAATATATTCTCTGAGCCCCAAATATTTTAATGTTTAACGTTGGCATTCAGATTGTTAGGAAATATTTCCTAGGTGTTCCCAAACATAGAGCAGGAATCAGGATAGGATCATTGAATGGAAGAATTTGAGTGATTGTGGATGGACATTGTTCTCTGTATTCACCTAAATACAAGGAGGGCATCCGTTTGTATGGATAAAGCTGAACCAGCAAAGGGAGGCTTTCATACTACATTACTATTTCATTTCATTTCATTTCATACTGATATTTCATAAGCAGTAGTACCTACCACCCACTCACTTTCTTGAGCCAAGCAAATTTATCTCTCCCTCAAAGTCAGAAAGAAGAATATTCGGCTAGCCACCTGTATTGTGGCTTGCTTGCACCCTTCAAGCAGAAGTCCACAAAAAAGTCCTCTAAAGCCTAGTGGGACCCTCCAGAGTATCATACCATGAAGAAGAGAATTTTGCTCCCTCCCATATGTATGGGCAGAAATTCTTTCTGTTGCACACCAGGCATGAGTGTGTGGGGATCCCAGCTAATTCATTTACATTCTTTAAATAAATAAAGCTACTAATGTGAAGCACACTATGGACAAATATTTACTTTAAAAAATTATTTTAAGAATTTCAGATGCCTGATACATTGAATTCCTGGTTTTTAGTTGCACAGCTTCATGTCTGGTAAGTAAAACCTACTTAAAGTCTGTGGCCGACATTCAAATTAAGAGTTGTATACAGTGGGGGAGGAAAGGTTTTGGCACTCCCCCCTTCCCTCTTCAGTTGTCTGTACCTCTTGAAAATATAACCCTAAAGGTCCCCCAACCCTCAAGGACATATTTTTGGGTGGCACAGATGGCTTCAGATAAAAGAAGGTATTGTCAAAAACTTGTCCTCCTTTCTGTGCACATACTAAAGTGTTCCCTGTGCACAACTCTTAGTCTGGAAGAAGGCTTGTATTTTCTGTATCCATTCCAGCTAAAGGAGGAGACTCTCCGCTTCATGGCTGACATCTTGATTAATGCTGCATGCGTGCAGCTGATGAATTCCTGCTTCTGAAGTGCAAGCACTCATGTGCAGTGGAGGGGGCAATTTTTTTGCATCTCCCTTTCATCTGGAAATGCTCTGAATATATCCCTGAGTGTTGTGCAGCTCTCAGAGACATAGTTGCACACTGCACAGTTCACTTTCAACGGAAGGGCAGTAAAATAGTTCTCCCACTGCACGCAAGCAAGCTCCAGTGCTTCAGAAGCAGGAATGCGTCTGCTGCACGTGTGCTTCTTTTGGTGGCACATGTGCAGCTTCGGTCAGGATGTCAGCCAATATTGCTAACTTGTGAGCAACTTTAAAAAAAAAAAAAGTCAAAGAAGTCTAATATTTGTAGTAGTTTCTAAAGCCTAGCAGGGGAAAGATTATATATGGCTAGGAATATCTTTGAAAGCTTCATTCAGTCTGAATGGAAAGGTTTCTTATTTAGGTGTTTTAGGAAAAGCTCACATTTACGTAAAAGTGGTTTGAATTGTGTGAACTTGTGGTGATTTTACTTGCTGGTTGTCAGAAGTCTTTAACAAATTATACCATTGACATTTACATTTGCACCTTGAAAATGTACCTACAGATTAAGTGAATGCTAGGTTGGTTGCACATAGAATATTTAACACCTCAGAAAGTGAGTTTTCCTTTCATTTGTTAAATAACTAGCCAAGAAAAATAATTAAGCAAAATCTGTTTTTCCTCTCAAGTTACATGTTTGAAAAGATCTAAGTGATACAGCAGTGATGCAGAAAGAAGTAAATTATGTTTCCAATTACCTGCCTCTCTGGGAGCGAATAGTCTTAGATTTAATCTTACCAGTATAGCCTGTATAGATTCTCAAAGACTCAAACATGTCAATGAACAAAAAATAGACACTTGACCAAGGTAGTATTTGTACTATTCTTCATCTCCTCATTTCAGCTTTCCTCTATTACTTCTAAAACATATTGTGAACTTTTATTTTGTTACTGTGCCTTATTAGCCTACCACAGACATTCTGGTAGCAGGACATCTGAAAGATGAACTGCACACAAATCTTGTGAGAGCAGTTAATGAAAAGCCCTAGTAGATTGTGTTGATCAGGGGGAAACGCTGTAAAGATCTTTACTAAATGTCTAAGAGGGCAGCAAAGTTCTATCAATTTCCAGAGCCAATCCTAAGCATTCAGAAGGAAGCAAGTTCATTCACTTTTAGAAAGAAAGGCCATCTTTAGTATTTTTACAGTAACAGACCATAACAAAAATCTCATAATAAAGTGAATGTGTGCAGCCCCACCAATTAAATTATGCCCCTTAATAAATGAATGCTTTAACTGATTATTCTACCAATTTAACTTAAGGCTGTAATCTTGTGTACACCTGAGAGAATATGCCCCATGGAGTACAATGGGACTTAGGTGTATTTATGTATTTATTTATTAGAATCTTTATTTCTGCAAGCGTGGTGTAGTGGTTAGAGTGCTGGACTACGACCGGGGAGACATGAGTTCAGATCCTCATTCAGCCATGATACTCGCTGGGTGACTCTGGACCAGCCACTTCTCTCTCAGCCTAACCTACTTCACAGCGTTGTTGTGAGAAGAGACTTA
The DNA here is from genome assembly GCF_027244095.1 of Hemicordylus capensis. Classification (NCBI taxonomy): domain Eukaryota; kingdom Metazoa; phylum Chordata; class Lepidosauria; order Squamata; family Cordylidae; genus Hemicordylus; species Hemicordylus capensis. Next base: position 50,274,826 of record NC_069660.1, read on the forward strand.
ACTATGTACGCCGCTCTGGGCTTCTTGTAGGAAGAGCAGAATATAAATGTTTTTAAAAACCCCAAAACAAATCTGAACACAGTTTACATAGCAAAGGAAAATGGTTGCCTGTCCCAGAGGGGCTCATGATCTAAAAAAGAAACAGAAGGGAAATACCAGCAACAGCCACTGGGAACAATGCAGTGCTCCATTGAATAGAGACAGTTGTTTTCCCTCTACTAAATAGTAGTGAGTCACTACTGTTAAAGGTGTCTCTTTGCCCAATTAGCCCGGGTTAATTCTCGTACTCTGTTAAAATTGGTACCAGCTAATAATACAGTGCCTAAAATGAATTAGGTGAGTCAAGAATTGTGTAGGTAGGACATAGATGTAATTGCATGTAAGAATGTATGCTGTTGTTAGACAACAAGCTTTTAATGCAAAATACTAAGCATTTTAATGATAATCAAAATATACATTCTCATTTGGAGAATCAATAGAATAGGTATCTAATTGTAATACTGGCAAACCAAATAGTTAACTTAGGGGATTTTAATAGACTAAACTCAATTCCATGTATAGCTACACAGAAATACAATGCATTCATAGTGCTCATTAAAATGGAATAATCCTAGAGTTTAAAGGGTGTGACTCCTCATGAAGTGGGGAGTGGGGACAGGCAGTGAGTTAATTGACACAAGCAGGGCAAGCTCAAGGCTCAGGGGTGCCCTAGGCGAAGTTTGACCGGGATCCTCCCACTGCCCCCATCACCCGCTCAGGCACCCCCCATCCGCCTTCCTGGCTACAGCCTCCACAATGGTTGAACACTGCAGAGGCAGCAGGCAGGAGGGGGTGGTAGGTGATGGGGAGAGTGTGTCTGCCCTCCATGCTGCCTCTGCCTCTCCCTCCCCCCACTGCTTTCGTGAGCAGAAGCAGCAGTGGTGAGGAGGAAGGGCAATCGGGAGGGTGATGAGGAATACCGACTCATTCGCCCACCCTCCTCGTTGCTGCCTCCATCCACCACTTTCACAGTGAGCTCACCTACCCGCTCACCCTCTTCCTCGCTGCCACTGCCACAGTGAAAGTACGAGTAGGGGCAGGAGCTGTGGGGAGGGGGTGGAGGGCAACTGGGATTGTCCATCTCTGCACCAACAAGGTGCACCTGCGTGCAAGGCCCGCCTGCATGGACGAAGGACAAAGGCCAACCCTGGATCCCACATGGCCCAGGCTGTCGCCACTCTTGCCTGCTTTGCACCCAAAGCAGGCACTTTGTTCACTTATCAGGCAGGCCAGGTGTAGTGATCAGCTACCCCTCCCCTAAAGAGTTAACCAGAAGTGAACCCTGTCCTGACTAACAGGCTGGTGAACTCCAGAGCTCAGCCAATCGGCACACCAGGTGGGTGAGACCAGGAGAGCCATTGGCAGAGAAGGGTTTCTTTGTTAGAAGAAGCTGGCTGGGAGGCAGAGGAGGACATGCAGCCATAAGGACTTGCTGCGGGAAAATGTCTCTATACGTCCTGGGAAGCCAGGAAGGCAGGAAGCTTGAGTTCTCAACCAGGATTTGGTGAGTTCAAGAAAAGAAGCCTGGGCTTTGGCTTCGGAAAGTTTAGTCTAGGGGAAGTTGGTTTAGTCAGATTTTGCGTTAGACTTTCTGTTTCTTTGGTGTGTGTTTTGTATATCCCTGAAACTGTTCTAGGATGGTTTACCTGTAACATAACTAAACTAAGAAACACTAGCCTCCGCCCATCCACCCAAGGCCTTGCAAAAGACTCTGTAAGCTTTTAAAGGTGCTTTTGTATTTTCCTACATACCTATTCCTTGCAACTGGGTAACCACAATTTTTAAAGCATGCTGCCCCAATACCATTTGGGGTACCTTTTTGAAAGTATTATTGTAACCTACTGAGTATTTTTACCTGTAACTAAAAGCTGAGAAAGCCTCAGATGGAAGCAGTCTGTAGCACTTGAATAAAACTGTTTTCTATTTATTTATTTATTTAACATTTATATCCCACTCTTCCTCCAAGGAGCGCAGAGCGGTGTACTACATACTTGAGTTTCTCTTTCACAACAACCCTGTGAAGTAGGTTAGGCTGAGAGAGAAGTGACTGGCCCAGAGTCACCCAGCTAGTTTCATGGCTGAATGGGGATTTGAACTCGGGTCTCCCTGGTCCTAGACCGGCACTCTAACCACTACACCACGCTGGCTCTCTTTCTTTTTGTTCTTTTCTTTTTGTTCTTTTCTTTTACAAGCCTATCCAAGTGGGGTTTTTAACTCAGGAGAAAGGTGGCGGTGGGGCTGAAAGAGGCTCTCACTCTGGTGCACACATGCCTCAAACGTTCAGCAATCTACCAGTTTTCTCATCACATGTAGTCTTGCACATGGAAGATTTTTGTACTTTTCCATTAGTGAAACAAAGAGTTTTCCTTGGAATTCCACCCAAACCCATAGGAGTTCAAGCTCTGTTGATAAGCTGGTGGTGGCAGAGGCAGCCTTTAGAACCTACTCAAAATTACAGGAAAGTTGAAGGGGAAGCCTTGCTTGGAAAGCTCAGAGGGGGTGATTCAGCATTTTTCTTTCACCCACGTGAGTTTGCTCTGAGACAAAGGCTTTAATCTGTTATACCAGCACTGGACACAAGGAACCACAAATCAGAAAAATAGATTGGTTAGCAAGGGGATGGATTGGCAAAATACATTGCTGCCATGCAGCTGCTTTTCAGGCGAATCAGGTGGCTTAAATTGGTTGCATGTTGGTCAGATAGCTTGGGAGTAGAGTGTTTCTCAACCTGTTTGGAGTCAAGGACTGCTAAATTCTTCGTGCAGAGTTTCAAGGACCACTACATTCTTCATGCGTTTCCCAGACCAGCAGTTAGTAAAGGGGTTTCAAGTTTAAGTTTATCTATCTCTATCTATCTATCTAACAGACTTCTATACTGCCCAAAACTTGCATCTTTGGGCAGTTTACAATTAAAATAATATAAGCATTAAAATAATTAAATTTGGAATCTTTTGCAAACATGGAATATTAGGGGTTCTCAACCTTGGATCCCCAGATGTTGGTGGACTTAAACTCCCATGACTCCCAACCACAATGGCATTTGGCCATTATGGTTGGGGATTATGGGAGTTGAAATCTACCAACATCTGGGGACCCAAGGTTGAGAACCCCTGAATCTAAAAGCCTGGGTGAACAAACATGTCTCCAGTATGTCTTCAGTATGTGCGGGGTGGGGGTGGGGGAGCTTGTGATTGCTCAATGGAGAGGGGATGTTGGGCCATTAGAAAAATTCAAAAGCTACATGGGGCCAACAAAAACAACACACAAGCAAGCTTTTGAATTCCCCAAAACTCTTCATCAGGCTGGATGTCAAGCAAAGCAAAAAGGAGCTGAGGAGAGGAGAGCTGGGCATGTTGTCAGTAGAGCCCGAAGTCTACAGTTTAGTCTACATGATGGAGGTGGAGTTTTAGCAGGAGTTGTGTAGTCGCAGGGCTGGATCCAGACAACGTTAATCAGGACCACCCACTGAAATTAATTTAGTCATCTCTCATTTGTGTCAATACTGCTTGGTCATGATCACCTGACTTGATCTGGCTCCTGCTCTTAGATTTGCACTTTGTGAGGCGGACCTTATGAAACCCACGCAGCTCCTCTAAAACTCCTTAAAAACGGTTACGTGGCAGGTGCTGGGAATGGGCTTTTTTTGGTGAAAGAAAATATGAAGAAGAGCGGTGGAGACCTGGTGTTAAAGGGAAGGAGGCGATTCTGAGATGGCAGCAGGGCGTGGGGCTTTGTAGTGGTGGATGCCTCGTCTTCCTTGCTGGGGAGACAAGGCACTGTTAAGGGTGGGTGAGGCAATGGTGCACTGGACCGCGCACAGAAGGTCGCCTGGGTCCAAGAGCTGCCACCTCTGTGCTTGCGCACCAGAGTGTAGCAGGTGTTCTCCCATCCTCTCTCACAGCGCGGGCTTCTGCGCCCCCCTCCCAACTCCCCTACTTGCACCAATCACATCAACCTGCCTTTGGGGCTGCACAGCTCACGTGGTCCCACATGCTGCCTGCATGTTGCTGCAAGGCAAGCCTAGGCCTAGGGGGTTCGGTGTTTTGGCGCCAGCGGGGGTAGTACCTTAAGGGTGGGGGAGGGTGAACTCACCCCTTCCGCCATATTTCCCCCACCGGTGCTCTGTTATCTTTAAGCCCCTCGGGGCAGCAGTGTTCCTCCTTGCCGCCCCGTTTCCCCCATCAGCCAGAAGTAGCCTGCGTGTGTGCGCCCGTTGTGCCGCGTGCATGGCAGACAGGTGTACGCACGCTCACTACTTCTGGCCGATGGGGGAAACAGGGCGGCAGGGAGGAATGCTGCCGCCCCGAGGGGCTTAAAGATAACAGAGCGCCGGTGGGGGAAATGCGGCAGGAGGGGTGAATACACCCTCCCCCGCCCTTAAAGTACTACCCCTGCCAGTGCCGAAGTTATTCGTGCACATCCCTATAAAGGGGACTGCAGTCTTCCACCGGCGGTGCAGATCAGGGGGTTATAGGGGGCCGAGGGACTACAACACCCCACCAATGCAAGAGGGAAATGGCGTTCCCTCTCAAGCTGCCTTGGCTGCAACAGGCAGCTGGATTTGGTTGGGATCAGACACATTGGTTGGGATCAGACACGAACCGTGCTGGGCATCAAATCCCCAGGATCACTTCATTACAGTGTCATTCATCCAATGACACTTTTGCATGAATGCACAAAATGGTATCTTGCCTCTCCCCCACACCACGCCACCTCGCTCTGCCACATAGCCCTCCTTGGTACACGTGCTTGCTCCCCCTCCCCCGAGGAAGATCCACCTGCACTCCCTTTCTGCAAAGCCCGAGCCAAGGCGGCCCTCCTCCCTCCCTCCACCGCTTAGCCCTCACCACGGCATGATCCCGGCCAGAGGTTCCACCCCCTGGTAAGGTCACAAAGGAGACCGCCGTCTTCCACCAGCGGTGCAGACCAGGGAGTTACAGGGGACTGAGGGACCACAACGCCCCACCGATGCAAGAGGGAAACAGCGTTCCCTCTCAAGGCGCCTCGGCCACAACAGGCAGCTGGGTTTCAATCAATCAATCTCTGGCTGCAAACAATGAGCATGCAAGAACCAGCAGCCCCTCAAGTGGCGCCTACTGCCATACCTTTTCCTCGATGCCACATACAGTTTGAAGCTGTAAAGACAGAGAATAAGATAGCTGTAGGAAGATCTCAGCAACACATGGAGGCATGGCGCAAGCAGGGTCCCGCGCCTCCGTGATACTACTCCTCTTCCTCTTCTGTGCCATGTGCAAAACTGAGGAAGTGAGTGCCTTAATTGCAGTTGTTTGGGGGGGGGTGTTGACTCCCAGTCACGGACCAGCACTTAACCCTTTGCGGACCAGCAGCGGTCCAGGGACTGGTGGTTGAGAAACTGTGGACTAGACCTTGCTAGAAGATAAACATGGCGAGGCTCCTGGTTTCACTATAATTTAGGCAGATAGGCTCCTGGTTTCACTATAATTTAGGCAGAGGGAGTCTGGATGGGGATTTTTGGAGGGTTTAAGCCAATTCTCAAGTGTAGTTGGAGAAACCTATTTTTGAATATGAATCTCCACTATGCTTGCATTTCTCAGAGGGCGAACCCATGTATGGGTTTTTGCTCCCATAAAGACAATGGTTGATATACCTAACTGTCTCTGCCACTGACCATCAATACCTAGGTCAGAGACAAATGCATTAAGAATGAGAAAGGAGTCCCTGTTCTAAAATGGGTCCTTGCAGGAAGGGGCTATATCTACCTGTTCTGCAGCTTTGCTTTTTGTTGGAATGAAGAAGTTGGAGATCTGCTTGGCAAGGAGAACTCCAGGCAGCTAGGTTCTTGCCTTGCAACAAATTGAGTCCCAAAAATAGTGATTTCAGCTCAGAGATTCTCAGGCTTGGGAATCTCTCTAGGACTCATCCATAGAACACACTCTTATCTGGGTTTGCAATGGGATGGATGTGCAGGATGACGAGACATTTAAAAAGGCACTGAAGACACATTTATTCACCCAGGCTTCTAATTAGATTTATGGTTTTAAATTTTTAATGTTGGTTTTAAATGATTTTAATGTTAATGATTTTAATGGTTAAATGATTTTAATTGTTTAATTTATTTAGTTTTGATTTTAATTGTTTTGTTTTTACTTTTATGTAAACTGCCCTGAGCCATTTTTGGAAGGGCTGTATATCAATCAAATAAATAAACAAGCTAGGGCAGCCTTAGTCCTTTGAAACAGTGGCTTGGAAGTAAATTCAAATGTGAGTTAGCAGGCTAGCGAAAGCTAACCAAAATGCTGGTTGAAACGATGAACAGAAATTGCTTCCACAGTCACTGAACAAAGAACTAGTTTTTGGGAGAGGGTTTTATACCTTAAAGGTTAAGCATGTTGGCAGAAAGTTTGATCACCTTCCACCTTCTAGAATGGAAATTCTTATTTGAGTCTCGACTAAGCTTAGGATTCAGACTGGCTGAATTACCTAAGGGCAGCGCTCACTATGGGTGTGAGGCTCATCTTCCGAAATTGATCTAATCATGAGGTTCTAGTCCTCAAGGCTTAGTCAGCAGTAGAAAATAGGTTTGGCACTTGAACAGGGAGATTGCTTTGTTGAGGAATTTCTGATCAGCTTTAATTTCCTGGGGAAGGTTTCTTTGGATATGAATACCAAACTTGTTTGCAGACATTCTGGGGCCTTCCCAAGTAATCCAATTTACTCAGAGACTTGTTCAGCCCTTTTGTTGTTGTTATGACGCATGGGAGAGGGGCGCCGATGCCAAACCTACCATATCTGGTAGGTTCTTTGGTTTTTAGTTTTAATAATACTCAAATCAAATCATTTAGTTTTAATAATTCTCAGTTTTTGGTTTTTAAAATAACTTTTAATTTGAAACTTAATTCTGATTGTGTTTTTAGCCTGGACTTTTAACGTGTTTACTTAATTTGGTTAATTTTATTTATTTTACAATGTATCTATTATATTGTTGTTGTGAGCCACCCCAAGCAGAAGTGTACTGGCAGGGTATAAATATTTTAAACAAACACACACACACCTTCTCTCACCTCCCATTGTCAAATGTGTTGTCCTCTTTGGTCTCTGGTAATGCCAATTACCAGAACCTGAGAGTCCTGTTTCTGCCTGGCAGACCCATAAACATAACTTGGGCTGAATAAGGAGATTACTCCTAACATTGTATTTCTGATCAGAAGGTTGGAAGGTCACTTGAGTATGACTCTCAGGGACATATTTTTGTGAAGCACAGAACCTCCAGAGGGAAGGAGGATCCCCAAAAGTTGCCTCTCCTCTTCATGTGTGAGTGAAAACATTCTCCATGTACAGCTCTTAGCTTGGGTGTCAGCCACTGATGATTTTCTTCTTTATTTTAACATTTTAAAATGCTTGCTTTGCAAGCTCAGGTTGGAAGGGAAAGCATGTAAGTGCTTAATTGTAATTAGAAATATTTACTAAGTGAACAAAATGTACAATTAACACAGTTGCAAAAACAAATCCTTCAATTAAAAAAATATTGGTTAAGAGGATAAGGTTGGAATGAAAAGACAGAACAATAAAATAGCAATACAAATTAGAAAAATATTTCATATCCCTGCTAACTTGGCAAGGAGGCACCTTTTAATGTGGTGATTCTCTTTATTTAGCAGGGGGAGAGTAACTGGCCCTATCCACCCCCCCAGAACAGTACTTCCAGTGACTGTTGCTGGTGTCTGTCTTACGTTTCTTTTTAGATTGTGAGCCCTTTGGGGACAGAGATCCATTTTGTTTATCTTGTTTATTTGTTATTTCTCTGTGTGAACCGCCCTCAGCCATTTTTGGAAGGGCGGTATAGAAATCGAATAAATAAATAAAATAAATATCAAATCCTCCATATACTTTAGTGGGGGAATACAGGACTTACTGGCATAAAAACCAGATCATGGTGTGAAGATACATCATACTACAACAAAATGTTTTAATAAATAAATAAATAAATAAATCATGCAGCAAAGCAACCAAACCTAAGAAGATCTAAATCTGATCACTATCTGAGACTGCCTATGAACCCTTTGTATACCACCTTGAGTGTCATGAAAGAAATGTGGGAGACTGTTACATCCTCATGGAAGAAAAGTAGGATACAAATGTAATAAGTGGAGGGTTTTTGTGCACCAGTAAAAGCCAGTGTGGTGTAGTGTACAGTTTCTCAACTGCCGATCCATGGACCGGTGCCAGTCCATGACAAGTCAAGTGACGGTCCGTGCCTTGGGCAATTACACCTCCCCACCCGCCACGTGCTGCAAACCTCCATGTTTTTAATCCTATCTAATAAAAGGCTTCAGCGTGATCCTGTGCGCCCGTGTCTTTTTTGGCAGTTCTGAGCATGCGCGGAGCGCATGCTCAGAACTGCCGAAAAAGATACGGCCATCCAGACACGGGCGGCCATGTTGTCCAAGATTAGGGGAGGGAAGAAACGGCAGCGGCGGAAGAGCCCTGCCTTTAAAATTAATGTCGGGCCGGGAGGGAAGAAACGGCAGCGGCGGAAGAGCCCTGCCTTTAAAATTAATGTCGGGCCGGGAGGGAAGAAACGGCAGCGGCGGAAGAGCCCTGCCTTTAAAATTAATGTCGGGCCGGGAGGGAAGAAACGGCAGCGGCGGAAGAGCCCTGCCTTTAAAATTAATGTCGGAGCTGCCCGGGAGAGAAGAAACGGCAGCGGTGGAAAAGCCCTGCCTTTAAAAGTTAATGTCCAAGACCCAAGTATGCACTAATCACAATCCGCCCCCCTGCCCGCCCAAACACCCGTTAGCCAACACACACAAAAAGAAAACAAGTGCTAACACACTACACTCCCCCCCCCACAAAAAAACAAAAAAAAAACCAGGAAAAAGTCCCCTCCCCCCACCAGTCAAGGGCGGGGGGGGAAGAAACGTTAATTACGTATGCGTAAAAAACAAAAAAACCTAGCGCCCGTTATTATAACGGGCTGAAAAATACTAGTATATATATATACTAGTATTTTTAAGCCCGTTATAATAACGGGCGCTAGCTTTCTTTTCCCCGTTTAAGCTTTCTTCATATATATATTTTGTTTGTGTGTGTTTGTGTGTCCCTGTCTCTCTTCGTTCCTTTCCTTTCCTTCCTTTTCCTTCTCTCTTTTTTTGTTTTTTATATGTTTTATTCTCTACGTTATCTTTTTCTCTCTTCTTTCTATAATGGGCATGTTCTTTGGTTTTGTGTGTGTGTGTTTTCCCTTTTCTCTTTTTCTATGTTTTTTCTCCCTTTTTTCTTCATTTTTATCTTTTTTCCCCCTTCCTCTCTCTTTATTTTGTTCTTTCCTTTCCTATCTCTCTCTTCTCTCTTTTTCCTTCATTTCTTTTCTTTTCTCTGTTGTTCTGTCTCCCTCCCTCATTCCTTGTTTTGTCTTTTGCTGTCTGTTTTTCTTTTTGTCTGTCTGTCTCTCTGTCTTTGTTTTCCTCCACCCTGTTCTAATTTTCCATTCCCTCTGTGGTTTTTTTGCAGGGGACAAAAAGTTCCTTCCCGGCCCTCAATAAGGGCCACCAGTAAAACCCACACTACATCTAGGGACAGGAGGGAGGGGGTTGGTGCTTTTAATGGACTGAGGAAGGGAAGCCGGAGTGTGTACCTGTAGTCAGCCAAAGACCCACCCCCCGCCTACCTCAGCCAATCTGCTGCAAGAAATGGCCTTATTGTGCCTTGTTTGAATGAGGCAGCGGTAAAGCCATGCCCCAAACAAATAGAGAGTGGGCGACTGCATTCTTTTCACAGATCTTTTTCATCACATGTAGTTTGGCACTCATTCTCACCTTTTTTGAAGATACCAAACAGTAAATCCAGTTGCACCCAAATCAAATATGTTCCAATCTTATTGAAGGCTGATTCTCCCTCCCCATATTCAATAAATCTCTGGTTTATTCTCACTTTTTTCCCTATATGTCAAAACTACTTCGAAAGGTACTTACTTCCACAGGGACCTAACCACTAATTGCTTAGGGAACTTTTGATTTTATCTGCTATGAGTGGAATTCTATAAAAAGAAAGGGGGCAAGATGCGTGTCTTGGGGCGCGCGCGTGTGGATCGGCGGTGCTGGCTGGGGTGAGAGGCGCCCCCGCCCACCTCCTCTCCCCCCGCGAAGTTGCTGCCTCTCAGCACGTCTGGTTGGGGGCCATGGCTTCCCGTGCAAGGAGGGAGGAGAAGTCTGCTTGAAGGCGGAGGGAGAGTAGAAGGAGAGGAGAGGACTCTGCGCTGCCGCCCAGGAGAGGATTCGGCCAGCGCGCCTCGCAAGCTGCTGCCTCCAGAGCGCGCCGTCGTGAACAGTAAAGGCGGACGGGCTTCCTCTGCCCTCGTTGCCCTGCAGGGGTCGGGGCGAGGAGGGGGCAGCGATGATGAGCCATCAGCACATGCGCGTGTGTGTGGGGCGCGCGGGTAGAATTGCACGCTGGAGAGGCGGGGTGGTTGCATTGCGCTCCCTTGCGAAGCTGCCCCGGGCGGCCGGGGCGGCCTGGTCTGATGGGCGTGTCGGGGAGCGAGACTTGGGCAGCTAGGAGGGCGGGAGGACGGTCGGCGGTGGCGGGAATTACATGGGCTTACTTCTGCCCTCCTCGTTGCCGTTGGCGGGCCAGCTGCTGCCGTCTTTGCTCTTCTGCCACCCGCGGGAGGCCTGGAGCCGCCGCCGCCGCCTCTGGCTCCCTGCGGCTGCCGCAGCCACTTCTTCCCTCCCCGTGGTGGTGCCTTTGGCCTCCCTGCGGGTTCCCTGCGGCTGCTGCAGCCGCTTCTTCCATCCCCGTGGCAGCAAAACAGCAAACATGGCCGCCTGGTGCCTGTCTCCGGTTCTGCTTCGGCCGTTCTGCGCATGTGCTCCGCGCATGCTCAGAACGGCCGAGGGAGGCACGGACACACACTTGGTGTCCGTCCACGGACGGACACCAAGGCTTTTATTAGAGAGGATATATTTCCATTCCAGCCTCTGTGCAGCTGAGGGGATAGCTGGGGGTGGTGGTGGTGGTGAACCAGTAGTCCTCCTTCTAACCCCCCCCCCGGCCCGGCGGTGGCAGCAGCAGATACTGATATCAGAGCAACGCCGAGGCCTGCCGTCTGGCCTGGCGTCGCTTCCCAACTGCAAGGCGCTGCGCGGTGGGGTGGTTCTTTCCATCAGTTTGGTTTTAAACTTTCTCTCCCTCCCTCAAGCCAAACCCACCTATTCTTTTTCCACCTTTCTTTTCTTGCTTTTTCTCTTTCTTTCTCTCCCTTCAAACCTGCCCCATCCCCTTTTCCTTTCTTTCTCCATCTCATTTCTCTCTTTCCTTCTTATAAAAGCCTGTGTGGTGAAGGATCAAAGTATAATCTTATCAAAAATGAAGATCAAAACTTCTCTAATATTTTTCCTTAGATGTGCTCCGTGTTAAGTGTGATGATTTGGCAGAAGTGGAAAGGAAGAACAATGCATTTTATTATGATGTATCTTGTACATTGTATTTTATTTTATTAGAATTTTTAGTTCAATTTATTTTATTTTAATTTAAATTTATCTTGGCCTGCCAGAACTTCAAAAGTTAAATTTTAATTAAATTCATTTTAATTAATTTCACTTTAATTTGATTTAATTAATTGATTGCTATTCAGTGTTACTTTAATAATCAGCACCCTAAAAATTGACATCGGCCCTCATCAGCCAACACGGTCAGTTTTGGCCCACCAGGTCATTTGAGTTGTGAACGCCTGTAGTATAGTACTAATAGATAAACTTGAAACTCCTTTACTAACTGCTGGTCTGGGAAACTCTGCAGGAAGAATGTAGCGGTCCTTGAAAGTCTGCACAAAGAATTTACCGGTCCTTGACTCCAAAAAGGTTGAGCAACACTGGTGTAGTGGTTAGAGTGCTGGACTAGAACTGGGGAGACCTGAGTTCAAATCCCCATTCAGCCATGATACTTGCTGGGTGACTCCGGGCCAGTCACTTCTCTTTCAACCTAACCTACTTCACAGGGTTGTTGTTAGGAGAAACTTAAGTATGTAGTACACCGCTCTGGGCTCCTTGGAGGAAGAGTGGGATGTAAAAATAATAATAATAATAAAATAATAAAAATAAAAGATAGCAGCACTAGACCTAATGGAAAAATGATAAATGGTGGAGAGCGCACCAGTTGAAAAAATATTTCTGTTATAAATTTGGGTAGGTGCATGTGTATACTATAGGGATGTGCACAAATGACTCATGCAGGTGTGGGCGGGGCATGGTTTCCTTAAGAAGCAGGTAAGCCGGTCATTACCTGCTCTGCTGCCGCCCCACCACTTTTCCAGGTGCGGCACTCACTCTAGCAAAGACTGCAGTGCATAAGAACATAAGAACAGCCCTGCTGGATCAGGCCCAAGGCCCATCTAGTCCAGCATCCTGTTTCGCACAGTGGCCCACCAGATGCCGCTGGAAGCCACAGACAGGAGTTGAGGGCGTGCCCTCTCTCCTGCCATTACTCCCCTGCAACTGGTACTCAGAGGTGTCCATGTGTGTGTCGACGCCGTGTGCGTAGACTGCAGGGAAGAGCACCACAGCCTTTGCTAGAGCAAGCACCATGCCGAGAAAAGCAGTGGTGCAGCAGTGGAGCAGGTAAGCAACTGCTTCTTAAGGGAACCACTCCCCGCCTCCGCGAACCGGTTTGGCTTTGGGCCCCTGAGCTGGTTTGGCACTTCCCAAAAGAGGTGCCGAACTGGCTTGTGCACATCCCTAGTATAGTAATGGCAATGAAATAGAACAAGCCTGCAATGGGAGTGTTTCTAAGATATTAGATTAAGAGAATGTTGCAAGTCTATTTTTATCTTGGAATTTAATACATTTCTAAAGCAAAATCTCTCCTTTTAAAGATAGCTTGGCAGTTGAATAATTGAATGTAATACAAAACATGGTCTTATGGTAAAACAATAAAAGGTTTTGCAGCTGTGTTGATCTAGTTAGAAAGTCTAAGAAAATCTGTGTCATTTTAACCTCAGATGGCAGTTGTAACAAGGTACCTTTCTCTCTCTAAAACCTCCAGAATTCCATGACCTCACTCAGGGTGCTGCTGAACTGCTCTGTGACAGCACTATGCATCCAAATATACAGCGTCCTTTCAAGCATTGGGCTAAGTGTTACCTGAAAAACCTCTGAGTCTTGCTCCATCACTGATAGCTCATTGTATTTGGTCTACCACTTTTGGATCTTCGTCATTATTATGATTACAGTACAGTGTCACATGGTACATGGTGTGCAACAAAAGTTTCATAAAGCAAAAATCAGGCTGGTTTCTGCCTCCAAGTCCTCCTTGATACTGTTGAAAGATAAATGAGAAAAAAGAACAAAGCAGTATATATTTTAAAAAAGTTGTTGGTGGTTGTGTTTGTGGAAAACAAAGTCATACTTCCTGATTGTCTACACATATCAAATTTTGCATACACAATTCTGCAACTGAAATTAGCTGAACAAGCTACTTTTTACATTAGAATATGCTGGTGGGGGTGTGTAATTTCTTTTTTAAATTTGTAGCAGAAATTCTGACTATAATCCTCAGATATTAACTGTTATTGTTCTGAACAGATTTCTCACACTCAATCAGATCAATAATTAAAAACAAAAAACAAAAAACCAGCTTCATGCCCAAGAGAAGCAGATCTTTCTCAGATTCAAATTATCTGTGATTCAAATTTACCATATATGGTAATTAGTCAATAAAATGAATGTTTTCAAGTTGAAACCTTACACATTTCAAACTGTTCTTTTACTTCCCTTCCCTTACCACGCTTATAAAACGCTATATTACATATGTTTAATTTCTTGAACTTGCCTATAAGTGTAATCTATGCAAAATTACTTTGCCCAGTCAGCGATAGGCCTCATCTACTAGTTTGCAATATCTTCAGATGCCAACTGAAGCCATATCAGATGGCATATCTTCAGATGCCAACTCAGCTCAAACCCATTTCAAACTAGCTTTAGAGTGGGCTATGGGGTTGTGTCTGCCTTGGCCTGATGGATGACCTGTATCAGGAAATCGACAGAGGGACATAAGAACAGCTCTGCTGGATCAGGCACAAGGCCCATCTAGTCCAACACTGTGTTTCACACAGTGGCCCACCAGATGCCTCTGGGGAGCGCACAGGCAAGACGTATGCGCGTGCCCTCTCTCCTGCTGTTGCTCCCCTGCAACTGATATTGAGAGGCATCGTGCCTCTGAGGCTGGAGATGGCCCACAGCCACCAGAATAGTAGCCATTGATAGACCTGTCCACCATGGATCTGTCTAAGCCCCTTTTAAAGGGGCTAAATTGGCAAAGGGGCACCTTTTAATGTGGTGATTCTCTTTATTTAGCAGGGGGAGAGTAACTGGCCCTATCCACTCCCAGCACAGTACTTCCAGTGACTATTGCTGGTATCTATCTTATGTTTCTTTTTAGATTGTGAGCCCTTTGGGGACAGGGGTCCATTTTGTTTATCTTATTTATTTATTATTTCTCTGTGTGAACCGCCCTGAGCCATTTTTGGAAGGGCGGTAGAGAAATCAAATAAATAAATAAATTAAATTAAATAAAGCCATCCAAGCTGGTGGCCATCACCACATCCCATGGCAAAGAATTCCATAGATTAATTTTGTGCTGAGTAAAAAAGTACTTCCGCTTGTCCGGTCCTGGTTGTAGTGTTGCGAGAGAGGGAGAAAAATTTCTCTTTGTCCACCCTCTACACTCCATGCATAATTTTACACACTTTGATCATGTCTCCCATTAGTTACTTCATTTCTATGGTAAAGAGCCCCAGATGCTGTAGCCTAGCCTCATAAGGAAGATGCTCCAGGCCTCTGATCATTTTGACTGCCCTCTTCTGCAGCTTTTCCAGTTCTACAACATCCTTCTTAAGATACGGTGACCAGAGCTGCACGCAGTACTCCAAATGTGGCTGCACCATAGATTTGTATAAGAGCGTTATAATATTATCATTTTTATTTTCAATCTCCTTCCTAATTATTCCTAGCATAGAATTAGCCTTTTTCACAACTGCTGCACACTGAGACGACACTTTCAATGAGCTATCCACCACGACCCCAAGATCTCTCTCCTGTTCAGTCACCAACAGCTCAGATCCCATCAGCGTATATGTGAAGTTGGGGTTTTTTGCCCCAATGTGCATCACTTTACACTTGCTTACATTGAACCACATTTGCCATTTTGTCACCCAGTCCCGCAGTTTGGAGAGATCTTTTTGGAGTTTCTCACAATCCGTTGTAGATTTCACTACCCTAAATAATTTAGTGTCATCTGCAAATTTGGCCAGTTCACTGGTCATCCCAACTTCTAGATCGTTTATAAACAAGTTAAAGAGCATTGGTCCCAGTACCCTGGGGGACCCCACTTCCTACCTACGTCCATTGTGAATACTGTCCATTTATTCCTGCTCTCTGTTTCCTGTCCTTCAACCAGTTACCGATCCACACATGAACCTGTCCCCTTATTCCATGACTGCTAAGTTTCCTCAAGAGCCTTTGGTGGGGAACTTTATCAAAAGCTTTTTGGAAGTCCAAGTATACTTTGTCAACCGGATCACCTTTATCCACATGCCTGTTGACACTCTCAAAGAACTCCAGAAGGTTAGTGAGGCAAGACTTTCCCTTGCAGAAGCCATGCTGGTTCTCCTTCAGCAAGGCCTGTTCTTCTATATGCGTAACAATTTTGTCCTTAAGTATGCTTTCCATCAATTTACCCGGCACTGAAGCTGACCGGCCTGTAGTTTCCATAACTCCCCCAGGATCCCTTTTTGAAAATCGGAGTCACATTGGCTACTTTCCAGTCCTCTGGTACAGAGCCTGATTGTAGAGACAAGTTATATATTTTTGCTAGGAAATCGGCAATTTCACATTTTATTTCCTTCAGAATTCTTGAGTGGATGCCATCTGGTCCTGGTGATTTGTTAATTTTTAGTCTTTTAAGACAGTTTAGAACATCTTCCCTTGTCACCTCAAACTGGCCCAGTTCTTCAGCCACTAAACTTTTCAAGCTCAATTTTTGAGAAGGTATATGGTCAGTATCCTCTGATGCAAAGAACTCATTCAGCTTCTCTGCAATCTCCTTATCCTCCTTAATAATCCCTTTCACACCCTCATCATCTAAGGGTCCAACTTCCTCCCTGGCAGGTTTTCTAATTCTGATATATTTAAAGAAGTTTTTGTTATTCCGCTTGACATTTCTAGCGATATGTTCCTCAAACTCTCTTTTTGTATCCCTTATTGTCTCCTTTTATTTCTTTTTCCAGAGCTTATGTTCCTTCTTGTTCTCTTCATTTGGGCAGGAATTCCATTTTCTGAAGGAAGTCTTCTTCCCTTTTATAGCTTCCCTGACTCTACTTGTTAGCCACGCTGGCATCCTCCTGAACTTGGTGGCACCTTTCCTCCTTCTTGGTATATATTTCAACTGTGCATCTGGTACTGTGGTTTTAAATGAGTTCCATGCTTTCTGGATTTGACCCTCCTGACTTTCCTTCATACCAGTCCCCTCATTTTTGAGAAGTTTCCTCTTCTGAAGTCCAGTGCATCTGTTGGACTTCCTTGACAATTCTCCACTTGCATATATGTTGAATTAGATCACACTATGGTCACTGCTACCCAATGGTTCTGCAACTCTGACATCTCTTACCAGGTCCTGGGCACCACTCAGGATTAAATCCAAAGTCACCATCTCTCTGGTTGGTTCCATGACTAACTGTTCTAAGGTACAGTTTTTTAGCATGTCTAGAAATTTGGCCTCTATGTCATTGCCTGAATGTGAATTTACCCAGTCTATGTGTGGGTAGTTGAAATCACTCATTATTAATGCCCTATCTCTCTTTGATGCCTCTCTTATTTGTTTCTCCAACTCCAGGTCACTCTCAGCTCTTTGATCTGGAGAGCGACAGCATATCCCTAGTAACATATTTCCTTTCAGTCCTCGTAATGTTACCCATAATGATTCTGTGCAGGACTTCAGTTCACCTAGGTTTTCTAGCTTATTGGAATCCATCCCTTCTTTGATATACAGTGCCACACCCCTAATCCTCCCCTCCCTGTCCCTTCTATAGAGTTTATAACCAGGAATAATTGTGTCCCACTGGTTCTCACCATTCCACCATGTTTCTGTTATACCCACTATATCTAGGTTTTTTTTAGTAACCAAGTACTCCAGCTCACCCATCTTGGCTCGGAGGCTTCTGGCATTGGTATATAGACACCTATATGCCGGGTCCCTCACCTGGTGTTGGGGTGTGCTATCCCCCTTACCATAATTTGACCTATTTGGTAAGCTGTCCCGTCTTTCCTTCTGCTCAACTCCTGGCTCTACTCTGTTCCCTTCTGGTTTATCCAAAACATGTTCACCGTCACACCTTAGAGGATTTTGCCGGCTGAAGCAGATACCACCCAGTTCCTGCCGGCAATACCCCAGGCAACATTTTAAAAGCTGCTCTGTGACTTTCTTGATTTAAAGTGCCAGCAGTCTGGTTCCATCTTGGTTCAAGTGGAGCCCATCCCTTTTGTACAAGCTTCGCTTCCCCCAAAATGTATCCCAGTGCCTAACGAATCTAAACCCCTCCTCCCAGCACCACGGTCTCATCCACGCATTGAGACCCCTCAGCTCCACCTGTGTCACTGTCTCTGTGCATGGAACAGGTAGCACTTCAGAGAACGCTACCCTGGGGGTCCTGGACTCTCTGCTATGTTACCTAGCAGCCTAAATTTGGCTGCCAGAACCTCCCGACTGCATTTCCCAACATCGTTGGTGCCAATGTGCACCACAACAGCTAACTGCTCCCCAGCACTGCCTAACAGCCTACCTAGATGCAGCATGATGTCTGCAACCTTCACACTAGGCAGGCAAGTAATTGTGTGGTCTACACGCGGGTCACAGACCCATCTCTCTATGTCCCTAATGATCAAATCACCCACTACTAAGAGGCCCCCACCCCCTGGAGGAGTATCCTCTGTGTCAGAGGATATGGGTGCATCACCCAAGGAAGGGGTCCCTCCTAAGGGAGTGTTTCCCTCTTACTCAGACCAATGTCCTCCTTCCCTGAGAGCCTCATTCTCCATGACAGCAGAAGCTCCGTCAGCCTGGGAGTGGGATGACTCTACCACCAGGGGTGTATCTAGGGTAGGGCAGGCAGGGCACGTGCCCCGGGCGCCACTTGAATGGCCACCGTGCATGCGCAAATGGCCTCTGTGAGGCCCTAGGTCATGCCAGGCCTTGCAGAGGCCTTCTGAGCATGCGCAGTGGCCATTTTGTTTTCAGTGGCCATTTTAAAAAAAAAGATTATTTTTTAAAATGGCCACTGCACATGCTCAAATGGTACCTGCAAGGCCCTAGAGGCCAGCTGGGTCAGGGGGAACCTTTGCAAAAAACAAAAAACAAACCCTAGCCTTTAGGAAGCCCCCCAAAGGGGCTACAGGTAAAAATAAAATAAAAAATAATAACATAAGACACTGTACACATATTCAGATTGGCACTATGTACAGAGAATCAGGGCTTGTGAATACTGAGCTGACGCTTATGAGCTAGGATTGTATTCATTTGCTCTTAATTTGCTTCTTGTGATAAGTGAGTTAAATGTGATGTCTTAATAATATGGCTATTAATGGTGAGTTTGTCTTTGAATCAGTGTGAAATCCTTAATATTAAGGCCCACTGGGAGTTTCTTGTTCTCTTTCTCTCATTTTAACTGTCTTTCTGAAAGACTAGAATATATTCAAAGCAGTGACACAGTTTACTCTGCATATCCTTTAATTATTTTCAGAGTATCTGGGAAAAGTCAAATTTTAAAACTTATGAAATAGTGATGCTACAATGCATAGTAGAGAATTAGACAGGCACTTCTGTTTAGTTTTCCAAGTACACCTCCACATAGTATATGGGTATTTCATGAGCCCCAGTGTTGAAATTTGTAGTTTTCCAGCATTTTTGGATCTGGCTAAGTCCACTGCTAAATAGTTTTTGAAAGATTAACGAGCCTGACTTGTATTTTTCAGCTGATATTATGGTAAAGTTATCTGAAAGATGGGTGTCAGATGCTTGGACAGGGGGGGCGCAATTTCAGTGTTTGCCCTAGGCGCTATTTTCCCTAGATACGCCTCTGTCTACCACATCCTTGAGGGTCTCATGCACACACCTCTCTGCCTCCCTGAGCTTCTCCAGGTCAGCCACCTTGGCTTCAAGGGAACGAACTTGTTCCCTGAGATCCAAGAGCTCTTTGCATGGAGCGCACACCCACGACTTTTACCCCTCAGGCAGACAGTCATACATGCGACATACTGTGCAAGACACTGGGAAGCAGCCCCTCCCCTGCTGGCATTCTACCCTCATAATTAGTTTTATTGGCTATTTAGAGGATATGGGGCTTGAAGCTAAGTACTGGATACGGTTGTCAGCTAATTAATGGTTTTTAGTTTTGTCCTTCAAGGAAATTACAAAGGTTGGGTAGTACTCACCTTATTCTTGCACTGGATGTGTCCCCTGTGATGAAGGGGCACTACCTGTGTGCCTCCCCACAGAGTTTTCCACCAATCTCCTGCTAAACTCCTTCGTTATCTGTTTTCAAAGCTCCTCTGGTCTGAGCCCTGTATACAACACCAGCAGTCAAACTGACTCAGCTCAGGAATGTGAGTCCTCCCACAAGCTGGGGCCATCATCTGGAATGAATCCCCCACTCAGGCTTCTCCTCTGTCAAAGACACAAACACTTTCTCCCCACCAGAAATCAAACCCTAGGAGATTTCCAGCCCTAACAGACTTAGCTTCTCCTTCCTCTCTTGTTTCCTTGGTGATTTATTTATTTATTTTATTTCCTTGCTGTGTTCCCTTGCTTGATATCTTATTTAGGAGAGAAATACAAGCTTGTTGCTTCCTCTCTCTTCAAGACCAGCAAGCAACTGGGAGGAGGGGAGGAGGAAGAGAAGAAGGGAGTGTGACTCTGCTGGTTCTTTTGGATCTTTTGGCGGTGTTCAATACTATCAACCATGGTATCCTTCTGGATTGCCTAGGGAAGCTGGGGATAGGAGGCACTGCTTTGCGGTGGTTCTATTCCTATCTTTTAGGCAGATTCCAGATGATGGAGCTTGGTGATGGTTGCTCTTCAAAACAAGAGCTATTATATGGAGTCCCTCAGGTCTCCATTCTGTCACCAATGCTTTTTAACATCTACATGAAACCACTGAGTGAGGTCATCAGGGGATTTGGTGCAGGGTGTTATCTGTATGCTGATGACACCCCAATCTGTTTCTTCTTCTTATCATCATCATCATCATCATCATCATCATCATCAGGAAATGGCATTCACTCCCTAAATGCTTGCCTACAGGCAGTAATGGGCTGGATAAGGGATAACAAATTGAAGCTGAATCCAAGCAAGACAGAGGTGCTCATTGTGGGGGATCGGAATCTGAAGGATAAGTTAGATCTTGTGCTGGATGGGGTTATACTTCCCCAAAAGGAGTGTAACACGATTATTCCTGGAACAGGTACACAGCTTGGGAGTGCTCTTGGATCCAGGCCTCACTCTGGTATCTCAGGTGGAGGCTATGGCCAAGAGCGCTTTCCATCAGCTTTGGCTGATTCGACAGCTGTGTCCATTCCTTGAAGAGAACAATCTCAAAACAGTGGTGCATCAGCTGGTAAACTCCAGGCTTGACTATTGCAATGCCCTCTATGTGGGGCTGCCTTTGTAAATAGTTCGGAAACTTCAGTTAGTTCAAAGTGTGGCAGCCAGATTTGGGGCAACCTGGAGAGACCATCTTATGCCTGTTTTAAAACAGTTGTACTGGCTGCTGATATGTTTCCGGGCAAAGTATAAAGTGCTGGTTATTACCTTTTAAAGCCCTGAACAGCTTGGGTCTGGGCTACCTATGAGAGCGCCTTTTTCTGTATGATCCCTATCACACATTGAGGTCATCTGGAGAGGTCCCTCTCCAGTTACCACCAGTACATCTGGTGGCGACTCAGAACTGGGCCTTCTCTGTAGCTGCTCCTGGCCTATGGAATGCACTCCCAGCAGATATCCACAGTATAGGCTCGCTGTTGGCCTTTAAGAGAACCCTAAAGACTTACTTGTTTGGCCAGGCCTTCCAAGGTTTTAAAATTGTTTTTAAGTATTTTAATTGGTTTTAAATTGTGTTAAAATTTTGTTTATATTGTTTTAAGTAGTGTGTTTTAAATTATGTTTGTTTTTATGTTTTTAAAATTAGTTGTACACTGCCTGCCCACAGCCTCTGGATGGGGTGGTTTATAAATGCAATTAACTAACTAACTAACTAACTAACTGAAATTAGAGCTAACTGTTGTGCTAGGTGCATTATAGGGCAGTAATTCAGGACTCCCCTACAAGTGGAAGTGTGGATGATGATTACCATGCTTGGTTTTTAAATAGGGAACTAAATATTTGAAGGACATACATTCCAAAACTTTGATTTTATAATAATAATAATAACAACAATCCCCAGTGAGGCACTACCTTGGCGTGGTTGTGGGGCTTGCGTGCTTTGAGGAAGGTGAGAGCTATGCCAGAGCTCTCCAACCATACTGGACAGGTCTCACCAGAGGAGCCAGACAAAGAGTGCCTCTCCCATCAACAATATGGTGAGACGTAACTTTAATAAATCTATACCGGATCGGTCGTCGCCCGGGTCAACAAGGACCACGCCAGGTGCTGGAGTCCCTGGACATCTGGTGGCAAGTGGGCAACAGGACTCAGGATCTTCAGTTGAGCAACCAGGGCTGGAGACTGCAAGGTTACTGGAAGAAACGTTGCTTAACCGAAAAAAATATACGAAAAATGCCAACAAGGAAATAGTGATCTGCTATTACAAGTCTAGTCCAACTAGAAGAGGTTATTTAAAAAGAATGTACCAAATTTGGAAAGAGAAGCATCCAGATACAGAAATAGCAGAACAAAGGCTAGCAGACCAGAGAAGATTCATAATAAGAAATAAAGTATTCACAGGAGTTGAGCTGGAAGAACTGTAAAGAGCAACACAGGCTAAAGATATGGAAGAAGAATTACCACCAACTGAAGCAGTTGCTCAGGTGCAGGTGGAGGAGGTGTTGGAAATAGAGGATGCCACTGTGGCTGAACTGTTTCAAAATCAAAACCAGGCAACCTCCCCTTTGCCGTCACCTCAAAAACCTGAATGCCGTTTAACAGAAAAGCAACAAGAACTAAAGCAAAAAATAACTGAGCACATGAACCAAACAACCACCAGGGTTCGACTTCCAGCTCTAAAAACAGTTGCCAAAAAACAACTTGCTCAGGCATTAAAAGATGTAAATGCTGCACTTGCAGAAATAACCAATAATTTGCAAGAAACAACCCAACTAATGTAATGCATCAACAACAACAACACAGAGCTCGGATATAAGATCAGTGGACCTGTAAAAAAAGAAAGTAGTACATCACCTAAATGGAAGATTAGATTAGAAAATAAAATCTCCAGGCTTAGATCAGATGCTAGTAAATTGAAAGATATGAAAGACAAGAAGCTGAGGAATGAAAACACCAAACAGTATCTGATCCAAAAATACCACCTAGATTCAAGGAAAATTAAAGAAGTCCTGGAAATAAAAAATCAGCAAATAACAGCAGTGCCAAAGAAGATTAGCAGATACGAAGCCTGAATTACACAACACAGGCAGAATCTCCAATTCCTGTTGAATCAGTGACGTTTCTACCAAAGCATAGAAGGAGAAACTTCAAGAAACCTAGAAACACCAAATAAAGAAGAAACAGTGCAATTCTGGGGGAAATTATGGGACAATCCAATAGATTATAATAAAAAAGCAGGCTGGGTGAAAGAGGTCGAAAAATGTAACCAACAAATGCAAGATCTGATAACAACACCAGAATTAATAAGTGGAAGAGCAAAGAAAATTAAAAATTGGACTGCTCCAGGCGACGATGAACTGCATGGCTTTTGGCTTAAACACCTAACAAGCCTTCATAAACAACTATCAAAACAGTTCAATCACATTTTGTAAGGAGGTGATATTGAACAATGTCTAACAACTGGGAAAACTCATCTCATAATGAAAGACCCAGCCAAAGGTGCAGTTCCAAGTTATTATAGACCGATAACCTGCCTGCCAACCATGTTCAAATTATTAACTGGAATAATAGCAGATGGAGTGATGCGACATTTATTTATTTATTTATTTATTTAATTTATATCCCGCTCTTCCTCCAAGGAGCCCAGAGCAGTGTACTACATACTTGAGTTTCTCCTCACAACAACCCTGTGAAGTAGGTTAGGCTGTTATTAACTAACAAACAGCTTCCAGTTGAACAGAAAGGAAATTGCCCGAACACCAGAGGCACAAAAGACCAGCTGCTGATTGACAAAATGATTTTAGAAAATTGCAAGAGAAGAAAAACCAATCTAAGTGTTGCATGGATTGACTACAAGAAAGCCTTCAATTCATTGCCTCACACATGGATACTAAAATGTTTAGAAACAACTGGTGTCAGCAAAAACATTCAGATATTTATAAAAAAAGCAATGAGCATGTGGAGTACACAGTTAACAATCAATGGCGAGACACTTGGACAGGTTAGCATTAGAAGAGGCATTTTCCAAGGGGACTCACTATCCCCTCTGTTGTTTGTAATCGCCATGACCCCACTTTCACAAATACTAAACAAAAGAGGCCTCGGATACCAAACATCTAAAACATCAAGTAAAATAAACCATCTGCTGTACATGGACGATCTGAAGTTATATGGAAAGTCCCAGTCAGAAATCGAATCACTGCTAAACACTGTCCATATATTTGGTAGCAATATAGCAATGGAGTTTGAACTAGACAAGTGTGCTGCATTAATAATGAACAGAGGAAAAATAAGAAAAACAGAAGGAATAGAACTGCCCAATGGAAGCAACATCAAGAACCTGGAAGAGAAAGAACATTACAAATACTTGGGCATTCTCCAGGCTGATAACATCGCACACACTGAAGTTAAAAGAAAAATTGGAAGTGAATGCATCAGGAGAGTTAGAAAAATCCTCAAGTCCAAACTCAATGGCGGGAACACCATACAAGCCATAAACACCTGGGCTATACCTGTTATCAGATACACTGCAGGAATAATAGACTGGACCCAGGCAGAGCTAGAGACGCTAGATCATAAGACCAGGAAAATCATGACCATCAATCATGCTCTGCACCCCCGCAGTGATGTAGATAGGCTATACCTCCCTTGCAGCTCAGGTGGAAGAGGAATGCTGCAAGTCCATCAAACAGTAGAGGAGGAGAAAAGAGGCCTTGAAGAATATATCAAGGACAGTGAAGAAGATGCACTTCAAATGGTCAATAATGCAAAACTATTCAACACCAATGAAACAAAGCAGGCCTACAAGAAAGAACAAGTCACGAACCGATCAGAAAAATGGAAAAATAAGCCACTGCATGGTCAATATTTGCACAATATAAGTGGAAAATCAGACATCACCAAGACCTGGCAATGGCTTAAGAATGGCAACTTGAAGAAAGAAACAGAGGATTTAAAACTGGCTTCACAAGAACAGGCACTAATGCAATAAGAGCAAAAGTAGAAAAGTCAACAACAAACAGCAAGTGCCGCCTTTGTAAAGAAGCAGATGAAACAGTGGACCACCTAATCAGCTGTTGTAAAAAGATCGCACAGACTGACTACAAACAAAGGCATGACAAGGTAGCAGGGATGATACACTGAAACATCTGCAAAAAATACAAGCTACCTGTAGCCAAAAACCATAAAATTGAAAAAGTTGAAGAAAATGAAGATGTAAAAATATTATGGGACTTCCGACTACAAACAGACAGACATCTGCCACACAATACACCAGATATAACTGTAGTCGAAAAGAAAGAAAAACAAGTCAAATTAATCGACATAGCAATACCAGGAGATAGCAGAATAGAAGAAAAAGAAATAGAAAAAATAACAAAATATAAAGATCTACAAATTGAAATTGAAAGGCTGTGGCAGAAAAAGTAAATATATAGTAAATATAGTGTGCTTATATAGTAAATAATCCCAGTGGTAATTGGCGCCCTGGGTGCAGTTCCAAAAGACCTTGAAGAGCACCTCAACACCATAGGGGCCACAGAAATCACCATCAGCCAATTATAAAAAGCAACTTTACTGGGAACAGCTTATATTCTGCGACGATATCTATAACAACGGCAACAACATTGACAATAAAATTCTGGCATCCCAGGTCCTTGGGAAGGACTCGATGTCTGGATAAAACAAACCAGTCAATAACACCTGTCTGACTGTGTAAACAAGAAATAATAATAATAAATTTATTTTATCTGTTAGCTGCTCCATAACTAATTGTTATCTGGGCAGCTCACAACACAGCATGTAAATATGAAATAAAAACAAACAACACATTAAATCATAACAGACCAGGGCGGGGAGGAAATACGAAGTACAATACAAAACAATTTAAAACCTCTTTTTAAATCAGTTAAAAATCAAATTTGAAAATAAACATTTAAAAACCCTGAGTGAACAAAAAGATCTTTACCTGGTGTCTGGAACAAAGTGATGAAACCAGGTGAACCTCACTGGGGAAGCTATTCCATAAATGGGGTGCAACCACCAAAAAGGCCCTCTCCCTAGTAGCCACCCGCCTCACCTTGTTTGGTAGGGGCACACAGAGGAGGGCCTCCAAAGAAGATCTTACGGTCTGGGTTGGGACATATGGGGCAAGGTAACCTGGTCCCAAGCCAGCTAGGGCCTTAAAGGTTAAAAGCAGCACTTTGAATTGAGCCCGGAAACGGAATAAATATAGCAAGGACAAGCATTGCCTTGCTTTCTCTGTAAATAATTTTTTTTATATTTGTGGTTTCTTCAGAGTTTGGAATGTGCAAATTTGAGGGAGTTTTTAATATTTCTAGACTTCACAGAGAAAAATAATTTTGAAAAGGTATTTAAAAAAAAATATGTGAAATCATTTCTTGTTTAAAGTGGAAGAGTTACCTGACTCCAGTTATGTTTTCACCTACCCTATACATACTCCTTCATGCTGCTTGCTTAATTATATCTCCCCGCTGCTAACTGAACAAAGAAGCATCTTTTTAAAGTGCCAATTCTTTTATATTTAGTAGTGGCAGAGCAACTGGCCCAATTCACCTCCAGCACAGCATCAGTGGCTGTAGCTGGTTTCTACCGTTTCTTTTTGGCTGGGACAGGGAACCATATTATTTATTTTTCTATATAAACTGCTTTGAGAACCTTTGTTGATAAGTGGTATATAAATGCTTGTAGTATGTAGTAGTAGTCCTCCTCATACAGGTTGTCTGTTTGTCTGTTTGTTTTTGGATAGAGGTGACATTTCTACTCCAGGTTGGTATGTGGTAACTCCTGTTCATTTTCCTTTCTCTATGCAACTTACTTGTCACCATCTGCTCTGTTCACTTGGAGGCAGATCCTCCCCCGCCCGCTTTTAATTTTAGAAAAACTTGCTTGGATATGAGCAAGGAGGCTCCTTTCACTTTCTCTCTACAGCCAGTCTTTCTCCTGCTTCTGCAGCGAATGGACATAGGTTGGTACAGTAGTATATGGTAACTCTGTACATCTTCTACTTTCTAGACTTAGACTGTGGTTTGTCCTCCAATGCTCCTTTTGATTGTACTGCATACTGATGCAGCCATAGAAGTGGGAGTGAGACTAAAGCCTGGGCTTTGGGTGGTCCTTATATTGTGATAAGCTACAATGCTTTTCTATGTTCCTGGGGTACACACCTGTTATTTGCATCCTTGTCTTCCCTGGTGCTATTACTTAGATATTCTAAGCTCTTAAGAGTTCTAGAACATTAAGGCAAATAATTTTTCTTTGTTGTCCTTTAGGATGTGTTTAGTACGAATGAAGCAAGAGGGTCGAGCGGGAAAGTATATGTGTCGCTTTATAGTTCATTCTATGTGGGAAGATGTTGAACAACGTGGCAAGGTCATGGGAGTAAGTAGTCTTTGATACTGATTAATTTATTACTCAACAAGTATTGTTTTAGGATGTCAGAAAGCTAGTGCTTAACTATTCAGATGAATATGGTCATCTGAATACTATTCAGATGAATATGGTCATCTGAAGACTCACCATGGTCTTAGTGGTCCACATATGATTTTGCTATTAGGGATGTGCATGAACTGAGGTTTGTGCACAGGTTTGGCGCTGAACCAGTTGGGCGTCACAGGGAAGTGAGTGGTAAGCGGGATTTTTTAAAAAGAGGAGAGCAGGTCCTTACCTGCTCTCCACTGCCATATGAGCTTCCATATGGCACTGCCCCCAAGAACCCGTGTGCGGTGCCGGCACACATGGCTTCAGCAACACTGTGGACACCATGGACCTGCTGACCATGCAAATGGTTCCCAGGCATGCACAGGTGCTATATGCATGCTGGCACCGTGTGCAGGATCTTGGAGGCAGCACTGTCGCAGAAGGAAGCTGCATGCAGCAGAGAGCAGGTAAGGATCTGCTCTCCTCTTTTTTTAAAGATCCCACTTGCTTCTCTCCTCCCCACACTGCTCTCCTCCCTGTGGATGTGTACAAACCTTAATTCGTGCACATCTTTATTTGCTATTTAATATATCCAGGACAGTGAGTGACAGGACAGTGAACAGATGGTGTTCCCTTTAATCTGTCTCCATATCTACATCTGACCATAAACCCCAGCTTGGGCTGAATCTAAATCTTTCTTCACATTGAAGTAACTGCATCAGACTAACTCCTTAGCTGTGCAGTCATTCACATATTCCCCTAAAGTAGTTGTGCCAGAGGAGCAGGCAATTCACAACCACAGAAGAACAGTGTGGCTGCTACTTTGGTCAATGGTGGGGTAAACACCAGATTTTTCTTGATTTATCGAATAGTGTTTGTTTAATGGTGTTTGGAATGTTCATATGTTATGACTGCTTTGATGAACTACTATTTGAGACTTTTTTTTTTTTTGCTTGTAAGGCAGGATATCAAATTGGTTAAATAAATAAATTTGCCAACTGGCCAGTGATTTCTTGTTGCCTACAAAATGGCACAATGCAGTAGTTTAATGACGGCAGTATGCAATTGTGAACTAATTCCTAGTTCTTTCTAAGCATCTTTGACTGATTGTCCATGAATGAGCAGATAGCACTGACTGCTACAGGGAAGGGAGAAGAGTTTCTTTAAGGGCTTCTGTAGACAGATATAGTCTTCAACGTCTAGCTCTGTATCTGAAAGCTAACAGATTCTCAGATATTAAGTTGAAGCTTCTCAGATAACTCTTTGACGGATTCACATGACCAGTTCTTAAATAATCCCCTTCTGGATTAGAAGAAAAATATGCAGTTTATGAGCAGATTTAATTATAGTAAGCAACCGTCAGAGCATAGGAAGGTCTTGGATCCACCAATACATTATGTCACAGTTGGTAAAGGTACAGAAAAATGGTGATCAGAGCTAGCGATTTTTCAAGTACAAGTAATGCTCACAAGTGGCTAATCATGCAATAATTATTTCAGTATGTTAAATAAACATAGTTTGGTAATTTCAGGGTATAGTTTTGATTGTGTCTTCTGAAAGTTAGTGCCTTCTGGAGTTGTGCCTTCTGGTTAATTTCACCAAGATTATTTAAACAGCAGTCTGCCATGCAATAAAGAGTGAGGTAAAAACTTCTAGCATTACCGGAGGACATTCTTTGTAAGGTGTTTTCCTTTCTGAACTGTATCTCTACCTATTCTTTGCTTCTGTCTGGGCATAAGTAAGATACAGATGGTTGTTATTTTTTAACTGAGCAATAAAAATTGTTTTGCCAACAATTATACCTGCAAGCTATAAGAGGTCAAAGAGTCAAAAGAATAGCATACATCAGGGGAGAGATTCAGCATATAGGTGCTTATATGCCAGTGCCAGAAGCCTCCGAGCCAAGATGGGTGAGCTGGAGTGCTTGGTTGCTAACACAGAAATAGATATAGTGGGCATAACAGAAACATGGTGGAACAGTGAGAACCAGTGGGACACTGTTATCCCTGGGTATAAGCTCTATAGAATGGACAGGGAGGGGCACCTTGGAGGAGGGGTAGCACTGTATGTTAAAGAAGGGATAGAATCTAACAAGCTAGAAAACCTAGGTGGACTGGAGTCCTCCACAGAAACCCTGTGGGTGACTATACAAGGCTGGAAAGGGAACGTGCTACTGGGGACGTGCTATCGCCCTCCGGATCAATATGCCGACAGTGACTGGGAGCTGCAGGAAGAAATCAGGGAGGCGTTAAGGAGAGGCAGGGCTGTAATAATGGGTGACTTCAATTACCTACACATAGACTGGGTAAATTCACATTCAGGTCAGGACAAAGAGGTCAAATTTCTAGATACGCTAAATGACTGTGCCCTAGAACAGTTGGTCATGGAACTGACCAGAGAGAAGGCGACCTTGGACCTAATTCTGAGTGACACTCAGGACCTGGTGCATGATGTCAGGGTCATCGACCCTTTAGGGAACAGTGACCACAGTGCCATCAAATTCAGGATACATGCGGGGAAGAATCACCAAGGACGTCTAACACGGACATTTTGCATTTCAGACGAGGAAACTTCTCCAAAATGAGGAGTATGGTGAAAAGAAAGCTGAAAGGGAAAATCAGGAGAGTCACTTCACTCCAGAGTGCATGGAGTTTACTCAAAACCACAATACTAGAAGCCCAGTTAGACTGTATACCCAAAAGGAGGAAAGGTACCACTAAGTCCAGGAGGATGTCAGCATGGCTGACGGGTACCGTCAAGGAAGCCATAAAAGGGAAGAAGACTTCCTTCCGAAACAGGAAGGCCTGTCCAAATGAAGAGAACAGAAAGGAACACAAACTCTGGCAAAAGAAATGCAAGGTGACAGTAAGGGAGGCAAAAAGAGAGTTTGAGGAACATTTAGCCAAAAGTATCAAGGGGAATAACAAAAACTTCTTTAAGTACATCAGAAGCAGGAAACCTGCCAGGGAAGCAGTTGGACCATTAGACAATGAGGGAGTGAAAGAGATTATTAAGGAGGATTTGGAGGTTGCAGAAAAGCTGAATGAGTTCTTTGCATTTGTCTTCACAGCAGAGAATACTGAGCATATACCTGTTCCTGAACCAGGCTTTTTGGGGATGGAGGCTAGAGAGCTGAGTCAGATAGAAGTGACAAGGGATGATGTTCTAAACTGTCTGGAAAAACTGAAAGCTAACAAATCACCAGGGCTGGATGGCATCCATCCAAGAGTCCTCAAAGAACTCAAATGTGAAATTGCCGACCTCCTTGCTAAAATATTTAACTTATCCCTGAAATCGGGCTCTGTACCAGAGGACTGGAGAGTTGCAAATGTAACACCGATTTTCAAAAAGGGATCCAGGGGTGATCTGGGAAATTACAGGCCGGTTAGCCTAACGTCCGTTCCAGGCAAATTGATGGAAAGCATCCTCAAGGATAAAATTGTAAAGCACCTAGAAGAACAGGCCCTGCTGGGAGTGAGCCAGCATGGCTTCTGCAAAGGTAATTCTTGCCTCAACAACCTTTTGGACTTCTTTGAGGGTGTCAACGAGTGTGTGGATCAAGGTGATCCAGTTGACATAGTCTACCTGGACTTCCAAAAAGCTTTTGACAAAGTTCCTCATCAAAGACTCCTGAGGAAACGTAGCGGTCATGGGATAAGTGGACAAGTACATGTGTAGATTGCTAACTGGTTGAAAGACAGGAAACAGAGGGTAGGTATAAATGGAGAGTTTTCACAATGGAGGGAAGTAAGAAGTGGGGTCCCCCAGGGATCTGTACTGGGACCAGTGCTTTTAAATTTATTCCTAAATAATCTAGAAGCAGGGGTAAGCAGCGAGGTGGCCCAATTTGCAGATGATATCAAACTCTTCCGGGTAGTGAAATCCAAAACGGATTGTGAGGAGCTCCAAAAGATCTCTCCAAACTGGGGGAGTAGGCGACAAAATGGCAAATGAGGTTCAATGTTAGCAAGTGTAAAGTGATGCACATTGGGACAAAAAACCCCAACTTCAAGTATATGCTGATGGGATCCGAGCAGTTGGTGACAGACCAGGAGAGGGATCTTGGGGTCGTGGTGGGCAGCTCGTTGAAAGTGTCGACTCAATGTGCGGCAGCTGTGAAAAAGGCCAATTCCATGCTAGGGATCATTAGGAAGGGGATTTAAAATAAAACGCCTAACATTATAATGCCCTTATACAAAACTATGGTGCGACCACACTTGGAGTACTGCGTACATTCTGGTCACCACATCTTAAAAAGGACCTTGTAGAACTGGAGAAGGTACAGAAGAGGGCAACCAAGATGATCATGGGCCTAGAGCACCTTTCTTATGAGGCAAGACTACAACACCTGGGGCTTTTTAGTTTAGAAAAAAGACGACTGCGGGGTGACATGATAGAGGTCTATAAAATCATGCATGGTGTGGAGAAAGTGGAGAGAGAGAAATTCTTTTCCCTCTCACACAACACTAGAACCAGGGGTCACTCCATGAAATTGATTGCCAGGAGGTCTAGGACCAACAAACGGAAGTACTTTTTCACACAATGCGTGATCCACTTGTGGAACTCTCTGCCACAGGATGTGGTGACGGCCAACAACCTGGATGGCTTTAAGAGGGGTTTGGGTGACTTCATGGAGGAGAGGTCTATCAATGGCTACTAGTCGGAGGGCTGTGGGCCACCTCCAGCCTCAAAGGCAGGATGCCTCTGAGTACCAGTTGCAGGGGAGTAATGGCAGGAGAGAGGGCACGCCCTCAACTCCTGTCTGTGGCTTCCAGCGGCATCTGGTGGGCCACTGTGCAAAACAGGATGCTGGACTAGATGGGCCTTGGGCCTGATCCAGCAGGGCTGTTCTTATGTTCTTATGTTCTAAGCTTTTTTGAGACTTCATGTGGTTGAAACTTTTCTCCACTATATTTCAGAGTACAATTATGTCAACAGCTAGGTCTAAAGAAGAAAACTGAATATGAGTGAAGTCCCGCTCCACAAGAATCCACTCAAGAATGAATTCTTGTGGATCTTAGAGACACAGTAACTCTAATCCAGCTAAAATTAGTTTTGACTGACTTCTGTTGGTTTCAGTGGGACTCATTCACAACTATCTTAAGCTAGACCAAGAATGTTCCATTGTAGTAACTTTGTAGAATAAGTCCTTGCTGTATCTATACTTTATTCAGATATATTTGGTGTCTTTTTAAGAATGCTGAGGTTCATTGTGTCCATTTCTTTTCTTTCCCCTTCCTTTACATCTTTGATGCCTAATCATATAATTTTCAGTTAGTCTATAATTGTCTTTTTTTCTTTGCATTGCCCTGTGCATCCGTTAGGACCGACTGAATCAATGGACCAGTCTGGGTCATTCAAGTCTCACAAACCATAGTTTGCTGGATCATAAACAAGCATGGAAGGAGCAATGAACGCCTGCTCTCCATTGCTCTCTTCCCCTTTCCTCCTTCCCTCAAACTCTCAGCTAAATGCAAAGCTCCTGATTTGTAAAACATAGTTTCCCATGGTGTCCAAACTGGGAAACTGGTTTAAGTGACCCTGTAAACTATGACCTAATATCCTGGTTGGCAAGAATTGCTTAACCCTTAGTTTCCTGGTTTGTGCTGTCACAGGAAACTGGTTTCACAAACCGGAAAGCTTTCAGTTTAACTAGGCACAAAAAAAGAGGAGGAAAGTGGAAGGAGTGTGTGGAATGGTCACTTCCTTGCTTGGATTGTTCACGGTCCAACAAACTATGGATTGTTGGATCATAAGAATTTGGGTAGGATGAAAGCTGAAAAAAATTGATTTGCTAATACCTTTTTAAAACACTGTGTGATGCAAGAAGACAGAATATTTGGTGTGTACGTGTTTCCTGTCCTATGTGGTTAGCTAGCATATTGACTTTTTCCTTCGCCAATCATTTAAGAATTCTACTGAACATTGCTGCAGCTACTGTTAATAATTAGGAATGTGCATGAAACTGATTTTGCATTCTGTTTCAAGCTCAAAACGAAACACAAAATGGTTGAAACAGCAATCAAACCAGCTGTTTAGATGAAACAACTCAAAACATTTTGAGTGTTTTGGCCATAGCAAACAATGGGGAAACTCGAAATACCCCATCGCTCCCCATGGGTAGCTCCTAGGGACCTCAAATTGGGTTGTGTGGTAGGGCATGATGGGTGCTACAAACTACCCAACTTACAAAAGAAATGGACAAGTGGGCAAGTTTAACCTTTCCCCCAAACCCCCATAGGATCCTAATATGGGGTCATAAAGTATGGATTGCATAGCATTTGTAAGACCTTATGTTCTAATTTTTGAGGTCTTCCTTGAAGAGGACGACCTCAAAACAGTGGTGCATCAGCTGGTAACCTCCCGGCTCGACTATTGCAATGTGCTCTACGTGGGGCTGCCTTTGTACATAGTCCGGAAACTTCAGTTCAGAATGTGGCAGCCAGATTGGTCTCTGGGGTAACCCGGAGAGACCATATTATGCCTGTTTTGAAACAGTTATACTGGCTGCTGATATGTTTCTGGGCAAAATAGAAAGTGCTGGTTATTACCTTTAAAGCCTTTAATGGCTTAGGTCCAAGTTATCTTAGAGAACGCCTTCTTCTACGTGATCCCCACCGCACATTAAGGTCATCTAAGGAGGTCCGTCTCCAGTTGCCACCGGTTTGTCTGGTGGCAACTCAGAGGCGGGCCTTCTCTGTAGCTGCTCCTGGGCTGTGGAATGCACTCCTGGCAGAAATCCATAATTTGAGATCATTACTGTCCTTCAGGAGAGCCCTTAAAACCTACCTGTTTGGCCTGGCCTTCCAGGGTTTTTAAATGATTGACAAACTGTTTTAAATGGTTGCCCTGATTTTCCAGGGTTTTGTTTAGCTGTTTGGATTATTTAATTGGCTTTATTCTGTTTTTATAGTTTGATTTTAACTGTTAACTTGTTTTAATTGTTTTACCGTGCTGTAAACCGCCCTGAGCCATTTTGGAAGGGTGGTATATAAATCTAATAAATAAATAACACTTGTATTTTATTTTTGTGTGTGGAGACCTGATGTTGGGGGTTTTTGCATGTGTATTGGGGCAGATATCTAAAAACATGCAAAGTCATTCTTAAATTGTTTGTGCAAATCTTTCTGAATTTCCACATTCAAAAAAGTACAAATAAAAATAAGCAACATGAGAGTTCAGATGAAACTGTTTGTTTGTTTTAACAAATTTATGTACCTGTTCCTTCTGGAGAAGTGTGACCCCATCTAGAACCAGCAGATCAAAATTGTGTCCCAAGTTCCATCCCCACACAATAAGTACCTCCATCTTATCTGGATTCAGTCTCAGATTTTTATCCCTCATCCAGCCCATCACCACTGCTAAGCAGGCAGTTAGGAAGGTTATGCCTTCTCCCGATGATGTTGACATGAATAAAAAGATTTGAGTGTTGTCAGCATACTGAGAACATCCTACACCAAATCTCCTGATGATCTCTTCCAGCAGTTTCATGTAGGTGTTAAACAACATTGGAGACAATATGGAGTCCTGAGGAACACCATATATAAGTTCAGATTTGCAGGCAAGCTATAGTTTGAGCATACCATAGTTTGCCAAGATTAGATTCAGTGGCAAACTATGGATAGCCACTAATTAGATTATCACTGATGAAGTAAGGCTCAAGTGTTTTTCTGATATAATTATACAAGGGCAGGAAGGAATGGATGTGTAAACCCAAGGCTCATGCTGTCTAATCCTCATAATGACAAACCATGGTTTGCCATTACATCTAAATGCACTGTAAGTAATGTCTGAGAATCTTTATTATTTTCAACAGGTACAGGAGCCTGATTTCATAGTTTTCCTGATGTACTAATTTCTTTAAATGACTTTGCCCTTTGGAGCAGAAGGAGTTGCTCCTGTGCTAAGAATTCTGAATGGCAAAAAAATCTGAAAGTGCTTTTAATAAATGAATGCCCACTCTGTAACAGTGATGATATTTTATTATCTTAAAAGGGAGATTGCATCCCATAACATTTGCTAATTCACAATAGAGAGACTTTTGACTTCTAAACTTTTAAGTTTTGAGATCTATCAATTTGAGATCTATCAAGCTGTATATGTTGATTATCACAGTGACATATTTTTGATTATCACAGCTGATTATCACAGTGACGTATTTTTAAAAATCATGGATGCTTGGTCTGGTATAACGGACAGGGACAGAGAAGTTCAGCTATGTTTATACCAAAATAACCCCTTTAGACATGAATGTTTTATTAGGAGCTTAAGGATCTGCAATTGACTGGGATACTTTTGAAAGAAAA
Organism: Hemicordylus capensis; assembly: GCF_027244095.1. Taxonomy (NCBI): domain Eukaryota; kingdom Metazoa; phylum Chordata; class Lepidosauria; order Squamata; family Cordylidae; genus Hemicordylus; species Hemicordylus capensis. The sequence goes on from NC_069660.1 coordinate 50,310,174, forward strand.
TTCTGCTGAAGAAAATGAAGCTAAGATAATATTTTGACAAAGCAAAGTGCAATATTGCAACCTGCTTTCATTGTAGCTATTGTAATGTAGCTGATGGAGAAAATTGATGTTAAAGCTATATCTTTTAAATTTTGCAGCTTTGTTTAATGTGGGATGTGCCATCTGGTATTACATATGAGGGACATCATGGTTCAAACCAAAGCAACCCATTACATTTTCACTTCAAGTTTATGCTTTATATTAATTCATAGAGTAGCTATTAAATTGTTGCAATCCAAATCTCAGCTGCAAAGTTTTGGGACCCTTTAACCTGGTCTCCTTCAGCACTCTTGATTGTTGGCAAGAGTTGGGAACCAAAACTTGACACAGCTGTAAAAACAGAAAGAAAGCCTTTGGCCTCAGCAATTCTACTGGTGCAGGCAGATTTCATATATAAATTTTACTCTGCTGCCCCTAGAACTAATGAAGTCAGTTTCTTTTGGTGGTTATGCAGCCAGGTGTGTCCAGTTTTGTGGCTAACCAGTGTTCTTTACTTAATTTTTCCACTTGTGACTTTTTTTTGCCAAACTTTAAAAAACACGCATGCACACACACATTGGCTTGATGCCAGTTGGTTTGATGCGGTGATTCAGTGTGTTAATAGGAACATTAGGCTCCATAAAAGATTTCCTTTTGATACGGCATTGCACTTGCTTCTGCCTTGTGTCTTATAGGCATGAGCTGCCTAAACTATCATCTGTTCAGTCAGTTGGTATGTGAGAGCAAGAGACAGTACCTGAAGATATAGCTGATGTTCTTGCCTGTTGGTGTGAAAAGAAATGTATCTTCGATTGGCCTAGAAGCCGTATTCTGATAGGTTTGGCTTCGGAAGGAGCAATTTGACATACATTTTACTATTCTTGAAGCCTTTGCATTGCATTTTTAAAAAATCAGTAGGCCTTGATAAGTTTTACTGAATGAAGCGACATAGGCCTTTTGTAGATGTCAAAATTAACTAAGGTTTTAGGAGACTGCTGTGGGCTTGCGCACTCCCTGCCTCTCCCTCACTTGAATTCTTTCTCCTATCCAAGTTTGGTCTGTTGCCAGTCCACATTAAAATGAATCCCAGGATGCTTCTAAACTCAGATTGAGAATCCCAATTAAAATCTCTTGTTATCAAAGCAACTTTTGGAGTGTCCCTGGGCTCATTTTAGCCTAGATTGGTGGTGTTTACATGTAATATCAAACCAGAGTGGAGAGGGACAGGAAGAACTTGTAAATAAAAGAGGCCAGGTGGTGGTGAGGGAAGCACACGATCCCGCAGCCTTCTTCCAATCCATAAGCCCTAGTTAATTTTTCTGTTTGCACCAGGTGCTAGAGATGTCATCTTCTCCTTAGACCTTCAAAACTTTCTGTACAAAAATGTAAATGCTGTGGAAAACATGTGTAAAGATCTCATTTGAAATTAGCATTCCTAATGGCCGGTAAACATTTTAACAAAAACCTAGCTCTCATGGTGGAGGGACACTCTAATCCCTCAGTGTACAAGTCTTGTTTGTTCAGTCTAAAATCCTGATTTGTAGCTGAGCCTGTTTAAAAGCTGTACAAGATGATAGGAGCAGGAAGGGGCCGTCCGGCCCAACATGCCAACCACATTTTAATTTATCTTAATCCCACCTTCCTGCTTTCCTACCAGACCACTCAGGCCCCTCCTTTTCCAGAAACACATCTAAGTGTCTCTTGAATTCATTTATTGGCTCAGCAATGTGGAGTACAATGAAGTCTTTGTTATCGTTTAGCTAGAGCTATTTATGCACAGTAGCCCCTATTCTGCCTTCAATTACTCTGGAGTGGTTCGGCTGAAGTTTACTAGGGTTTACTTCATATTACACCCATGAAGCTGAGACGAGAATCTAGTTTGATATTCTCTAACTGAAATAAAACTCACACTCCCTCTACTCACTCCCACCCTGTGTATTCAGTCTTGGCTTATGGCAGCAGTAGCTGCACATTACTATAGCAGCAACTGTAATATACAATTAACAGTCTTTTAAATCAAAGATGTTACTTTTTTGGTTCAGAAAGATGTGATGTCTTCTAGTGACAAAATTCCAAAATGTTAAAGAAAGAAGCCAAATAATTTTGGGAAATGATATCCTCACAGGACTGTATGAATGGGGTATCTAGCACAGAGCCGAGTATCTCAGTGTTTGTTTTTTTCTGATGTTTTGTGTTGTAGGGGGACAGCTATATTTTGTTTCCTGTTGTTTCGTCCAGTCAGCTGATTCAGATGTCACACAGAACCATGGTTAAATTTTGATTCTGCAGGAAATTCCTGAGCCTTGGGAGTATGAACTCTCCCCTCCCCTGTGTGCCCCAAACTAGGGGGTGGGGAGAGAACTATTTCCAAACCAAGACTGGTTGTGATATCTGACCTAAACAATCTTGGTTTATTCTAAAACTTCCCTAAAATAAACCTAGATATGAACCCAAGCTTTGAAGTAGATTTTAGCTCTAGGTTTGTTTTAGGGCAGCTACTTACAGTAAATCAAGATCAGTCAGTTCAGATGTCTTGACCACTTTTGATTTGTTGTAAACCACAGTTGGAAGTAGAATTCATTTGAGGCTCACGTGGACAGGGAAGAAAGAAGAATGTACTCCCAAGGTTTGAGGATGTTGCACAGAGCCAAGATTTAACTGTGCTTCTACACGACTTCTGAATGTTTGGCTGTGAACTTGGGTGAATAAGTAGACAACTCAATTAAGGCATATAAGCAGTGACATGGTAGCCATTTTAAATTCAGCTTTGTGGAATCCATTCCATGTGACAAGCTGACAATGTGAATTTGGAGATTTTTCTTCACAGACTTCCTGATAACAGGGGGTGAGGAAAAGGTTAACATCTAGATCAATGTGGTGAGCCACTGCATGTGAACAAGCACCTCTGTGTTTAAAATAGTGGCATGGTGACCCCTAGTATGTGTGAACCAGCCTGACTCTTCCTTTACTACCATCATTTTAAATTCAGTGGTTCCTTCCCTGATCTCATTATTAGGCCTGGGGTACTGGAAATACTGGCACCTCCAATAGTGCCGTTTCCTCCCCCCCATGTGGTGCCAGCTGATCCTGGGGCAAATTGCCACAGGTAGTACATGGCTGCTGTGTGTGTGTGTGTGTGTGTGTGTGTGTATGTGTGTGTATGTTCATGTTCCTTAATTCCCAATCCAGCACTGGCGTGGGAGAGGCTGGATGGGTGGAGAGAATGCTGGGAGGGTCCGTGGGAAGTGGGGGAAACACAGGGGAGGCTTGGAAGCAAAGCTCCGAGAGCTACTACAGTCCCCAGGCATCCCTGCGCTGTGTTTCCCCACCTTCCTGGCATTCTCTGCACCCACCCAGCCTCCCCCTCGCCAGTGCTGGGTTGGGAATTAAAGGACCCCTCTGCTCTGAAACAACACAATACTCAAGGCAAATGCCCCAGGATGTGCATGGTGATGGTAGGAAACAACACTAGATATTTCTGGTACCCCAGGCCTACTCATTAGCACTTGTATGACACACTTCAAGGGTAACAAACTATCACAGTGCTTTTATGGATCTTTCAATATTGTGTGTGTGTGCGTGTGCGTGTGCGTGTGTTTGTGTGTACCCAAATTTAAATGTTATAGTTATGATACAGGCTACTTGCATCCAGACTAAATTACTCATGATTACTCTCGTTGAAATCAGTAGAGCAAATACATTTGTCCCATTAATTTCAATAAGGCTGCTTATATAATCTAGATGTAAGCCAATGACTGGAGTAGCCCATCTCATAACTGTAACATTTAAACTTGTGTGTGCATGTATACATACATCAAAACACAAATTTAAGTGACACTGTTAAGGAGACAAGCTACTACAGTTATTGGTTCACATCCACAATATATTACTCTTAAGCAGCCTTATTGAATTAATGGGACAAATGTTTTTGTTCTATTAATTTCAATGGGAATATTCAGTACTAATTTTCTGAAGCCTTTCAGACTGAGAGGAGCGATACAATGAACTTCAGCACATTCAGCCAATCAGGAGCATAGGAGGAGGGTCTTCACCCTCCCTCCCCTTCTGAAGCGGACACATTGGCTTCAAGCCGGCAATCCTCAGATGGGAAACAAATAGTGCATCTGCATCTTGGGCAGGCAGGAGGACTTCTTTGGAATCAACTCCCTGTTGTAAGAGCTCCTTCATCTCTAGCAGGCTTTAAAAGAGCACTCCAAACACATTTGTTTCACCAAGCCTTTGATTAGCTGTAAGTTGGTTTTTATTGTTGTTCTGCTCTTTTTAAATTGTTTTTAAAATTTTATAATTGTTTTAATTTGGTTTTAATTCTGGTTTTATCATTCATTTGTAAACCGCCATGCAAAGTTGGTATGTGGCAGTATAGAAATGCAATAAATAAATAAGTAAGTAAGTTGCATTAGAAGGGAGGAGAACTGATCTTGTAGTAGCGAGCATGACTTATCCCCTTTGCTAAGCAAGGTCTATCATGGTTTGCATTTGGATGGGTGACTACATGTGTGAACACTATAAGAAATTCTCCTAAGGGGATGGGGCCATAGCTTAGTTGAAAAGCATCTGAGGTCCCAGGTTCACTCCCTTTCATATCCAAGTAGGGCTGTGCAAAACTCCTGCCTGAAACCATGGAGAGCCACTGCCAGTTGGTGCTAACCATACTGAGCGAGATAAACCAATATTCTGACTTGGTATACGGTAGCTTCCTATGTTCCTATGCATATTGAGTCAGAGTGGTCCTCAGTTTTGGCTTCTTCTGGGTTTTTGGCATCAAAAATAAAGATCCATAGATCTACCTTGTCTCTGGAGTTTGACTTTCCACTGGATATATTTGCTGTAGGAGTGTCAATTCAGCCACTAAAGTTGGAGCTAATGAGCACATGCAAGAGATGGCAGACCAAAAACAAGGGGATTGCATGCCTCGTTTAGGCCCTCTGTGCTTGTAGTCACAAGCTATAGTGTTCCTCAGTGGAGCCAGACCAGCTGAGTCAGTATGGCTGAGCATAACTTATATAGTTTTCTTGGAATCACCTCCACCCAAAGCCACAGATCAGTCTGAAACTAGGCATTGATTCCATGCCTCAAAAGGTCACTTCTGGTGACTGGAAGATGGGTTGGTATAAGCAATGGTGCATAGATCAGCAGTTATCGTGAAAAGGCTTTTCATGAGTAATATGTCTATGAAAGTTTGGATTATTTATATATATATATATATATATATATATATAATTCACAAGTAACTGTTGTAAAGGTGTTGTAAAGGGCACTGTAACTGTTGTAAAGGTGTAGACGAATACCAAAGAGCTTGAATAGCGTTTCCCATATTGTGTCCTATCACAATGGTAATTCTAACCTCACCAGTCTCTAATTCTTAACAAACCTTTCCTTGTCCCTCTTTGTCTTACGAATTATCCGATTTCTTTCTTTCTTTCTCATCTGAAGTTCTCAACTTGAACTTTCTTAAGCCCTTAAATTTCTCTCTGATGGTTTTCTCCTTGGTCACTATCCGTTAGGCCTTTGATCTGCTTATTCAACTGAAAAAGACATAACTTGAATTTCATATTACCTTCTCTATGCTAAGACTCAATGGCTGATATCTGGAGCAATGAAATGATTACAAGAGGAGGTTGGGCTAGCATAAAACTAGTTTTACGCTATCAGCTGTGCTACAGTTGTGCAGCTGCTGCATGCCTCACTTACTTTAAGGGAACTATTGTGCAAGAACATTGTTTTGAAAATCCCATTTAAGAAATTCCCCTTAGGGGGGTGGGACTAAGATATTGAGCTGAATTGTAGTTAGCTACAACTGGGCTAACTTTTTTATTTCCTGGAAATAATCCAGTCAGTTATCTGCAAATGTTGATTTGGAAATAGATTTCAATATAGGCAGACAAAAGTATTTCATCACACAATGCATAATTACTTAATGGAATTCTATGCTATGAGATATAGTGATGACTAGCTTAGGTGGTTTTACAGGGGGAATAGACACATTCATGGAGGATCAGTCTTATCAATGGCTTTTGATCATGACAGGTGAATGGAATTTCCAAGTTCAGAGGAAGTATACCTCAGTACCAGTTGCTGGGGACCTTCATGACATATTTGTGGATTTCCTAGAAGCATCTGGTTGGCCCCTGTGGGAACAAGATAGTAGACCAGATGGGCCTATGCTTTGATCCAACAGAACTGCTCTTATGTACTCTCTATTTCACCTGACAACTTCATCATCTATCTTTTATTCTTTCCACATATCAACTCAATTGCTAAATCTTGTTGCTTTAATCTTTGTAATATCTATGAGGGTCTGTGAGTTGGAAGATAATTTGCTATTCCTCGAAGAAAAAAAGGGAAGGTTCTGGAAAAAGAAAGTATTTTTTGTATAAGAGCAAAAAAATAGGATATTGAATTATAATAGGATATTGGGCAAAGGTAATTATTCATTAATATATTAAGTAATTTAAACCCCAGCTATCTGCCAAAACATTCAAGCTGGCATCCTGTATTTGAAAGGCAAATCCCGATGCTTCTAAGATACAGAGGGTCATGAGGCATTCCTGGGCAGAGGGCCTAAAGCATCCTCTTTAACACAATGGCCCACCAGATGCCTCTGGGAAACCCACAGGCAAGAGCTAAAGCCATGCCCTCTCTCCTACTATTTATTCTCCTGCAATTGGTATTTAGAGGTATCTTGCCTCTGAGGCTGGGGATGGCCTAAAACCCTCAGTCTAGTAGTCATTGGGGCTATTCCTACGATCACAAAAATCGGGCTAGGAAAATCCTAGCCCGATTTTTGTGATTGTAAGAACCGAGCCCGGTGGTTCTGGAGCGGCTAACCCGCTCCTGTAGCCCGCCCCTTAGCCCGGGTTTGCAGAGTGAGTGCTCCGCAAACCCAGCCCGGGTTTGCAGAGTGAGTGCTCCGCAAACCCAGGCTTAGCCCGCTCTTCCTGCTCACCAGGAAAAACCGGGTCTTAGTGATCGTGAGACCTGGTCCATTGATAGACCTGTAGACCTGTATTCCATGAATTTATCTAAAACCCTTTTAAAGCCATCTAGGCTTTTTGGCTGTCACCACAACTTGTGGCAGAGAATTCCATAGGTTAATTATGTGTTGTGTGTACTTCCTTTTGTTGGTCCTAAATTTCATGGCATCATGGCATGGCACATTTCATGGGATGACCCCTGGTTCTAGTGTTATGTGAGAGGGAGAAAAATTTGTCTCTATCAACTTCCTCCATAGCATGCATCATTATATAGAACTCTACCATGTCTCCCTGCAGTCGTCTTTTTTCTAAACTAGAAAGATCCAGGTGTTGTAGCCTTGCCTCGTAAGGAAGGTGCTCTAGGCCCCCGATCATCTTTGCTACCCTCTTCTGCACCTTTTCCAGTTCTATAATGTTCTTCTTCAGATATGGTGACCAGATATGGTGGCCAGAACTGTACACAGTACTCCAAAAGTGGCTGCATCATAGTTTTGTATAAGGGCATTATAATATTAACAGTTTTATTTTCAACCCCCTTCCTAATGATTCCAAGCATGGAATTGGCTTTTTTCACAAGTGAAAAAAATTGAATCGACACTTTCAACAAGCTGTCCACCATAACCGCAAGAGTCCTCTTCTGGTTAGTCACTGAGAGCTCAGACCCCATAAGTGTATATGTGAAGAGGATTTTTGCCCCAATATGCATCCCTTAACACTTGTTAACAATGAACCACATTTGCCATTTTGTTGCCCACTCACCCAGTTTGGAGAGATCCTTTTGGAGCTCCTCACAATCTCTTTTGGATTTTACTACCCTAAACAGTTTGATGTCATCCACAACTTTAGCCACCTCACTGCTTACCCCAACTTGTAGATCATTTATGAATAAATTAAGAAGCACCGGTCCCAATACCTAGGAGACCCCACTTCTTCCCTCCATTTAGAGAACTGTCCATTTATACCTATCCTCTGTTTCCTCTCCTTCAACCAGTTACCAATCCACACATGAACCTGTCCCCTTTCCCATGACTGCTATGTTTTCTCAAGTCTTTGATGAGGAACTTTGTTGAAAGCTTTTTGAAAGTCCAGGTATACTATGTTAACTGGATTGCCTTTGTCCACACACCTGTTGACATTCTTAAAGAACTCCAAAAGGTTTGTGAGGCAAAATTTAGACCCCTGCTAACTGAGGCAAAATTTAGACCCCTGCTAACTTGGCAAAGAGGCACCTTTTTAACGTGGTGATTCTCTTTATTTAGCAGGGGGGAGAGTAACTGGCCCTAACCACCCCCAGCACAGTACTTCCAGTGACTGTTGTTGGTGTCTATCTTGTGTTTCTTTTTATATTGTGAGCCCTTTGGGGACAGGGATCCATCTTATTTATTTGTTATTTTTTTGTGTAAATAACAGTTAGTTAACACTGAGCCATTTTTGGAAGGGCGGTATAGAAATCGAATGAATGAATGAATGAATGAATTTCCCTTTGCAGAAGTCATGCAGGTTCTCCTTCAGCTGGTCCTGTTCTTCTATATGCTTAACAATTTTGTCTTTGAGATTGCTTTCCATCAGTTTATCTGGAACAGACATTAAGCTAACCAGCCTGTAACTTTCCAGATCCCCCCTGGACCCCTTCTTGAAAATAGGCATTACATTGGCTACTTTCCAGTACTTGGGTTCAGAGCCTGATTGTAGGGATAAGGTATATTTTTCTGCAAAGAGGTCAGCAATTTCACATTTGAGTTCTTTAAACTCTCAGGTGGATGCCATTTGGCCTTGACGGTTTTTTAATTTCTAATGTTTCCAGACAGTTTAGAACGTCATCTCTTATCACCTCTATTTGACTCTGTTTTTTAGCCTCTGTCCCTAAGAAGCTCAGTTCAGGCACAGGTGATATACCCTCAGTATCCTCTGCCATGAAGACAGATGCAAAGAACTCATTTAGCTTCTCTGCAGTCTCCATATCCTCCTTAATAATCCCTTTCACTCACTCTCTCATCATCTAACGGACCAAACGCCTCCCTGGCAGGTTTTCTGCTTCTGATGTATTTAAAGAAGTTTTTGTTATTCTCCTTGAGGCTTTTAGTTGAATGTTCTTCAAACTCTCCTGATTTCCCCTTTGTTTTCTTTTCACTGAACTCCTCATTTCAGAGAAGTTTCCTCTTCTGAAATTCAAAGTGTCTGTGTTAGATTTCCTTGTCGATTCTCTTCTCGCATGTATGCTGAATTTGATCACACTATGGTCACTGTTCCCTAAAGGTTCCATGACATTGACATCTCACACCAGGTCCTGGGCACCACTCAGGATTAAGTCCAAGTTCCTTTCTCTCTGGTTGGTTCCATGACCAGCTGTTCTAGGGCACAGTCATTCAGCATATCTAGAAATGAGGTCTCTTTGTCATTACCTGACTGTGAATTACCCAATATGTGTGGGTAATTGAAGTCACCCATTATTACAGCTCACATTCCTAGTACCACATTTCCCTAAGCATTGTATTGTCAGCCACAGAGTTTCTGTGGAGGACTCCAGTCTTCCTACATTTTCAGTCTTGTTAGATGTTACCTCTTCTTTAACATACATGCTACTCCACTCCCAATTCGCCTCTCCCTGTCCTTTCTATAGATTCTATAGAACCCACTGGTTCTCACTGTTCCACCATGTTTCCATTATGTAGACTATATCCATGTTTTCATTAGCAACCAAGCACTCCAGCCAGCCCTTCTTGGCTCGGAGGCTTCTAGCATTGGCCTATAAGCACCTATATACTGAATCTCTTACCTGGTGTGTGCTATCTTTTTTTGTCTATTTGATCTCTTTGACCAGCTAGCACAGCCAGCTAGCACAACTCTTTATCTGATTCTATCCTTCTGTTTTATCTGAAGCATTTACACCCTCACACCTTAACAGATGTCAATTACCAAACCAGATACTGCCCAGCTACTGTCAGCTATCCCCCAGACATCGTTTTAAAAGCTACTTTGAGTCCATTTTTATTTTAAGCATCAGCAGTCTGGTTCCATCTTGGTTCAAGTGAAGCTCATTCCTTTTGTACAGGCTTGTCTTGTCCCAAAATGTATCCCAATGCCTAACAAATGTAAACCCCTCCTCCCAGCACCACTGTCTCATCCACTCATTGAGACCCATCAGCTATGCCTGATGGCCCTGCACATGGAACAGGTAGCATTTCTGAGAATGCTACCTTGGGTTCCTGGACTTTAATATGCTACCTAACAGCCTAAATTTGGCTTCCAGGACCTCCCAACTGCATTTCCCAACATTGCTGGTGCTGGCATTCACCACGACAGCTGACTCCTTCCCAGCACTTCCTAACAGCCTATCTAGATGCCACGTGACATCTGCAACCTTCGCACCAGGCAGGCAAGTCACCATGCGGTCGACACGTGAGTCACAGACCCATCTCTCTATAACCCTAATGATCAAATTGCCCACTGCTAGGAAGCCCCCAACTCCTGGAGGAATATCCCCTGTGCAAGAGGATATGGGCTCATCATTCATGGAAGGAGTCCCTTGTAAGGGAGCATTTCCCTCTTCCTTAGAATGATGTCCTCTGTCCCTGGGACTTTCATTCTCTCTGACAGGAGAGGAGCCATCAGCCTGGGAGTGGGATGCCTCTACCACATCCCTGAAGGGCTCATCTACATACCTCCCTGACTCTCTGAGCTTCTCCAGATCAGCCACATTGGCTTTGAGGGAACAAACTTGGTTCTCTGAGAGCCAGGAGCTCCTTGCACTGAGCAAACACGTAGGATTTCTGTCCATGGAGCACACATGCAACGCTCTGTGCAGTACACTGGGAAGCGCCCCCTCCCCTGCTGGCTTTCTATCTTTATGACTTGTTTTGTTGGGTGTTCAGTGTATTTCGATATTGATTACAGTATTTGAAAGTTAGGTCGTAGCTGAAGTTGTCAGCTATTCAACAGTTTAAACTTTCTTTCCCGAGAATATGAAAGAGGGAATAGTACTTACCTTCAGGTCCCACTGAGTTCCTTGTGATCAAGGGGGCTCCTTTCAAGCTGTCCCGTGCACTTCCCAGCTAAACGCCACTTAAAATTCCTATGACCCTGTTTGCTAAGTTCTGTTCACTCATTTCCTTGGCCATTACCTCTTATGTAGAGAGTAGGCTTCAAACTGAGGTAAACAGGCTGAACAGGAATGTGGCCACTCCCACCAGGTATGACTCACCTCAGCCCTAGCTGGTTCCTCCAACTGTCTCTCTCCAGGCAAGAGAGAAACTAAAACTAAATGCTACACATCCCCCAAAACAAGCCCTGACAAAACAAACAAACAAACACTGACACACACACACACACACACACTCTGGGACTTTTCTCCTAAAGAGACACCAGCCCCTCAAAATCTCCCCCTCCTGTTTGTTTGTTTGTTTGAAGAGGAAAGGTTTTTTGGGTTCTTTTTAAGAAAAGCTTGCTACCTTCTCAGGTTGCTTCTTCTTTTCCCATAGAAGACTTCAAACTGAGGCAGTCTCAACAGGAATGTAGCCCCTCCCACCTGGTGGGACTCACCTCAGCCTTAGCTGGCTCCTCCAACTGTCTCTCTCCAGGCAAGAGAGAAACTAAAACTGAATGCTACACAGTCCTCGAAACAAGCCCTGGCAAAACACACACACACACACACACACACACACACTGGGACTTCTCCGCCAAATTGATACCAGCCCCTCAAAATCTCCCCCTCCTCCTATAGACTGCACGGTGACTCCCTCCTCCTGTTTGTTTGTTTGTTTGTTTGTTTGTTTGTTTGTTTGTTTGTTTGTTTGAAGATGAAAAGGTGTTTGTTTTTAGAAAAGCTTACTACCTTCTCAGATTGCTTCTCCTCTTCCCAGAGTAGGCTTTGAACTCTAGTTTGAGTGTAATGGTCTTACCACCAAGTAATAGTGGTCTTGCCCACCCAGGATTAGGACATGCCTTCATTGCAGAGACTGGTTTGAGTTGTTATGTATGAAGCAATTTGCTAATAATACTGCAATGCTCTCTATGTGGGGCTGCCTTTGTTTGTAGTCCAGAAACTGCAGTTGGTCCAGAATGTGGCGGCCAGGTTGGTCTCTGGTTCATCTAGGAGAGACCGTATCACTCCTGTGTTGAAAGAATTACACTGGCTGCCAATACATTTCCGGGCAAAATACAAGGTGCTGGTTATTACCTATAAAGCCCTAGGCCCTGGGTATTTAAGTGAATGTCATCTTCACCATGAGCCCCACTGCCTGCTGAGATCATCTAGAGAAGTTCACCTGCAGGTGCCGCCAACTTGCTTGGTGGCTCCTCGGGAACGGGCCTTCTCTGTTGCTGCCCCTAGACTTTGGAATGCGCTCCCTGTTGAAATAAGAGCCTCCCCATTTCTGGCAACTTTTTAAAAGGTGCTGAAGACACATTTATTCACCTAGGCTTTTAATTAGATTCATGGTTTAATTTTTAATGCTGGTTTTAAATTATTTTAATTGTTTGATTTAGTTTGGATTTTAACTGTTAATTGATTTTAATTGTTTTTATTTGTTGTAAACCATCCTGAGCCATTTTTGGAAGGGTGGTATATAAATCAAATCAATCAGTAATATAGCAGGTTCTTCTCTATTTCTCTAAGAATTTGATGAGAAGAGATAGAAAGTGGCTTTGAGAATACATTTTGAGGATGGCTGTTGGCTCTTTGAGCTTCTGAAGCCACTTTGTGCTTTCCTAGATTAGACCAGAAGAAGGTGTTCTCCCAGATAACTTGGTCCTAAACCGTAGAGCTTTAAGGGTAGTTACCATCACTTTGTATTTTGCCCCGAAACCTATTGGCAGCCAATGCAGTATTTTGCCCCGAAACCTATTGGCAGCCAATGCAGCCAACAGGCATAATATGATCTATCTGAGAAACCCTGGAGACCAATCTAGATGCTGCATTTTGGACCAACTGAAGTTTCCGAACTACATACAAAGGCAGCCCCATGTGGAGAGAATTGCAGTAGTCAAGCCTAGAGGTTACCAGAGAGTGCACCACAGTTCTGAGATCATTATCTTCAAGGAACAGACAAAGCTGTTGTATCAACTGAAGTTGATAGAAATCACTCTTAACCATATCCTCAACCTGAGAAACCAGAGTGAGGCCTGGGTCCAGAAGCACTTTAAGGTATGTACCTGTTCCTTTGGGGTGGGGGGTGGGGAGTGCAGCCCCATCCAGAACAGGAAGCTCTGTCATGTCCCTTGAAGTATGATCTCTTACCATGAGCACCTCCATCTTGTTTGAATTCAGTTTCAATTTATTATCCCTCATCCAGTCCATTACTGCTTGTAGGCAGGCATTTAGTGGGGTTATGCCATTTCCCAATGATGATGTCATGGAGAAATAGATTTGAGTGTTATCAGCATATTGATAACACCCGGCTCCAAATCTCTTAATGATCTCACTCAGCAGTTTCAGGTAGATGTTAAAAAGCATCTAATATAGGATGGAGCCCTGAGGGACACCATACAATAGCTTTTGGTTCAGAGAGCAACTATTTTCTAGCAACATCATCTGAAATCTACCAGAGAGGTAGTAACGGAACCACTGCAAAGCAGTACCACCTACTCCCGAATCCCCCAAATTCAGAGGGATTTTCCAAATGTGTGGTAGCCAGACATAGCATGGTGCAGGCTTCTTGCGTATGATGGGTTGTGGACTGTTTGATGAAAAGGTTAATGCACCCAAAGTAAGGAAGGTGCATAATATTTATTTGACCGACATAGAAAGATGTCGAGAGAGTCTTGGGTTTTCTCAGGAGTTTTCTATTGATGCCTTCTCCAGATGGCCAGTTGGCAACTTCATTCATACTTTTTGTCCAGTTGTTGAAACTGTCAGGCCCTTGAGGGAGTTAAGATTAAGAGATTGACTCTAGATTGTTAATCTTGCTGTATCTATTGTCTATACAGTACTAAAGTTCTGTGATAGAGCTGGAACAAATATTTGCAAATAGGCAAAGATTGCTAAAGACCTACAATTCGGCTACTAACATTTTGATTGCAAAACTTTTCAAATATGAAATTCAGATTCCGAATATGAACTTTAGCCTCAAATTTTGAATGCCTTTGATTTGTTAACATTTCACTGTTTTAGTTTTGGTAGTTATCAAGTATGAAATCTTGTTGTAAACCGTCCAGAGACGTAAGTTGTGGGTGGTGTAAAAATATGATAAATAAATAAATAAATAAATAATAAGATGAAATCTCATAAGATATTCATTATTAAATTTTGTAAAATCCCAAGTAGATTGACTGTTGAGTGCAGTCAGATATTAAGACTGTTGCTAGTTATGAAATACTGTCAAATATTAGATATTTATGTCTAATATCAATTGTTAAATATTAAATTAGTCAGCATATACTTGAAAACAAAGAATACTGGTGAATATTCAAAGTCAGACTTTAGAGAGAATTTTGAAGCAAGTCTTTGGAAGTAAATATATTTAAGCTCTGCTCTGTACCATTCAACTCCAGTTATGTTTATCAGTGCTTTAGAAAAATAACTCAGAAGGGACCCCTCACTGGTAGCCATCAGTCTCAAAAAGCCTGGCTGTTGTCCCCAAAGGACGATATAGTACACTAGTTAGATCATTCTGTGGAAAGGATAGAGCAGAAATTTGCTAGTAAGTCCTAATTTTCCTTTTGTTCTTTGTTCTGAACAATGGGGTGGGGTGGGGGTCAAACCCTACTAAGTGGTTAATAAAGGTTAAATTCTGAGGGCACAATCCAGCTAATATAAAGTTCTTAACTCTATTGATTTAAGTAAGAAAGTTAGTCCATGTTCTTAACTTAGCATCTCCCTTACCAGGGTCCCTGTTAGGGTATCGGACCATATTGAATGTGTGTACTTGAGTTTGGGGACCAGGGATAGATTGGGACTTCTGTTGGTGTACCGATCGCCCTGCTGCCCAACAGAATCCTCTACTGAGCTCACGGACTTGGTCGCAGAGCTTGCGTTGGAGTATCCCAGACTTTTTGTGCTGGGGGACTTTAATGTTCATTTCGGGACCAATTTGTCCGGTGCAGCTCAGGAGTTCATAACGGCCATGACAACTATGGGCCTATCCCAAGAGGTCTCTGGATCGACACATATTGCAGGTCATACGCTTGATTTGGTCTTTTACTCTGATCAGGGTGGTATTCTGTGAGTGGGGACTCCTGTGATTTCCCCATTGTCATGGACGGACCACCATCTGGTTAAGCTTGGACTTACGACCACTTCCCACCTCCACAGGGGCAAGGGGCCTATTAGAATGGTCCGCCCGAAGAGGTTATTAGATCCGGTAGGATTCCAAGAAGACTTGAAAAGATTTAATGTTGGCTTTGCCGGTGATCCTGTTGATACCCTGGTTGAGAATTGGAACAACTTGCTCACCAGGGCAGTAGACACGATTGCTCCTAAGCATCCCCTCCGACCCGCTTCAAAACTGGTCCCTTGGTATACGGAAGATCTACGGGGGCTGAAGTGGCAAGGTAGGCGACTGGAGCGCAAGTGGAGAAAGTCTTGACTCGAATCCGACAGATTACGACAAAGAGCACATTTAAAGATCTATGCTCAGGGGATACGTGCGGCAAAGAAGCGGTTCTTTTCTGCCCGTATTGCCTCTGTGAGTTCACATCCGGAGGAGTTGTTCAGGGTTGTGAGGGGACTAGTATCTGCCCCCCCTCCCTTGAACCAGAATTTGGAGTCTTCAGTTACCCGCTGTGATGTGTTTTTAGAACTCTTCACAGATAAAAATCTCTTGGATTTGGGCCGACTTAGATGGAGACTCCACAGTTAATTTGATGTCAGAACTGGAGGTGTCCGACAACTCCTCTTATGTGACTCGACTGGATTGGTTTCAGTTTGTGACTCCTGATAATGTGGACAAGCCGCTTGGAGCGGTGAGGCCTACCACTTGTTCTCTTGACCCTTGCCCAACATGGCTTGTTCTATCTAGCAGGGAGGCTATTGTAGGCAGCCTAGTGGAAATCATAAATGCTTCTCTGAGGGAGGGCAGTATGCCTCCTTGTCTCAAGGAGGCATTTATTAGACCTCTTCTAAAGAAGCCTGCATTAGATCTCTCAGAGCTGAACAGTTATAGGCCTGTTTCCAACCTCCCATGTTGGAAACATGCAAGGTAATTGAGAGAGTGGTGGCCTCTCAGCTCCAGGTGGTCTTGGAGGAAACTGATTATCTAGACCCATTTCAAACTGGTTTTCGGGTGGGCTATGGGGTGGAGACTGCCTTGGTCGGCCTGATGGATGATCTCCAATTGGCAGTTGACAGAGGAAGTGTGACTCTGTTGGTCCTTTTGGATCTCTCGGCGGCTTTCGATACTATTGACCATAGTATTCTTCTGGAACATCTGAGGGGGTTGTGGGTGGGAGGCACTGTTTTACAGTGGTTCCACTCTTGCCTCTTGGACAGATTCCAGATGGTGTTGATTGGAGATTGTTGCTCTTCGAGATCTGAGCTTAAGTATGGGGTCCCTCAAGGTTCCATACTTTCTCCAATGCTTTTTAACATCTACATGAAACCGCTGGGAGAGATCATCAGGGGATTTGGAGCTGGGTGTTACCAGTATGCTGATGACACCCAGATCTATTTCTCCATGTCAACTTCTTCAGGAGCTGGCATATCCTCGCTAAATGCCTGCTTGGAAGCAGTAATGGGCTGGATGAGGGAGAATAAACTGAAGCTGAATCCAGATAAGACAGAGGTACTTATTGTGCGGGGTAGGAACTCCAGAGACGATTTTGATCTACCTGTTTTAGATGGGGTCACACTTCCCCAAAAGGAACAGGTTCGCAGTCTGGGAGTACTTCTGGATTCACACCTCTCCCTGGTTTCTCAGGTTGAGGCAGTGGCCAGGGGTGCTTTCTATCAGCTTTGGCTGATATGCCAGCTGCGCTCGTTTCTCGAGATCAATGACCTCAAAACAGTGGTACATTTGTTGGTAACCTCCAGTCTTGACTTCTGTAATGCGCTCTACATGGGGCTGCCTTTGTATGTAGTCCGGAAACTTCAGTTGGTTCAGAATGCGGCAGCCAGGTTGGTCTCTGGGTCATCTCGGAGAGACCACGTTACACCTCTCCTGATGGAGTTACACTGGCTGCCTATAGGTTTCCAGGCAAAATACAAAGTGCTAGTTATAACTTATAAAGCCCTAAACGGCTTAGGCCCTGGGTATTTGAGAGAACGTCTTATTCATTATGAGCCCCGCCGTGCATTGCGGTCGTCCGTGGAGGTCCGTCTCCAGTTGCTGCCAGTTCATCTGGT
Organism: Hemicordylus capensis; assembly: GCF_027244095.1. Classification (NCBI taxonomy): domain Eukaryota; kingdom Metazoa; phylum Chordata; class Lepidosauria; order Squamata; family Cordylidae; genus Hemicordylus; species Hemicordylus capensis. The sequence goes on from NC_069660.1 coordinate 50,327,463, forward strand.
TGCCACACAGAGATGGGCCTTCTCAGTTGCTGCCCCCGAGACTATGGAATGCGCTCCCTATTGAGATACGATCCTCCCCATCTCTGACAATTTTTAAAAAATACTTAAAAACGCATCTTTTTACTCAGGCTTTTTCAGCTTTTTAATAGGCTTTTAATTCTGTGATTGACTTTTAAATTGTTAGTTTTTAATGTGTTTTTAACTGTTTTATCATTGTGAACCGCCCAGAGACACGAGTTGGGGCGGTATAAAAGTGAAACAAACAAACAAACAAATAAATGTTCTCCCATTGGCATCAATGGAGCTTAAAACGACTTAAGTTTGGTTGGATCATGCCCTTTGTGTGCAAGTTAAGATCCATCTGGGAAATCCTGAAGAAAAAGTGTATTTTTCTAGTATTTTAGCGCAGACAGTATTTCCATTATTATGTCTCCAGTTGTGACAACTTTTGCTTCAAATTAAGGAGGAACTCCCTCAAAATAATAGGAAGAAGCAATCTTATTTTCAGAAGTCATTGGATAAAAACTTTGATGTTCCTTAAGATATCTGTCATTCACTAGATATTGCCAAACATTTGGCGAGTTACAAAAGGATAAACATGGTAGAACATAATAAGGTTTTTACAGCTGGGGTACAATCTGTTTACACAACAATGTATAAATAAATGTTTAAAACTATAATTCTTCAGGATTCTGGACATCTTACTGTGTAACTTTTTTGTGGTTCACTTTCCTTCTTTTCCTTTTACTTGAGGGCAGAAGTAGGGCAGATAAATAATTTTTATTCACTTCAGAAAGGTTACAGTAATAAAGAAACTCTTGTTAACATCAGAGAGCATGGCAGCCAGGAGTTTTCACAGTCTGGCATTGTTTATTTTACCAGCAATTTGGAACCTTCTGCACTCTTAAAATATTGGCAAGAAAATATTTAACTGTTAACTGTTTTGTGGCAAGTATGAGTATTATGCCTCAGGAAGGAAGAGTGCTAAAAGAAACTACATTTTATTCAGTCTAGGAATCCTTCTGCACTTGAAAGAGGAAGAAAAAATTCAACATTTTGCAGCATTTGTGACAGTTGTTCAAGGCTGAATCCAAAACTTCCACATTGACAAATGCAAAGTCAAATGCAACAAGCATAGCAGGGAATACTGACAAACATGGTAATGTGACTGTCGATTGAAAAGATATTAAGGTCGTTCACATGACCCTTACATTGGGAAGGCAGGATTGAACCTACCTTCCCCCCAGATGATCTTCCTTCTTTTGTGGGACACACTGATCATGTGTCCACATGCTGATCCTGGCAGCATGGCGTTCTAGAGGCCAGGTGAATGCAGCCTGGACTCCAGATATCCCTCAATGCACCGTGTGAGGAATGTGGTGCATTGGGGGATTTTCCTACAAGCCGGGTGCTCTAGGCACCCAGCTCTGTGTCTGCCCGGGCTGCCCACATGACCAGTAACCCAGGGTAAAAGCCAGGAGAAAATCCCTGGGCTACCTGGCAAGGCAGTGCTGGGATTGGTCTCAATCCTGGTGTTTCACACAAGCAGCCCTACCCAGGTAGTGCTGCACAAGCTTGGGTAGGACTGCTCGTGTGAACAGCCTTACTAAATATGTCATCAGAGACCTTGCTGGTGTTATACAGTGAAGATAAACACTTTCCTAATGAGTATCACAGAATTCCTTGGGAAGAGAGAGTAAGAGCACATCTTAATCCTAACCTTGAAAAGTAGTGAGCAAAGGGACAACTTTATAAAGTGGTGATTCTCTTATATTAATCAGGAACAGAACCACTGTCCCTATCCAGGCCCAGCACAGCATCCCTTCAGTGGCTCTTGCTGGTGTCAACTAACTTTCTTTCTTTCTTTCTTTCTTTCTTTCTTTCTTTCTTTCTTTCTTTCTTTCTTTCTTTCTTTCTTTCTTTCTTTCTTTCTTTCTTTTTAAGATTGTGAGCCCTTTTGGGGACATGGAACCATCTTATTTATTAATTATTTAGTTTCTATGTAAACTGCTTTGAGAACATTTTTTGAAAAGCAGTATGTAAATACAGGTTGAGTATCCCTTATCCAGACATCCGGAATCCGGAATGCTTCACAATCCAGACACCATGCCATAACAAAAAACAAAATGCCTCAGCTCATTCGCTCACAGATTCCCAATTTTCCTGCTTTTAAACATGCTGTCAAAACTTACTTATTAACTTACTTATTTCAGAAGGCTCCACACATCTCATCCCCCTCATTGCCCACCCAGTACATTTCTCCCCTGGTTCCACCATCCCAAGCCCACTCCCTGCTTTCCTCCCTTGCATCGCCTCCCCGTGCAGCTCTGGGGTCCCCACGCACCCCACCTACATTGGCAACCACCAAGTTCTCTTCTTCAGGGGGGCTGCAGATCCCGTGGTCAGGAAAAAACATAAAGGCTCCTTTCTCGGGGGAGGGGCTGGAAGGGAAGGTGCCCGTGCCAAATGTTTCTTCCCAGTCACCTCTCTAGGAACCTGGACAACTTCGTGTTAACCCTTAAACTGGCCTTCCCCTGGAAGGAGGCAGCAAAGGGGGCTCTTCCATCCCTGCCTTGCAAGAGAGAGCAATATTCCAAAATCCGGAACACTTCTGGTCCCAAGCAGTCCGGATAAGAGATACTCAACCTGTATTCATAGTAGTAGTAGATCTCAGTGGCCTTTATACACTGGCATGCCTTAACACTTATAGGCTATTCGGATATTTTATTTATTTATTTATTGTTCGAGTTATATACCACCTTTCATTAAAATAATCTCAAAGTGGTTTAAAACGTGGTTAAAAACAATACACAATTAAAATACAAAAAGTAGAGCTATCAATATGAATATAAAAATAATCTCTATTTAAAAATTTTAAAAGTCAATAAAACAATAATACATAAAACACAGAACAGCAGCAGTAAAAACTAATTTCATTTTAAAGCCTGGGTGAAAAGCCCCGTCTTTACTTGTTTCCTAAAAACTGTGGTGGAAGCTGAGGAGCAGATGCTGACCAGGAGATATTCCAAAGCCTGGTGGCAATGACTGAGAAGGCCTTGTCCTACATGCTCAACAGCTGAGCCTCTTTCACTGTCGGCACATGGAGCAGAGCCCACTCTGACGATCAGTGGGCAGAAACCCTTAGGAGCAGGTGGTCCCAGAGATATCCAGGGCCCAAACCATTTAGGGCTTTAAAAGTCAAATATATACTAAGGATTTATATTAAGGCTGTTGTAACAACCCTAAAGAGCTGTGCTCGCTCCCAATTGATGGCTGTGTATATTTTATTTGTTTGTTTGTTTGTTTGTTTGTTTATTAAATATTTCTATATGCAAAGATCAAGGTAGGAGAAGGGGAGTGTTATCGTATGATAGCTGGGTAGGATGGCTTTTTGTCCAACCTTGATAAAATGCTAGGGAGGTAATGTGGGTTGGCTGTGCCCACCCTATTCCACTCCTGGATCCCATGCAATCACTCTGCCCTCCTCCTATCTTGATATTTGCATATACACTAGGTCCAGTCAGAAACATGCACAGCTCTCCTCGCCTGGCAGGGCACTCCTACCTTATTTAGGGTCGTGAGAACAGCCCTAATGTACACCTTTCACTTCTGAAGATCCCCCGACCCCAGTATTGTTGCTTGCCCCTCCTAAAGTTCCTCAGCTACTTGGGGCTAAAGCAGTTACAGGAGTATTAATTAGTCCAAGGTCTGCTCTTGACAAAATGTGAAGAAGCTTTACTTATGGGAAATCCAGTGGCTACTGTTAGCTTTGAGGAGCAATTTATGACAATTTGGACAAGCCTGTAGTCAGATAAGTCATTACTATTAGAAGCCAATTGTTGAGATCTGCCAGTACTGGGAGGATTTTGAGAGACAGAGTGAAAGACAGGAATGTTTCTGAAGAGCCCTCCTTTAAGTATGTACTTATTTTAATGAGATGGTATTCCTCTACTGTTAACCATTTTCATCCAGATACTGTGATAGCCCTTTTAAAAATGTGATGCTATCCAGGAGACTGACCCCACTTTCAGCGCAAGAGTCGTATTTTTATTTATTGCTGTGTTTGCTTAGCTTTGTTATCTCCTTATTAATCTCTTTCTTAAAAGTTGCTGCTTTTTGCCTTTATATGGTGAGCTGCTCCCCTAGGGATGCAAAGTCCAGAACCTGTCCCTGTAATGGTGCTGTTTATTTTCTTTGCCCCCTTGCAATTGCCTGCTGTAACATTTGTAGTATGTGTTAAGTAATCCTTAAGGTAACATTTTTATTATGTCATTAAAAAGTGCATGGCAAATATATTATAACTCATGGAATTTGTTTGTTTTAAAAATGGAAGGATAATTTATTGAGTGTGTTACATGAGACCTGCTCCCCCTTATTAGAGTATAGAAATACTGCTTATTTAGGAGTATGTTCTATTGAGAAAAGCCATGGTCTCTGACATGCTTAGAAAGTACAAGCCTGGTTGGCTAAAAGTGACATCATAGTTTATGTACTCAATAAAAATTTAATTAAGTCATTACAGAGGTTGCAGTCATCATTTAACCCTGTGATTTCTTCTATTTAGCACTTTTTCATTAAACATTCAGTTATAGCCCAGTGACCAAATCTTGATGGCCTATAAAATATATGCATGAATTTTAATAGTTTATATAAATGGAAAAATATGAGTAACTGACATAAAAGAACTTTTTCCTTGTGGTTCCACTGTATGCATGTATTATAAAAATAAAGTTATGAAGGATTGCAGTTTAATGGAAGACTATATATAAACCATAGGTTTGATAGTCTGACATGAACTAATTAGCTGTTTGAGGGAGAAAGTATTACAAGGCAGTAACCACAAGGCAATATGCATATTAATCGGGCTTTGATGACATCATTGATGAAGCAATACTGGTCTGTTTTATCCAAGTGGTAAGATTTGTGTATGGTGTTATTCATGTCTTTCCTTTGTGGGACGGATTCTGGAATTGATGGGCTAGCATGGTCTCTGTAGGCCAGACATTCAAACTCACCTCTCTCTCGGAGCACCCAATCATTATCCCTTCCACCTAGTGTCACAGACTCATCCTTCTACTAAGGATTGTACTTTTTGCTCTTTTTCTCCCCTCTGAGATATCGGACATTAGTCTGGGATTTCCTATGTATTGCATATTCAGTACAAAGCTACCACTAGCAAGTAGGAAACCCACCCCAGAGGGGATACTTCCCATATAAGTTCTGTATTAAAATTAAGGTGCTTTGCACATGTATTACAAATATAAAGTCTGATGTTTGAACAAGCATCTCCTCTTTTCCTGTGTGTCCCAAAGCTCTCATGTTATTCCTGTGCAAAAGGTTTTCCATTGACCAAGCAGGCTTGAACTTCTCTTACTTCCCTAAGATAGATGGAACAGATTCCCGCCTTCTGCAATGTGCTGCTTTCACCTTTCATTTCCCCATCATTACCAGAGACTTGAAGTTATTACTGCTTCTTTATTTTTCAGATTGATTCTGTTGCCCTGAAAGAAAGTATGAGAAGCATGACAGAAAGTTTCTATGCAGCTATTTTTGGATATGATGAGGTAACACTATTCTTCATAGAATTAGCCTAATGCCTGTGCCAAATACGCTGGCTGATATCCTGACTGTCGCTGTGTGCCTGCTTCTCATATCAGCATGCATGTAGCAGGAGCCCCCACTTTAGTCCCGGTGCTTCCAAAGTGTTGGGGGACCTGGCACGAGAGCACAAATACTTTTGGAACTTCCCCTGTCCTCTGAAAGGGCTCTCCTAGAGCAGAGATACATCGCTGATGGTCAGTGGTGTGTTTCTGCTCTAACAGAGCACTTCTGGAGCATGGGGAAAGCTTTGAAACTCTTTGCACTCTTGCTCAAGTGTGCCCGTGCCTTGGAAGCACAAGCATGGGGGCTGCCACTGCATGCCCGCTGTTAGAGGCATCCACACAGTGATAGGATGTCAACTGTTGGATTTTTCAGTCTATAGGTTTACCAATTATATTGCTTTGCACATATCTGTTGATCTTACCTCACTTACTCTTCTTCTACGTGAAACATTTACACATGGTGTGGTCACAGTGGGGCTGCCTTTTACACACAGGGCACTGCATGTTTGTGGGGAGTGATAGTAAATTCTTAACAGGCAACCTGATTCTGGGTTAGCATTTATTTATGTTTCCACAACGATATTCAAACCCCGATGAATATTTATATACCGCTTTTCAATAAACATTCCCAAAGTGGTTTAGATAGAAATAAATAAATACATAAATAAATAGGCTCCCTGTCCCCAAAGGGATCACAATCTAAAAAAGAAACTTAAGATAGACACCAGCAGCAGCCACTGGAGGGATGCTGTGCTGTGGATGGATAGGGCCAGTTGCTCTCCCCCTGCTAAAGAAAGAGAATCACCACGTTAAAAGGTGCCTCTTTGCTCATTTAGTAACTTAAAGCTGCTTATGCTCTGGAATAATTCTGAAATTCCTTTCCTGTTTAGTGCTAATGTTTTCCCCTCTGCTGTTTTTCTTGCATTGCTTTAGGGAATCTTGTCAGATGATCATGTGCTTGCAGCAGCCATCTGGAGAAATCTGTTCAATAAACACTGTGATGATCCAAGGCAGCTAGAAATAATGGTCGAATACATACGCAAACAGGTGGGCAGCTGTTTGGAAAATGGGATGTACTCGCTGCTTTTCAAACAATGTAAATATTTGGTGTTCTCCCTAATAAGGCAAATACAGATTGGCATTGCCAAGGCATTGGCAATACCTTACTTGTGGCTAATGGTAGGGATGTGCATGGTCCGGAGCGGTCCGGACCGGCACTGAAGGGGGGTCTCCCTTTAAGGGCGGGGAGGGTTTACTTACCCCTCCCGCCGCTTTGCCCCCTCCAGCGCCCGTATTCTTAGTAGAAGCCGCCCCTTCTGCCTCCTCCAGTGCCAATGCCGCCTGGGCGCGCGCGCGGCTTTGCTTTTAAAAGTTCCTTTTGCTGGCGCTGAGGGATTAAACACCAAACAGAAGCCGGCAGAGCACCGCGCCGGCCGGCGGCTCCCCCATGCTCAGCCGCCCAGCAGCCACTGAGAACGCCCAGCGAGGACGCGCCGTCGCCATCGCCGACGCGCCGCGGCCCCCAGGCAACCCTCACTTCCGGCCTCCATGCGACTTCCCCCCGCATACAGAGTGGCAGAATGCAGCCACTCTGTATGCTGGGGGAAGTCGCATGGAAGCCGGAAGTTAGGGTTGCCTGGGGGCCGCGGCGCGTCGGCGATGGCGACGGCGCGTCCTCGCTGGGCGTTCTCAGTGGCTGCTGGGCGGCTGAGCATGGGGGAGCCGCCGGCCGGCGCGGTGCTCTGCCGGCTTCTGTTTGGTGTTTAATCCCTCAGCGCCAGCAAAAGGAACTTTTAAAAGCAAAGCCGCGCGCGCGCCCAGGCGGCATTGGCACTGGAGGAGGCAGAAGGGGCGGCTTCTACTAAGAATACGGGCACTGGAGGGGGCAAAGCGGCGGGAGGGGTAAGTAAACCCTCCCCGCCCTTAAGGGGAGACCCCCCACCCGAACCGAACCGGCCAGGGGACAGACCGGTCCGGACAGTTCGGAGGCCTTTGCAATGGCCTCCGAACTGGTCCGGACTCATCTCTAGCTAATGGAGCAGGCAGTGGGATAGTGGCCACACACACAAGTTCTCCAGCAGTCCTTACCCATAATTAAATATATAATGCTAACAGGGCTTGCTGTTACCCAGGGTTTGAAGCTGGTTTCAAATCCTGGGTCATTGCAAGCCCTAGTTTGTATTAACCATGGTTCAGGCTGGTGTTAACATAAACTGGTAGATCTGGGGCGTGATCCATAGAATCCATTAGAATGGGTTCTGCATCTGCGCTGGAGCCTGCTGGTGTGGAGTACCACAGCTCCTCTCGGCGCTTTCAAGCCACCCCATGTGACCACATGGCTATTTAAGGCGGGAGTACTTCAGTTGTTTTGCAACCACCGTAGCAATCAGTTTCCTCAGTTACTACAGCTCCTTGTGCTGGTTCCTTTAACTGAGTGAGTTCTAAAAGAGAAAAAAAAAATTGTTATCAGTTTATCTGACTTTTGGACTCTGTTTTTGGACTACATCTTTTGTGTAACGGACTATTTACGGTGAAAGACTAGACAGATATTTTGGCTTGGAAATTGGAACGACAATGGATACCCCAAAACGCTTAGAAAGAGGAACGGAGAAAAAAACTTTTAAACACGAAATTACCCTCACAAAATGGCGATTTATTTATTTATTCGTTCGTTCGTTCATTCACTGAATTTCTATACCGCCCTTCCAAAAATGGTTCAGGACAGTTTACTACAAAATAAAAACAATTATAACCAGTTAACAATTAAAATCAAAACTATAAAAACAGAATAAAACCAATTAAACATTCAAACATCTAAAAACCCTAGAAAACCAGGGCAAACATTTAAAACAATTTACAATGATTTAAAAACCCTGGAAGGCCAGGCCAAACAGATAGGTTTTAAGGGCTCTTCTGAAGGACAATAAATACACTCAAATTATGGATTTCTGCCAGGAGTGCATTCCATAACCCAGGAGCAGCTATAAAGAAGGCCTGCTTCTGTGTCGCCACCAGACGAACCGGTGGTAACTGGAGATGTACCTCCTTAGATGACCTTAACATGCGGTGGGGATCATGCAGAAGAAGGCACTCTCTAAGATAACTTGGACCTAAGCTGTTCAGGGCTTTAAAGGTAATAACCAGCACTTTGTATTTTGCCCTGAAACGTCAGTGTAACTGTTTCAAGACAGACATAATATGGTCTCTCCGGGTTGCCCTAGAGACGAATCTGGCTGCTGCATTTTGAACTAACTGAAGTTCCCAAACTTCATACAAAGGCAGCCCCATGTAGAGCGCATTGCAATAGTCAAGCCTGGAGGTTACCAGCTGATGCACCACTGTTTTTGAGGACATCCTCTTCAAGGAATGGGCGCAGCTGTCGAATCAGCTAAAGCTGATAGAAAGCACTTCTGGCCATGGCCTCCACCTAAGATACCAGGAGTACTCCCAAGCTGTGCACCTGCTCCTTCTGGGGGAGTGTAACCCCATCCAGCAAAGGAAGATCTAACTCACATCTCAGATTCTGAGCCTCTACAATGAGCACCTCCGTCTTGCTTGGATTCAGCTTCAGTTTGTTATCCCTCATTCATCCCATTTTCTGCCTGTAGGAAGGCATTTAGAGAATGAGTGCCATTTCCTGAAGATGAAAAGGAGAAGTAGATTTAGGAGTCATCAGCATACTGATAACACCCAGCACCAAACCTCCTGATAACCTCACCCAGCGGTTTCATGTAGATATTGAAAAGCATTGGTGACAGAATGGAGCCCTGAGGGACTCCATATAACAGCTCCCGTTCTGAGGAGCAACTGTCACCAAGCTCCACCATCTGGAATCTACCTGAGAGATAGGAACGGAACTACTGCAAAGCAGTGCCCCCTATCCCAAACTCCTCCAGGCTATCCAGAAGGATACCATGGTCAGTGGTATCGAACGCTGTTGAGAGGTCCAGAAGAACCAGCAGAGTCACACTCTGTCGGTTCCCCAGTAAAGGTCATCCATCAGGCCGACCAAGGCTGTCTCAGCCCCATAGCCAGCTCTAAAGCCAGTTTGAAATTAGTCTAGATAATCAGTTTCCTCCAAAACTGCCTGGAGCTGGTCGGCCACCACCCTCTCAACCACCTTGCCCAACCAAGGGAGATTGGAGATTGGCCTATAACTATCCATCACTAAGGGGTCCACGGAAGGCTTCTTAAGGAGCGGTCTAACCATTGCCTCCTTCAGACAAGGAGGCACCCTACCCTCCCTCAGCAATGCATTTATGATATTAACTAGGCCACCTCCAACAATCTCCCTGCTAGATAGAAGCAGCCAAGTCAGAGAAGGATCCAGAGAACAGGTGGTAGGCCGCCCTGCCCCAAGCAGCTTGTCCACATCCTCAGAAGTCACAGATTGAAACTGATCCAATCTAATACAGCAAGAAGGATTTCTGTCCAACTTGGCCCAAATACTGCAAAGAACCCTTCAAAAGCGTCATAGCAGAACAACCCCGGGGACTGATTTGAAGTAGAAGGAGCAGAAACTAAACTCCTCACAACCTGGGATAACTCTGCTGAGCATAAATCTGCAGCTGCAATGCGTGCAGACCAAAATCTCTTTTTTCTGCACGCACTGCCACTGCATAAGTCTTTAAATGGGTCACATGCCGCTTCCTGTCAGATTCAAACCAAATTCTCCTCCACTTGTGTTCTAGTCACCTACCCAACCTCTTCAGCCCCCGCAACTCCTCAGTATACCAAGGGGCCATTTTTTAAGCAGGTCGGAAGGGAGCTTTAGACAATCATGTCTACTGCCCTGTTGAGTTCCCTGTTCCAGGTTCCCACCAGGGCATCGACAGAATTACCGGCCACACCAACATCAAAATCTTCCAAGGCCTTTTGAAATCCTACTGGGTCTAGCAGCCTTTTTGGACGGACCATCCTAATAGGTCCACTACCTCTGCAGGGCTGGATTGTGGCTGTGAAACCAACCTTAACTAGGTAGTGGTCCATCCATGACAATGGGGAAACCACTGGATCCCCCACCCACGGAACACCCCCCTGATCGGAACAAAAGACCAAATTGAGTGCGTGGCTGGCAACATAAGTTGGTTCAGAAACTAATTGGGATAGGCCCATAGTTGTCATGGCCACTATGAATACCAGACAAGCCAACCCTAAAGTGGACATTGAAGTCCACTAGCACCAAAAGTCTAGAAGACTCCAACACCAACTCCGCGACCAGCTCCGTCAGCTCAATTAGGGAGTCAGTTGGGCAGCAGGGTGGACGGTACACCAACAGAATCCCCAATCTGTCCATGGTTCCCAGCCTTAAAAATATGCACTCAATATAAGTCAACTGTCTCACAGGGGCTTTGGTAAGAGAGATGGTATTCTTATGGACCTCAGCCACTCCACCCCCCGCCCAATTCCCCTGGCCTGCTCCATGACAGAATAACCTGGAGGGAGAAGCTGAGGCCATACTGAACCACTCGCCTCCCACAACCAGGTCTCAGTTATACATGCCAGATCAGTTCCCTCATCCATAATCAAATCATGGACAATTTTGGTCTTATTCTGAACTGACCTGGCATTGCAGAGGAGCAAGGCCAGACTCTGTGGGTCGTTGGAGCTGCTCCCCGAGGCCTGAGAGTTGACACAGCAGTTGGAATTGGAAACAGTTACTAAATTACTGATTTCCCTTCCCCTGTAACAGCCAGCTGCTCTGCCAGCGCCAATTCTTCTATTCCCCACCACTACAGTAATAGCTACCCCAGAACTGCTGGGCGCACTCTCAGCACCATCCCACTCAAGAGAGCCCAAACACATACCTGCAGAAAGGCCTAGCACAATCCAACCCCCCAGCCCTCAGCCCCACCCTCGAAGGCTCAGACCCAAAGGCCAACCCCCTTTGGTGGCTGGCTTCGGTGACCGCCTACAGGCAGCCCAACGGACATACCAACGGCTAAGCTTTTGGCGAGCCTCCATGTTTTTAAGCCTGCAAGCCCCGAAAGTCACTCTTCCCACAAGTAGCTCCCAGGGCAGGTGGTTCCATTCAACAATCTGGGAGGCTGGCAACCAACCAGCTGGAACTTGGCAGCAGACAAGCAGGCTGCTCCCCGTCAGGGCTAGAATCTCCACAGGAGGCAGAGGGGCCAGTTGGTAAGTCCCTGCAAGGCAGATTGAATGGCCTTGCATCCCCCCATTACCTATGTTTATTATGTCTGGGGGGAAAGCCCACAACACCTCCATTTGTAAGGTTTGTCAGTTGTTTTCAAAACAAACATGATGCAACCAGGAGCTTTGATTGAGGGCTGCACTTTACAATGATGCATTAAGTTCCCCTGGCCCATATAAAGAGGAAACTCATCGATCTCCTAGGAAGGATGGCATGAGGGCTGTGGCTCCAACCCAGTCTAAACCTCATCACCTACTTTTAAGTCTCCAAAAGCTCTGAAATGGCATGGGGACAAAATGGCGGACGCATCAGAGCACGCCAAAAATAAAAATAAAACTTTGACATCAAAAGCAATTCCTTCTCCAACTTCGGCACAGGAGGTAGTCTTTGTTTCGCTATCTAGACCATCAGCACCGACAGCTTCAATATCGAGACAAGCAGCACCAAAACAAACTACTTCAACGCTGGCTTCGACAACGAAAGACCCATCATCGATATTGACGAATTCTGAATGAGCCCTTGCATCAACATCAAAAGAGCAACCCTCTTGGCATCAATGAGTGCCATCCATATCCAGACGTCGACATCGAGGGAACAGACCATAGTAGTGTCGACATTGAAATTCTCAGCATCAACACCAAGGCCTTTATCCCCATTGGTGCCTAAGTCAGCACCGACATCGAGAGTGCTTTCTTTGTCCCCGGCAGCAATGTTGTTGAGGTCCCCATCGACGCTGAAGGCAAAAGCAATTTACCTCAACATTGAATACTCCAGGAATAACAGACACTGTTACACCTCGATACAGAGTGCCGGTTACTTTTGAGGTCAAGGAAGAGGACTCTCCAGGTTTCGAAGAGGTGAGTGCGTTGGATCAAAATACTGCACAGTCACTACTGTCAATATTGGACTCCAACACTACCACCCTGTCAACTTTTAGGGCACAATCAGAGAAAAAGAGACTCATTCACTAACTCCAGAAATGACCTATTCAAAAGTGCCCTATAATTTAATGATGGTACAACTGGCCACTTCGTCATAAGAACAGCCCTGCTGGATCAGGCCCAAGGCCCATCTATTCCAGCATCCTGTTTCACACAGTGGCCCACCAGATGCCGCTGGAAGCCACAGACAGGAGTTGAGGGCATGTCCTCTCTCCTGCTGTTACTCCCCTGTAACTGGTACTCAGAGGCATCCTGCCTTTGATGCTGGAGGAGACCTTTAGCCCTCCAACTAGTAGCCGATGATAGACTCCTCCATGAAATTATCCAAACCCCTCTTAAAGCCATCCAGGTTGTTGGCTGTCACCACATCTTGTGGCAGAGAATTCCACAAGTTGATTATGCGTTGTGTGAAAAAGTACTTCCGTTTGTTGGTCCTAGATTTCCTGGCAATCAATTTCATGGGATGACCCCTGGTTCTCGTGTTATATGAGAGGGAGAAGATCTCCACACCATGCCTGATTTTATAGACCTTTATCGTGTCTCCCTGCAGTCATCTTTTTTCTAAACTAAATAGTCTCATAAGGGCATTATAATATTAGCTGTTTTATTTTCAAACCCCTTCCTAATGATCCCTAGCATGGCATTGACCTTTTTCACAGATGCCACACATTGAGTCGACACTTTCAACGAGCTGTCCACCATGACCCCAAGATCCCTCTCCTGGTCAGTCACTCTCCTGGTCAGTCCTCTCCTGGAGAGGTCTCCTGACCTCTCCTGGTCAGTCTTCCTGGCAAACGTGGATTCTCTCATGACATGTCTCTTACTAGATAAGCAAGTGGCTTTGGCCAGATCTCTCCAGGAATGGCTTACAGTTATGAGGATGACAGGTCATGGAGGTCTGCAGGGTTCAATGGAAACAATCCTCTGGCCAGAGCTTATTCACAATCTATTCCGCTTCACATGTTGGCAGGAAGGGATGCTGCTCTGGTACCAAGCAAGATGATGATGACAATGGCTGCAGTCACACAAACGCTAACAGAAGCCTCATCTCCTCCAACACCAATGCTGGTTGCAAAGCAAACACAAACCAAGGAGAAGCAAGTTTTGTCTGCTGCTATCTAAACAGACCCCTGGGAACCTATGATGCCCAGGCCCCCAACATCTCTGGCTAGGGAGATGCATTACTCCCCTGCAGCATTGGTGCAGGGGGAAATGAGTCTCCATGGTTCATCGGACTTTGAATTGGATATGAAATCTACTGACCCTGACCCTTCACCTGATATGGCAATGCCTTCACATGTATCCCCCTCAGAGGAAATGAAGGCCTATCATGTCCAGCTTAAGGAAATGGCTTTAGCACTGGGCCTAGATCTAAAATCACAGTTGTTCCCAATTGATGACCCTGTATTCAATTTAATGACTAAGTTCTTGTCTGCACAACCAGTTGCCTTGCCTCTCTTGCTGGAAATTTCCAAGGCAGCTCAATACACCTGGGAGGTCCCACACACTTCCATCCCCACCTCCAAAAGACTAGAGGGCTTATATAGAGTACAAGAGCAAGAGAATACTTACCTGCTAAAACATCCTGTGTCAAATTACTTTGTAATAGACTGTGCTACTTCTTCAAGGTCAGGTAGGCATCACACAACACCTGCAGATAAAGAGGGAAGAAAATTAGATGTAATAGGCAGAAAGATATACTCAACGGCATGTGTTTCAGTAAAGATAGCTAACTATTCAGCCTGCATGGCTAAGTACAATTATCGCCTATGGGACACCTTAGGACAAGATTTGGAAACACTCTTACCAGAAGAGTTCAAAGCTCGCTTCAAGAAAATATAACAAAAATCTGCAGACTTGACACATCGGCAATTGAGCACCACAGAACACCTAGTGGAATTCGAGTCGAGAGGAATGAGTGCTTCTTTTACTTTGAGATGCCATGCTTGGCTACGTTCAGCAGCTTTACAATCAGACATGAAGGACAAGATCGAAGGTCTGCCATTCGCTGATAAAAGACTGTTTTCAAAACAAACTGATGCTACAGTGGAGAAGCTTAGGAAATCAAAATTCACTGTAGAGACTTTTACTTCGGCTTTTTCTTCTTCTGTATATACTACTAAATCCAAACATTACAACCGCCCATGCTCCAGCTTCAGACAGCAGGACTGCAGGGATTTCCAAATGACCTACCAAATGTATTCTAAGAGATATTACCCACAAAAGAACAGAACAATCAGGGTCAACGTAATAAACAAGGAGAGACCCAAAAGCAGCACCTAACACCTTCTGCCAACAGTGAACACATTGCTAACATCAGCCTTCCCCAACACTGGAGGGCTGAATATGACTGCCTGCAACATCTATCAGGCACAAACACCGCCTTCAGCCATCAACAACATCAGATTGGCAAGCCATGCTCAAGCATGACACCACATAACATCAGACGGATGTTGAAAATAATCTCTTTGGGCTACTATAGAGTTCAAGGCCTGGCCAACTTTCAGAGGGCTGTGACCTCTGATTCACAAAAGTGACTCCTGCCCTGAAACAAGAGGTATAGGAGCTACTGTGCAAAAATGCGATTGTCCCAGTGCGATGGGCACAGAGGCAGAAAGTAACTCAAATCCCCAAAAGGGATAGTGGGATTCAGCCAATAATGGACCTGAGACATCTGAACAAGTATGCCCATGTGGAAAAGTATCGGATGATGACGTTGCAAGACATCCTGCCACTTCTACATCAGGAGCGGTGGCTTGCAATGTTAGACCTGTGGGATGCTTATTTTCACATAGGGATCAGGCCTTCATACCGAAAGTATCTAAGATTCATGATGGCGACTTCAATTTACCAATATCAAGTGCTGCTGTTTGGCTTCTGCACGGCCCCTTGTGTTTTCACAAAGTGCATGGTAGTGATAGTGGCCCACCTTTGGACCAAAGGGCTGATAATTTACCCATACCTAAACGACTGGCTCCTGGCATCAAAGGACAGAGAAGGATTACTTTCTCAGATGCAGTACTTGTGCCTTCTCCAGGACCTGGAGATAGAAGTCAGCTGGAAGAAATCCCATCTAAACCCTGTGATGCTGATCTCTTACATAAGGGCTGTTCTGGATACACAAGCAGGAAGAGCCTACTTGCCAAAAGAGAGATTCCAAGCCATTGCAGAACTTGTACATCAGTTCCAATCCAGTCCAATACAATGTGCAAGACAGATACAGTGCCTACTAGATTTTATGGCCTCCTGCAAGACAACGGTTCTGCATACGCACCTGAAAATGTGAAAATTGCAGTTGTGGTTCATATCCGCCTTCCAGCTGGACATAGACAACCCTCAGAAACAGTTAGTCATTCCACAGCAAATCCTCTGGTCATTGAGTTGTTGGACCCATGCAGAAAATCAACTGCGAGGAATCCCATTTCAACAGCAGAATCCATCAGTATGGGTGACAACAGACAATTCACTGATGGGCTGGGGGGCGGCCATCGCAATGGCAGTGTAGCCCAGGGACAGTGGAGTTGCTGGCAAAGATAATTCCACATAAATTTCCTGGAACTCCTGGCAGTTTTCCAGGTTATGAAAATATTTCTACCAATGCTCAGAGGGAGAACTGTGCAGTTACAATTGGACAACACAACAGCGATTGCCTACCTAAACAGGCAAGGGGGGGCGGTGTTCAGGTCACTCTGTGCATTGAGCATACAAATTTGCACTGGTGCATCAGAAACAGCATCACCCCTTTGGCCATTCACATAAAGGAGTTAGGAAATGTCCTAGCAAACTGAGTCACTCATTCGCCAGGGAAGAGCAGCATGAGTGGGAACTGGACAAGTACTTGCTTCCAATATTCAGAGCTTGTTGGTTCCCAAAATAGACTTGTTCGCGATGACACTGAATGCCAAGTACACAAGATACTGCTCAAGAGCAGGTCACAACCCACAGTCTTTAGGGGATGCGTTCCAGATGAACTGGCAACAACACCTATTGTACATGTATGCTCCTCTACCTCCGTTAGGGAGAGTGGTGGCTCATATTCTGACCTACCAAGTCAAATGTATCTTGATCACTCCATGGTGGCCTCAGCAACCATGTTTCCACATCTACTCAAACTGTCAAGACACACATAAAGGAGGCTTCCTTTCTTCCAAGATCTTCTGTCACGAGAAAATGGTCAAGTACCTGTCGGACCGCATTCACCCATATGAATCTGCCAGGGCCATCCAATCATAATCTCAGGACCTGCTCATGACCCCGCCACTAACAGAGATCTGGTTGGCGGGGACTAGAGACAGGGCCTTTTCAATTGTGGCCCCTCAGCTTTGGAACGCCCTCCCTGAAGAGCATCACCATGCTTCCTCCCTCAGTGTTTTTAAAAAAACATCTTAAAACACACCTTTTTAAGGAGGCTTTTAAATATAATTATTATTTTGTTATATCTGGTAGATTCTTTATATTCTTTAGCTTTTTATAATTTTCAGTTTTGATTTGAACCTAATAATTGTTTTTTATCTGACTTAAAAAAAAAAATAATTTTATTACTTGTATCTATGTCTAATTGTTGTAAGCAGCCCCGAGCAGTATTGCACTGGAGGGGCAGGGTATAAATATTTTTAAATAAATAAATACTGCACCCAGAGGTGCCCACTCTATATTTAACAGCATGGAAGATAGGCTTCTAAATAAAATCTTACTTAACCAGAGAAAGCCATCCACTAGGAGAAACTATGCTAGTAAATGGAAGAGGTTCACTTGCTTTGCTTCCACAAATGGTTTTTGCCCTCTGAATGCGACTGTCCATCATGTCCTGCTGTACCTAGCCACGCTAAAGACCTCCTTGCTTTCCAATGTCTCCATAAAAGGTTACTTAGCAGCAGTCTCAGTGAGGCACCTGGGATGGGTTGGAAAGATGGTAATTTCCCACCCCAGCTGCAAGAGTTTTCTGAAGGGTTTCACCAATCTGTATCCTCCAGTAAGATAGTCACTGGAACAATGGAGTATATCCTTGGTCCTTTCGGTACTAACAGATACCGCCTTTGAGCTCCTGGCTACAGCTAGCCTGAAGCAGGTTTCCCTAAGGACTGCCTTCTTAGTGGCTATACAACTGCCCACAGGGTGAGTGAACTTACAGCCCCGAGGATGGATGTGCCTTGTGCACACTTATACCCATATAAGGTGCTGCTATGTCCTGAAATTACTTTCCTACCTAAGGTTGTGACAGACTTCCACATAAACCAAGACATCTTGCTCCCTACCTTCTTCAGCACTCTGAGCATGGCTCTTGAAAAAGCCCTGCACTCCCTGCATGTCCGAAGGGCCCTTTTACCTCTCAAGAACAAAAGTAATTAGAAAGACAAAAAAAAATTATCCATATCCTACAAAGGAATGTCTATGGGTCAGGCCTTGTCAAGACAAAGGCTATCCCACTTGCTAGTAGAGTTAATCCTAATGACTTACAAATTACAAGTACAGCCACCTAAGTCTTATCAAGGCACATTCAACCAGAGCTTATGGTGCCTCAGCAGCTCATTTGGCATATCATTTTGGGACATTTGTAGGCCTGCAACCTGGTCCTCAGAACAGCCCTTTGTAAAGCACTATGCTGTTGACTTGCATTTTGCAGCGGAGGCAAATTTCGGGAGAGGTATTCTCACAAGGGTGTTACAGTGACACTTCTGCTCCCTCCTCCTAAAGAAGCTAACTAAACACCCATTCTAATGGATTCAGCGGATCACACCCCAGATAAACAGGTTGCTCACCTGTAACTGATGATCTGGTAGTGATCCGTTGACATCCATTAGACCCTCATGAACCTCCCCTCTGCAGTAGTGCTCAAGTAATCTACATAGAAATTACCTATTGCTCCAAATATGTTCAACTGCTCTGGTGGTCTTCAAGGAACTGAAGTACTGGCAATTCCTCCAGCTTTAAATAGCCACGTGGTCACCTGGGGTGGGGTGCAAGCACCGAGAGGAGCTGTGGTACTCCACACCGACAGGCTTAGCACAGGTGCCGAACCCATTCTAATGGATGTCAACAGATCACTACTAGATCATCAGTTATCATCTACCAGAACATCCATCATCATCAGTTATCACTACCAGATCATCAGCAACCTTTTTTTTTGGGGGGGGGGTATTTGTGTTGGGAGGAGGAACACGTAATTCAAATTTTTAATCAATCAATCATCTTTATTACGGTCAAAGACCAGCACAGGATATAATACAGCTACAGTAAAATAAAAGATGTGGCAATAAATTAAACCAAATTATCATGAAATAATTACAACTAAATTACTAAAAATTAATATACTATAATTAGACTATAAAACTATGATTTATAAAACACAACTCTAAAAATTGTGTGGAGACTAATAAAATAGAGATAAACCAAGGGTAAATATATAGATGTTCATAGTTATATACAACTATCTATAAAGTAAAGGCATCTAAAAAGTATAAAATATTTAGCATATAAGGCGAAATAGCTAAATGTGAAGTAAAACAACTAAAGTAGGGTGATCAAGTAAAATAGTCAGTCGTTAAAAATCTGCTAAATGGGTTATGGGCTGGCAGTCAGGGTCCGGCGGATCTTGCACACTGTCATGCAGAACCTGGCAGCATTGTACGTGAAGGTCTGATTTTCATCCAAGAGCAACATCTTTTTGTAGTCTTGACTAGGGTGACCAGAGTATCTGAGGAGTTGAGTATGGCTTGTCTCAGCTGTCTTTATAAAAGGGGCAAGAAAGGAGTACATGTTCAGTGGTTTCCACCTCCCCAGAGTCACAGGGGCAAAGCCTTTCCGTGAGTGGGATCTTCCTGTATTTGCCTTCCAGAACAGTGGAAGGAAGGGAATGACAGCAGGCAAAGGTGAATGCCTTTCTGTGGCTTGGTATTTCCAACTGTGTCAGATAGGCAGAGGGGAAGACAGTGAATCTGAGACTATCCAAGGCCAGGAAGCCCAGCACCCTACTTAGATCTGCCTGGCATTCCATGTCCAGGATCCTGATTTCACCTTGTCACATCCCATAGCAAGCAGGAGGAACAGGAAGAAGCCCAGGAACGCCACTTTGTTGTAGACCGCCTATTTCTAAGAGGATTGGAAATTGTTCTGCAGGATTAATGGGGCCCAGGCCCCATGGGCAAAGGGCTAGTTTGAGCCAGTGGCTGAGAACAATCATCCAAACTTTGGCCTCCACTTCCCCGCACAAGCATCTACTTCCAGCCAACTTGGTTTCTAGCCAATTTCTAGGTTAGGATTGAGTGCAACATCTGAACCCAACAATCTTGGCTTACTCTGACCTACTCAATTAAATAAACTAGTAGTCTGAACCTGAGGGTTGAATTGAGTTTCAGATCACAGTTCTGTCTTGTTTTTTTAACATGGGATGTCGCACAGAACTCAGCTTTAACAGGGGTTCCATGAGACATCTGAAGCTGCCCATAGTCTCACATAACGGCAAATATAGAGCAGAATGGAACTTAAAACTTTATGTAAGTTCCAGTTGCATCTGGCAATACCTCAAAATGGCAGTTCCTTTTTTTAACTAGATCTTTCTATCCCCTAACTTCTGCCAGACATACTTTTCTAATGTTTTGCAGTGTTAAAGAAAAGTGGGTGCATTCAGCTTAAGAAGAGCTCTTGCTTTGTAAAAACAAACCACCTATGAACACTAAGTAGAATGTGCATTTGGGTTATGCATGTAAAAAATCTAAACTGGTTGATACAGTAACAAAGTATATGTCTAATTCACTTATTTTGCTAGTCACCTGCACACAGGCAACATTTTGATCTCTGTAGGGATCCATGGTCCCTCACAACTGGGTCTTCTGCACCTGCGCAGGAGGCCTTCGGAAGATTCTATAGCTCCATTTATGAGCTCACTGGCCCTTTAAGGCATAGTGATATCGGAGCCTAAAAAGCTGGCTGTAGAGCGCCTCCCTCTTCAGTTCCTTCTTGTCCTCTACTCACGTTGCCTCGGGAAGGATCTGCTCCTGTATTCCCTTGTTCCTGTAAGAGATTGTGGTTTTACTTTTATCTTTCTGTCTTTTCTGGCTGACTATTGACTGTTTCCTGACTGCTCTCTTTGTATTTGGACTTGGCTTTCTGACCACGGACTGTTTCTGGACTTTGCTTAGTTTTTACCTTTGGCTTTGGCATTCCACCTCTGACTTTTTGGCTGACTCTGGACTGGTTTGGGGATCTGACTATGTCTAATCCTAAGAGCTTTAAATGATGCTCTACTTGTAAGGGCACGATGCCCTCCTCCGATGGGCATTCTGATTGCCTCATCTGCTTGAGTGACTCGTACAATACCAGTGCTTGTAAAGTGTGACTATCTTTTAAAAAGAAAACCCACTTAACTTGGGAGCTTCGCCTCAAGACTTCTTTGTATGAGAATATTCTTTGGCCAGGGGTGCCAAGACCGAATCCTCCATCCCCACCAAAACGGCTATGCCTGCCCAGTCGGCATCTGTCTCAACGACTTCGGTGCCATCGACTTCGGATTCGTCTGCCTTTAAGAAACCTCAGGAAAGAGGACAGGAGCGATTACATAAACATAAGCATGATCGCCATCGCTCCATGTTAGGAGAGCCTCACAAGAAAAAGGAAAGACATCCTTCTGTGACCTTGACCATGACAACCTCTGCATCTGATAGGTCGAAATCAATGCTGGGCTCAGTGTCAAAGGGCTCGACTTCGTCGGTGAAGACGCCATCACTTTCATTAGCTCAGCCTGGGACTTCATACTCACCTCATCCCTCATCTTCAAAGATTGTCCTGACATCATTGACACCGGGAACTTTGTTGGCACTGAGATCTTCAGAACCATTGACGTCCATTGGCACCAGCTCAACGTTGAGGAACAGCTCCGAGAATGCCTACCCTACCAGTGGCCCTTGATCCTGTATGCCCAGCACCCCCATCTGTGCCTGCATCACCAGCTCTTCCTTCACAGACTACATACCCATCTGGTCCGGACTCTGGCATTTCTGAGGTGTCTCTAGGGACTTTACCCAATGACTCTGTGGGTACTCAACTGTCAAACTCCCCTTCTGAAGAAATTAAATCTTATCGGGTGCAAATCCATGAGATGGTGAGGGCTTTGGGCCTGGAGGTTCCTCCTCCTGAACTGTTACAGACTCTGTATTCAGCTACCTGGCTACCATGTCTGTAGCACATCCCACCATGCTACCAATGCTTCCTTCCCTGATGGTTGCTTCTAAGGCTGCTTGGTTAACTCCAGTGGCTTCTACTCTCCCTTGCAAAAAGATGGAGAACCTGTATCAGGTCCAAGAAGCTTCCTGCCCTTTTCTTTTCAAACATCTGGCACTGAATTCTCTAGTTGTGGACTGTGCACTGCAAACCAAGTCTGCTAGGAAACATTTGTCCCCTGTAGACAAGGAAGGCTGTAAATTGGACTCCATGGCGTAGAGATTTTACTCTTCAGGGTGTCTCTCTCTCAAGATGGCTGACTACTTGGCCTGCATGGCCAGATACCAACAAACATTGTGGGACGGCTTAAAAGATGATGCTACTGCCCTGCCTGAGCCTTTTAAGAGCAGGTTCCTATCTACATGGTCTAAGTCAGCAGTCCTGACTAGATAGCCGTTAAGCAAGGCCAAACACCTGACTGAGACAGAATCGAAGTTGTCAGCCAGATCCATCATGCTCCGTCGCTATGTCTGGTTCCATTCTACACTGTTGGAGCTGGGTATGAAATAAAAGATTGAGAATCTCCTGTTTGACGATGAAGGATTGTTTTCAAAAGACACGGACAAAACAATGAAGAAACTTTAGACATTGTGCTATACCGCTAAGACCTTCATGCAGTTCCCGCCGTCTTATCAGAGATATCACCCTGTTTTCAAACAGAGGTACCAAACCTGCCCTGCCCAAGATTGGGGAGGTTGCCATCAAAGATCCAGGCCATATAACAGGTGCCCCTTCCATCAGTGACAAAAGGGCCAACAGACAAAGCCCATGTCTCAGGAACAACCTAAGCAGTCTTTTAAATATTTCGGACCTGGAAGTATCTCTCCCTATTTCTTCAACTGGCACCCGTCTTGCCCCCTTCCTCCCTTCCTGGTGTCAAGTGACATCAGACGCCTGGATGTGATGCATAGTGGCCAGGGGCTGTGCTATCAATTTGACTCTCTACCCACCCATGCACATACAGATGCAAAGACTACAGCTCTGGCTGCTGTCTGTCTTTCGACCAAACCTAGACAATCAGAACAAATGGTTAGTCGTTCTGGTGGTCCTTGCTTTCAAGAAAGCAAGCTCCTTGCTTTCAAGGCCTTCCTACCCATCCTCCAGGGCCAAGTGGTTCAAGTTCACATTGACAATACTATGGCTATCGCCTATTTAAATAATCAGGGAGGCACTGTATCTAAGTCTCTGAATAACCTTGCATTGCAGTTGTGGGAATGGTGCCTGAGATTTGACATCCTCCCCATGGCAATACACATTAAGGAGGAAGATAACATCCTGGCTGACTCCCTTAGTCGGGATCTAATCTCCATGAATGGGATTTAAATGACTGTAGTCTGTCAGATATATTTGACTCTTGGGGTGCTCCTACTGTTGACTTATTTGCCATGGCACAAAATGCAAAGTGTTCTTTGTTCTGTTCTAGGCCAGACAATGGCCCAGACTCTCTGGGGATGCCTTCCAGCTGCAATGGAAGGACAGACTTTTTTCCACCTCTTCCCCCCTTTCCACTAATGCCCAGAGTGGTGAGGAAGATACTGCAAGACTGCACACAGTGCATCCTGGTCTGCTCCTGGTGGCCCAGGCATCTCTGGTTCCCGGCTCTCCTCCAGCTATGCAAGGGGTCTTACCGTCGCTTTCCACAACGGGACCTTCTCACGAGGGATGGGGGTCTAATATTACACCATGCCCTTTGGACCCTCTCACTGACAGCGTGGAGACGGAACTTTTAGACAAAATCCTAATAAATGAGAGGGAAGGTCTCTACGAGAAAGGACTATAGGTGCAAATGGAAGTGTTTCATATCCTATGCGTCTACTAAAGTTTTTGACCCACTCCAAGCTTCAATCCACCAAATACTCCTCTACTTTGCCTCTCTCATGGGTTTGGGTCTCTCAAACTCTTCCATTAAGGTCCACATCGCTGCCATCTCCACTAGCCACCCGGGCTGGGACGGCAAGTCAGTTTTTGTTCATCCTAACTCCAGGTGTTTTTTAAAAGGGATTAACAACCTTTACCCCACAGTGCGAGCCTTGGAGCCTCTCCCTTATGCTGTCCACACTCACGGAGGCCCCCTTTGAACCGCTGTTGGCATCTCCCATGAAGCTACTATCCTAAAGACTGCTTTCCTGGTGGCCATCACGTCTGCAAGACGTGTAAGTGAACTCACTGCTGGGCTGACTCACCATATGCTAAATTTTACCGGATCCTGCATTTTGCCCAAAGATCATGTCAGACCTTCATATCAACCAGGACATAATACTACTTATGTTTTTTTGTAATCCATCTTTGCCTCTCAAACACATTCTATGCACACCCTAGATGTCTCCTTTATTTCCTAGATCAAACAAAGGCGTTTAGGCGTTCTAACAAACTGTTCATCTCAAATGCAGGAGCTAGTAAAGGTTTCGCCATTTTCTGTCCAATTGGCTAGTACAACTGATTTTCCTTTGTTATAGAGAAGCAAGGCATTCAGCCGCCTTCAGAGGCCAATTTTGGTTGGGCAGTCTTCAAGAAAGTACTGTAACTGCTAGCACCCACCTCCTTTTTACGGAAGCTAGTCACTCACCCAATTGTGAGGGACCATGGATCCCTACAGAGATAAACAGGTTGCTTACCTGTAACATGATCTCTGTGGAGATCCATGGTTACTCACAACACCTGTCCAGCCATCCCCTCTGCTAGCGCAACATGTTTACTTACCTGTGCTGCTGTGGATTGTCTGCTGTTTTCTCTATGTCTTAATGTTGTCAGTCACTTCTCAGCGGCCAATTCAGGAACTGAAGAGGGAGGTGCTCTACAGCTGGCTTTGTATCACTATGCCTTAAAGGGTCAGTGAGTGCCTAAATGGAGCTATAGATTCTTCCGAGGGCCTCCTGCACAGGCGCAGAAGACCCAGTTGTGAGTGACTATGGATCTCCACAGAGATAATATGTTACAGGTAAGCAACCTAGTTTTTTGCAACTGATGTAGTACTTAGAAAGCTGGATTTCTTCTCACTGTAAAAACTGCAGGATGAACTTGGGACAGTCAGACTTTCTCAGCCAAACCTACCTCACAAGGTGGTTGTGAGGATAAAATGGGGTAACACATAATCCACCCTGAGCCTCTTGGAAGAGATAAATTTTATTACATTTTCACATCTATCAGTTCTGTGTTTCATTAGGGCAAACTGAGTACACTGTAAACTAACCTAGATTATAAAGAGAGGAGGGCCATACAGCCTAATTGTTCATAGCAGACCAAAATTCATTCTTTTGAGTAGGGGTATGTGAACCAGTTTGAATTGAACCTGAGTTCAATTCAAACCAGCCCGGTTTGACAAACCAAACCAGCCCCCCCGCAAAAGAGGGGGCTGGTCAGAGTTCAAACCAGGCCTGGTTCGACTGCCTTGATGGCCTGCTTGTAATGGGGAATCTGGTAAGGATTCCCCATTATAAGCAAAGGGGGTTGGGGGAGATTTCCTATCTAAAAATGGGTTGGGCGGGCGAGGGGGCACCTTACCAGCTCTTGCTGCAGCAGCTCCACGGGGGTGGCCCATCTTAGCTCTGCTGGTGCTCCCTCACCAGACCAGCAGGCGGCCCAGTCCTGGCCTCTACGCATGCACAGTGGCCACTTACACCACCATGCGAACTGTGTGATGACACAAATGGCCTCCATGCATGCATGGAGGTCATGCAAATGGCCTTCACATATGCATGGAGGCTGGAACCAGGCTGCCCCTTGGCCTGTGGGGGGGGAGCACTAGTGGAACCACCGTGAGAACCAGTACGGTACCCTCTCACCTGCCCCAAATTCATTTTTAGATCGCAAATGCCTGCCATTCCCCTTTGCTTGTAAAGGGGAATCCTTACCGGATTACCCTTTACAAGCAGAGCCATATAACTGGTTCAACCCAGTTAATCAGCTCGAACCAAACTACCACCGGTTCTTTCGAACCGGCTCAAAGACCAGGCAGCTCAGTTTGAGTTTGATTTGAACTCGAAGTGAACCATCTATTGTGCTTCTGTGCATACCCCTACTTTTGAGCCCCTACTTTTTGAGCTCCAGGCTGGTGAACAACCTGGTTCCAGCCTCCACGTATGTGTGGAGGCCATTTGTGGAGGTAATTTGTCTTGATCTCAAACATTCAGATAGATATTTGACCTTTTAATGACTTTTCTTGGTCTCTTAAGCATCCTTACTTGTCCTTTTAGTCTTATATAACATGAAATGTCATCAGAGTTCAAATATTTTTGTTCTTCTTTTGGTGGTTTTGTGATTAGTCAGATCTGATCAAAAGAACCATCCTTGTAATGAACCCCAGAGTAACCTGCATTATTTTGTTGTGAATGTCAGGTGCAGCATCTGGATGCTATTCCTGGAGAAGACCTGCTGCTGTCTGGTGAAGTGTCTTGGCGCCCCCTTGAGGAAACAAATGCGCAAAGCATCGTGAAACCAGCATTTCCAACATATAATGACGAAGGACTATAAAATCTTCATTAGCAAGCTTGAAAACGTTTTGCTGCTGAATGTATGTTAAGTCTATATGTGTAAAAAATCCTGAAAGAGATACTTGCCTCATGCTGTGGGGCTCCCAAGAAAGAAAATACATTCTGTAGTTGCTATTTAAAAGAGTGGTTAAAACTCTTCTACTTGTAATGATTTCTACCTTTAGAAAACCCGAAAAGCATACTATTTTGTTACTATATCTGTGGTTAAGTGCTGCTAGTTCATTTGAGGAATCCTTTGCAGTTGCATTATCCAGTAGTCCCAGCACGCTGGTTTTCAGAGGGAGCATTCGTCTTTTGAGTGCAAACTAGTTTACCAAAGTGACAAGCAATCTGCCTTTTGTCTGATGAGAGAGGATCAGCTACCCAAACGTGTCATTCTCTCCTCTGGTAAGCACAAGCATGGATGTAAGCTGTTTGTGTCAGTATTTTTGTACTAGTATTCTGTCTGTCAGGACAAATGAGAGATTAGAATTGTAAAGCTTGAAAAATGGCGACTGTTTCTGAAAGGGCTCTGCAAATTCCCATCCAAGTTCAGAGTGAAGCTAATAAAAATGGGGGTTGGGATGTAGCTTCTTTGCTTGCCTTTGTGGCACAGGAGAAGAGAATGTTTCCTTTCTATTAGTGACCCCATAAGAGGCAGGACTTGGAGTATGGCTAGAAACTACTTTCCAGGCTGCCATTGTTGTCTTCCCATTGTGTTCTGAAAATTTTGCAGTAAGAGCAACCTTTCCTGTTTCATGAGTCTGTTTTGCTCAGGTCGTCTCCCTATAAAATAGTGGTTCAGGATCCTATCTGGCTAATAATTTGACCAGAATGATCGTTCTGTAACCTGCTTATCAAACAATACCTTCAGTTAGAGTCAGCTATGTGTTACATAAAGAAGGCTAGTACATTTTAGAAGCAAAACCAACTTTGTCTCTCTTGTAGTCAGAATTGTAGCCTGAGAAACAATCCTCTTGTTTTCCTTACCATGTATGCCTTTGTTGAGAAATTGGAGAATAGTTCTCCACAAATTTAGGGTTGAGCCTAATAAATATACTGAAAAAATGTAGACTGATTCCTTTCATTTTGGATGATATTAACAATGCAGTAGAAGTTGGTGGCTTTCATGTATATGTGTATTACTCCTTTGATCAAGGCTGTGCATACATTCTTCTTCATAACACCTTCTCAAAGATCAGTAAAGTCCTCCCTCCCTTTCGTCTTGGAGATCAATGAGACTAATATGATTTCCCACAAGCTTGCTTTTCAAAGGATACATTCAGGCTAAACGTTTCAGACACAGTCTACTACTGAGGATCATATGAGTGGCATAGGGACATAGGAAGCTGCCATATACTGAATCATACCATTGGTCCATCTAGCTCAGTATTGTCTACACAGACTGGCAGCAGCTTCTCCAAGGTTGCAGGCAAGAATCTCTCTCAGCCCTATCTTGGAGATGCCAGAGTGGGAACCTGGAACCTAGATGCTCTTCCTAGAGCGGCTCCATCCCCTAAGACAAATATCTTACAGTGTTCACACTTCTAATCTCCCATTCATATGCAACCAGGACGAACCCTGCTTAGCTAAGGGGACAATTCATGCTTGCTACCACAAGACCAACTCTCCTCTCCTCCTCTTCTGCATACCTGAGTATGGGAGCATACTCAGTGCACTATTTAGTGCTGTATATTGGAAGGGGTACATGAATGCGTGTGTGTGTGTGTGTGTGTGTGTGTGTGTGTGTGTGTATATATATATATATATATATATATATATATATATATATATATATATAAGATGCCTTTTTATGATCAACCTGAACAGATATTTGACACTGTCCCTTTTTCTGGTCATAGTCTTGCCTTTCTGCCTTCATTATGGGTACCTTTTTTTAAAAAATGTTGAGCTTGTGCCATTGTACCCATGTACCTATTTAAGGAAGCACTTTGTTCATTTCACCAGCTATTTCTTTTAATGGAACCTACAACTGGTTACAGCACTAATCCATGTCACCATTCCCCACTGGTATAACCCATGTCACCATTCCCCATTTTGACACTCTGAATCAAATGTATCTTGGTATTTTGTATAGTACACAGGTGCAACTATACAAATTCATTGGGGGGAGTTAGAAATCGAGCTAGTAATCCCCAAAATGGGACATATGTATGTATGTTTGGGAAGAATGTAAAGATTAATACTGGGACAGTGAGAGGCAAAATGGCAATACAGTAAAATGTAATGTGACAAGACTTCTGGTCTGGATGCACCCTTAAACCTTTGCTCCAACAGCAGCTACCAGTAAATTTTCTTTGTAGAAAAAAAATTGGTTGGTTTTTTCTCAAAGCAAACTTCCTCAGTTTAACTTGTTATAAAATGAGTCATATAAAGAAACCTTATATGTGTGAGGTATATTCCACTTCTGTGAAAACATTACAAACCAAACACATTTTTCTCGGTTTATTTAAGATGCTTTTGTAGCAAGCTGAGCTAAGGAGAGAAACCTCTTATGTGTGAAGTATTATGCAGTGTGTGTGTGAGATAATAACACCTTGTAATTCATTACAGCTGTGTTGTATTTACATAAAAGAAGGCTTAGCTGTGTAGGAATTTGCTGATTAATTTATTTTTAATGGGAGTGAAGTATACCGAGGACCAAAATAAACTTTACTGTGTGTATCTTGCTGCTCCTGGAATAGATGGAAAATGTAATGGTAGATATTTTGGCACAAAGCTACATACATTAATTCATATTCAAAATACTCATTTAGGCATTAACTCCCCCACCACCACCACTGCATCCAGGACTGTCTTGTCACCCTGCAGTGCCATGGAGACACACTTGGAAGCACAACACTGCCAGTCAACCCAGTGGAGGCCTGAAATACACCAGTATGAGAAGCCTTTATGCTTCTGATATGCAAAGCCCACAGTCTGGAATCCTTATAGTTTCTCTACTATGCCATAGGACCATGTGGAGCCCAAGGGACCCTGACCTAGGCAAGATTAATGCTATTGGATATAGGGTGCCTATACAAATGATAGTAATGTTCAAAGTAAAAAGAGATGATCTGGAGTTACAATAATGTTATCTAGCTCCAGAAAATCCTGGATGGTGGTTGAGTTTCAAGCAGACAAGAGGGAATTATCTTTTGGAATTAGTTCTATCTGCTTTCGCTATTCAGTTGTGGTCAACAGAGGGAGATAAGAACATTGCATGACTGGGCAGCTATGAAAAAACCACCCCAAAACCTGGTGGTGTTCCCAGCAGGACAAACAGTACATATTCTCGGTGGCAGGACAGAGTGCAATACGGAAGAATGAGGGAAGCTTTCAGGAAGAGAGGGAATTGGCCTTATGTGGGAATGCTGGCAGAACACAGTGTAGATTGGGAGTCAACATTGTGTTTCTCTCGCACAACAGTTTTTAATGTAAAGTTCTAATGTCCTTTAACTTGTCCTGATCAGGAGGTTAGTTCTGGGTGGGCAGAGCTGAATCTGAGTTTGCTTGTGTTTGGTGCCTTCAGATAGGTGCTTATAGAGAAAATAGCATTTGTGTGTAACCCCCTACTTCTCTCTTCACAAGGCCAGGACCGAGGTCCAAAAATCTGCTCGTGAATGTGGAAGTGCTCCTGCTTTTGCATAGGAGAGTCACCAATTCCCTTTCCCCACCCAAAACTGCTACAGCCCTGTGCACCTCCTGAAAAGCCTCTCCATAGGTTTATGGGACTTTCCAGCGCAGCATATGATGCAGCTGGAGGGAGAACCATACACTCCCCTTGTTCAAACAGACATGCTTCCACTTGTGCAAGTGAATTGTTGACTCCAAGCCCAGGTTTCTAATGATAAGTTTCCTCAGTTGAGAATTAACCAAGAGTATGGAACAGCTTCTAAAGTGCTAAATTTGGTCCTGCAACACCTGAGAGCAAATCATAGCTTAGGCATGCATTTGCCAAGGCAAGCTTGTATGGCTTACTAGCAGCAGAAAGGAATAATGGCAGAGGATAATGGCCAGCTATTACTAAAAGATGTCTGTCTATTGAAACAAACATGTTGTATTTGCTCTAGCATGCAGGTCAGTGGGGGAGAGTGAATGCTACAGCACACACACCCAATTCCGCCTGGAGGGATGTTCACCCTTAAAGCTTGTAGGTTTTTCAGACCTGGATAGTTGACAGCTTCTGCCTCAAGCATTTCTTCTTGGGATTACATATCCTCAGAGGTGTCTTGTGCACTGGGGCTGGGTGGAGAAAACCAAAGTGTCTTTATTAGCACCAGGAAGTTCCTTGTTGTTTTGAGATAAATATGTCGTTAGTCGAAAGAAGTATATTCATGATGTGCATGCCAGATGGTAGGGAGATACTGATTTCAAACACCAGCACTTTTCATGATGAATCAGCAGGTGTGTGTTTTGTTCATGAAGCTCTGATAAAACACTTTCTGTAGCATTGTAACCACGTCAATGGAGTCATCTCTCTGCCACTATTATCATTTATATGTTATTTCTTAATTTGCTAGTGCCCTGTGAACTGTACTGTATGCACTCTTGCAACAAGTCTGTGAGGCAGGTTATTTTGGGGATCGAATATTTAAACTCAGATACTTGAAAGTAAACTGTCTCCATGGAGTCAGCCCATAGAATCAGCCATATGGAAGCTGCTAAGAAATCACTGGTCCATCTAGGTCAGTATGGTTTCCAGACAATAATCTTTCCCAGCCACACCTGGAGGCTGACTGTGCCTTAGAACAGTTGGTCGCAGAAGCAATCAGAGAGAAGACACCCTTGGACTTAATCCTGACTGGTGCCCAGGACCTGGTGCAAGATGTCGGAGTCATAGAACCACTGGGGAACAGTTACCATAGTGTAATCCAATTCATTTTATATGCAACTGGAGCATTGCCAAGCAAGTCCCACAGATGGGTTGGATTTCAGAAGAGGAAACTTCTCAAAAATGAGGGGACTGGGGGGAAATGAAGCTGAAAGGGAAAGGCAGGAGGGTCAAATCACTCTAGAAAGCATGAAACTTATTTAAAACCACAATAAGAGAAGCTCAGTTGGAATGTATGCCAAGAAGGAGAAAAGGTACCACCAAGTTCAGGAGGATGCAAGTGTGGCTAACAAGTAGAGTCAGGAAAGCTATAAAAGAGAAGAAGACTTCCTTCAGAAAATGGAAGTCCTGCCCAATTGAAGAGAACAGAAAGGAACAAGCTCTGGCAAAAGAAATGTAAGGAGTCAATAAGGGATGCAAAAAGAGTTTTTCTAGCATATAACTAGAAGTGTCAAGGGAAATAACAAAAACTTCTTTCATTATATCAGAAGCCGAAAACTTGCCAGGGAGGCGGTTGGCCCCTTAGATGATGAGGGTTTGAAAGGAATTATTAAGGAGGATAAGGAAATTGCAGAGAAGCTGAATGAGTTCTTTGCATATATCTTCATGGCAGAGGATGCTGAGCATATACCTGCTCCAGAACAGAGCTTCTCAGGCTTGGTAGTTGAAGAACTGGGCCAATTTTAGGTGAGGATGTTCTAAACTGTGTTGAAAAACTAAGAATTAGCAAATCGCCAGGGCCAGGTGGCATCCACCCAAGAGTTCTGAAGGAACTCAAATGAGAAATTGCCGATCTCCTAGCAAAAATATGTAACTTGTCCCTATGATCAGGCTCTGTACCAGAAGACTGGAAAGTAGGTAATGTAACTCTGGTTTTCAAAAAAGGATCCAGGGGGAGTCATAGAAACTACAGACCAGATAGCTTAACTTCTGTGCCTGGGAAATTGATGGAAAGCATACTTAAGGACAAAATTGTTAAGCATGGAAGAACAAGCCTTGCTGAAGGAGAACCAGCATGGCTTCTGCAAGGGAAAGTCTTGCCTCACTAACCTTTTGGTATTCTTTGAGAGTGTCACTAGGCATGTGGCTATAGGTGATACAGTTGACAAAGTATACTTGGACTTCCAAAAAGCTTTTGATAAAGTTCCCCACCAAAGGCTCTTGAGGAAACTTAGCAGTCCTGGGATAAGGGGACAGGTTCATGTATGGATTGGTAACTGGTTGAAGGACAGGAAACAGAGGGTAGGAATAAACTGACAGTTTTCACAATGGCGGGAAGTAAGAAGTGGGGTCCCCCAGGGATCTGTAATGGAACCAGTGCTCTTTAACTTATTCATAAATGATCTAGAAGTTGGGATAAGAAGCGAAGTGGCCAAGTTTGCAGATGACACTAAACTATTTAGGGTAATGAAATCCACAACAGATTGTGAGAATCTCCAAAAGGATCTCTCCAAACTGGATGAGTGGGAGACAAAATGGCAAATGTGGTTCAGTGTAAGTAAGTGTAAAGTGATGTATATTGGGGCAAAAAACCCCAACTTTACATATACACTGATGTATATCAGACACCCACCAAGTTCTTTTCACAACACATTATCTTACAGAATTCACCATCATCTCAAGTATTCATGAACTCTGATAGTTAATATATGTGTGTGCAAAGATGTACTGTTTTGTTTATTATTGAACCTACCCATTCAACTTCATTGGATGGCCGATAGCTTAAAAAGGGGGATTACATGCATTAATAGCAGATAGATATTAGTTGTGAAGGCTG
This sequence comes from Hemicordylus capensis, assembly GCF_027244095.1. NCBI lineage: Eukaryota > Metazoa > Chordata > Lepidosauria > Squamata > Cordylidae > Hemicordylus > Hemicordylus capensis. The sequence goes on from NC_069660.1 coordinate 50,360,457, forward strand.
TTCACTATGAAAAGACAATTAAATTGAATGTCCACATATAGATGCAGTATGCCAGCAAAAGTTAGATCAGATGGACCTTTGGTCTGAATCAACAAGGTACTTTGTATGTTCTTATGATTTATACAGCGGCTTATTCCTGTCTTGGGACTACTTTTAGGAAGAGCGTACTTGGCATAAGAGTATAGAGGTATTTTTTAATGTGCAAATTAGTGTGTGTGTGTGTTTTGCATATACCACAGCTCATTAGGAAGAACAAAGTGTTGATGGGAAATCAATTATGCCATTCATTACCAAGAGGAAATTGTCTTCCATCACTAAGGAGTACAATTCCAAAGAACAATCATAACAAGGCTGCAGACTAGAGCAATCGGCTGCAAAGCAGAATGCCATCCATAAGCTTTCACAGCAGAAGGCAGAGCCAATTTCCTGAAACGGCATTACAAGCAAAGTCCTCTACAAAACCAAAGGCTATAAACCACGATCCTAATTGCTTTTATAGTTTCAGAATGTTGCTACCAGCCTATCAGGTCCCGCTTCCACTTTCATATTAAAGTGGTTTGTGCAGAGCTTAATTTGAGACAAGGCTCAGGTCTAAAGCCTCTTCTGAATGCCAGAGCTCAGCTTTGGTATATATGGAATTATTACATAGAAGAATGTGCCTCTGAGCATGACCAGAGTGCATTTCCCACAACTATAACCAATCCCCACACATCTGGCATTAGCAAGTGTGAACCTCAAGCAGGCTTGAAACTCAACATCTGGTTTCAATATATAGGCAAGTGCTTTCTGGCTACAGCTGAGTTGGAGGTGCTCAGACATTCTGAGCATTGGGTTGCTTTTAGGAGAACTACATGTTCCCTCTGGGTTCTGGGCCCTCCAGATAGTCTTCCTTCTATCTGCTTTAATTTCCATAGTTGCAAAGAGGACTTGTCACTGATACAACCTAGAGGCTGGGCTATTTACTATTTACTTGCCACTGATGCAACCTAGAGGCTGGGCTATTTACTATTTACTTGCCACTGATGCAACCTAGAGGCTGGGCTATTTACTATAGATATATAAGTTTTCTTCACCCATAAAACATTTAATTTGTTTTCGCTGTCAAGAGAGTCATTATGGCTGAACAGCATGCAGGGGTATAGCTATAATTGAGCAGATGGGTTCAAAGTACCCACCCCCAGCTCCCGAGGGCTCCCCAGCTCCACCTCTCCCTATTTTCTTCCTCACTCTGGGAGGCCACTGAGAAGAGGGGCGAACATGGGCCCCCTCTCCCCTAGCTATGCCCCTAAACAGCAGGATAAATCAATAAACTAAAGAGCCTAATAAATTAGTACATTTAAGATAAGAGATAATAACTTGTTTAAAGCCACCCAGAGAGATTCATTGCAGAGCAGTGATTTGGGAAAATGCCATATATTACTAACTATGACTACTATCATCATTATCTTCTAATATCATCATCATCTTTAGGGCTGTAACGAAACACACCCAGATTTTTGTTACAGTGTCTAATGACAATATGTACCCACTTATTAGCTGGAACTCTTATCCCTTCATTAGGAACTTTGCTCTTCTACACTGTGCCACTTATTACAACCAAGGCACTGCCCATCAAGAATAAGGGGTGCATTAAGCCAATTGGGTGGCCCCAAACAGCTAAAGAGGTGTGTGCCAGCAGGCGCAACCAGCTTCTCATTCTCATGCTTTCACCCCTTCTCATTCCACCCTTGCCAGGGCCAGAAGGCCTTGCCCTCCTCTTGCCCCAGTGGCTGGGATAAACAGCCACAAGGAGAGGATGGAACAAAAACTATAAGCCCCACACCCATTTCCTAGTCTTGTCATTGTTACTGTGGTGAAGTGCGCAGGGCTCATCTTCTTCACTGCAATGCTGGTGATGAAGGCAGTAACAATGAGAGAGAGCTCTCACTGGGTGACTCTGGGCCAGTCACCCGTCTCTCAGCCTAACCTATCTCACAGGGCTGTTTTAAGGTTAAACATACACCAGATGAAAAAATATAGTATACATGTAAGAATACATTTAATGTAAAATATAAATTTTAAAATAAATAAAGCCTGTGGAACATGGCAAAATTCTGATCCTGAAGCATGCCACAAAGCGAAAGTAGGTTAGAAAATGCATACGGAACACATTCTGCCAGGTTACCAAAGCAGATGAGCCAACCCCACACCCTCCATCATTTTGCAGAGGGAAATACCGATACACTTGTATCAGTCAATCCTCATACCAAGGACTACTGCCCAAGACCTCATGTGCACATACATTGCTGAAAACTGGATTATGTATGCACTGATTATCTATGCACAGCACTATATGTTGTGCACTGCAATGTACATTAGTGTTGTGCACTCATTAAACTGGTTCACACAATCATCAAAAGCAGGTTAAAAGCCCACATTTTAATGCTTGCGTGAACTAACAAAAATCCCTCCAGCCCAGGTTTTTCAAACCAGGGTAAACCAGATTCTCTACCAAGGTGGGGGTGGTATGTGGGGAGGGTGTATGGGGGGGGCGGGGAAAGTCTTCCTACTTTGCTCTTCCAGTCATGTGAAAATACTCATATTTTCTACTCTGGAAATAGGTCTGGAGACACAGGAGAGCTGTGGCTACAGGGGCTGCTGACCATGTATGTGCTACTCTGCAAAGCACACTCTATGAGCCAGTCTATGTAGCCGTTTCAATAGGTCTGGGTCTGCTCCTTGCCCCCTGCCCCAATGAGGGGGCAATAGCTAATGCCATGAAGCTTTCTAGTCTAGTGGCAGTGCAAAGCATGCTAGGAAAGCTTTCAACACTTTTGGAGGGCCTTTTGTGCTTCCAGCTCCCAGTTTCAGCAATAGAGGCCTCACTTGGCTTACACATGTGTTCTCTGGGTTTGCAGACGCAAACAGGGGTTCTGACCATCTGCTGTAACTGGGGTAGGAGCTCCCTGACCCTCCAACCCGCCCCCCGCCCCCACCAAAAATAGTCATGTGAGCAGTCTTATTGACATGCAGGTGTACCAGGACAACATCCACCCATCCACCCTCTTGGAGATTTAATTTCTAGAGACACCGGACAGGGAGCTGAATCTTGAAGAATGACAATTCTAGCACTCCTATACACATTTACTCAGCTATGAGTCCCATATGTTCAGTTGCACATACTCCAAGGCCAATATGAATAGGATTGCAGCAGATATATGGCAGATCACAAAGCAATTCTATAATCTTATATGTTTTATAGGCAAAAGTAACCATAGAACTACCAAATATTAAAAAGGATGGAAACTCTTCTTAGGTGTATGTGAGTCAACGACACCAATGACAGATGTTCAGATGCTACCATTTATAGTCAGAATTCAATTTCTAGAAACTTTGGAGAGGAACATAGGGACATAGGAAGCTGCCATATACTGAGTCAGACCATTGGTCTATCTAGCTCAGTGTTGTCTACAGTACACAGACTGGCAGAGGCTTCTCCAAGGTTGCAGGCAGGGATCTCTCTCGGTCCTATCTTGGAGATGTTGCCAGGGAGGGAACTTGTAACCTTCGGCTCCATCCCCTGAGGGGAATATCTTACAGTGCTCACACTTAGTCTCCCTTTCCTATGCAACCAGGGCAGAGAACCATAAGTCAATCCAAAACACTAAAAAGGCTAAATGTAACAAGTCTGATATGTTTAAAGCTATCTAAATTATAATCTTGATAAAATTTAATTTTGATAAAATTTAAATGCTTGTCCTTCTTCCCACTGATGTTGTATGCATAGGCCAGAGCATTGTAAGTCAGGACCAAATGTACTTCTTGCTGAACAGTTGGCACTTTTTTCTTATATATCTAAAAGCATATGAGACTTAGGGCCAAATTACAAAGTGTATTGGAGGATCCATGACTGGTTTTCTGACCTTTTGTTTTTTACTAAATGTAAAATGGATTATTATAATGCTACCCTAGAAGACTTTCAGGAAACTTCAGCTGATCCAAAATACAACAGCGAGAGTCTTGAAAGGGTCAAGACTCACGGATCATATAATACCAGTCTTGCAGGAGCTGCAGTGGTTATCAATTTGTTTCCAGATACAATTAATGTAGTTGGTGATTGCTTTAAAGCCTCTTATTGGTTCAGGAACAGAGTACAAACTGGTACATTTACTATAGTATAAAGCATCTCAGGGAATAATCATGCCTTGTAAAGATGCATCAGACAGAAATCCAGAGTATCTGCAGAGAGTGATTGTGGCTGGATTAGGGAGCTGTTGAATTTCTGGCTGGAAATATAGGGGGCATTTTAGGGAAGCACTGTGCCTTGTAGGCAAAAATACATGTATAGAGGGCATGTATACAAAGTGATGGGGAAACTGCACCTGTTGGTTTTCTGCCAGGATGCATCCCTCCCCAGTAAGATTGCCCACATTCCATTGCCCAAATGGAATGTGGCAATGGAATTTGGTTAGGGACCCTAACCCTAACCTGTACCCATAATGGGGCAATGGTGGCCAATGAGGGCAGCTGGGCTGGGGGGCTGTAAGATACCCTTTTAAAAGGGCAAACTCCACTGCCTATGGCAACCAACATCCTTGATCCTCTGAGAAACGGCGGCAGTCGACCCAGCAGCCCACAAGGAGGCTATCCTGCCCCCACCACTCATCTGGCCTCCATGCATGTGTAGCGTAGTGGTCAAAGCAAATTGCTTTGCTGACTACTGAAATGGCTACCACACATGTGTGGAAGCTGTCAGGACTTGCCCCTCCCAATACTGGCTTCAGAAACCTCAGTGGGCAAAACTGATGTTCTGTGCCCTTAGCTGATTTTACCTATTATTATAGGGATTTGTAGCGTGTAAGAGTCAGTTTTTAAATGGCTGCATCTCCACTATTTTACATCATATTTGCACCAGATTTGGAGGGGTGATGTCAAACGTCACTTAGTTGATGTCTGCAAATGTTCAGGCAGATCAAACAGATGGTTTAGATTTTATGCCAATAGAATGTTCAAGGCTTATAATGGTAGAATGTTGAAACAAGTCGTCATCTGAACTATATTAACTAAATTAGCAGCACCATGCCAGTATAATCCCATATTGCTACTGCACAGCTGAGGGTGAAAAGGAGTGGTTTGCCTAAGGCTACTGAGTGCGTTCATGATATAAGTGAGATTCAAAGCAGATAAATCCTGATTTGTAGCTGTTTCTTTTACTCATTATTCTACAACTGCTCCATGTAAACTCTTATATATTGTATGCTGTTGTATTAATATATGCTCTTTATATACCAATATTGGTAGCACATGAGGACAGCAGGAAATGAGGATGGGCGTAAGAAGTGACAGCAGTAGCTCCTTATGCATTCCCTTCTTCAGTCTAAGCTAGTTACAGCCAAATGTGACTATACTGTCCTAAATCGAAACAACATGGTTGTTCAAGCATGAGAGGAAATAAGATTGCTTAATATTTAACATTCCTACTGCTACACAAGCACATGTTTTCATTGGAGATTCTAAATAACTACTGTCCTACCCTGAATTATAGCAATTTGACAATCTGTAGCACAGGTGTTCATCCTTTCTTTACAGTGAGTAGGGGGAATGTGTGCTATGGAATGCATGGCAGTCTACTTCCCCATTTCCAGACTGGCTCAGTGTTATTACATGGTTGTGTCATTTGTGTACAGTACAATCATCACATTAATCCACATTGACCTTAGCACAGATTTCAACATTCACATTTCCTCTCCAGGCATGAGAACTGACAAAACAGGTTCCTGGGCCTTGACTACAAGAGATAAACTGGTTTAGGGTTAGTAAGGGCGGGAACTTAACTGAGTCTCATTGCTTGAGGAAGTGTGTCTAAAAGCAGCTACTGCTTAAGAAGATGGAAAAATCCTTCTCTGCATTTCCATGAGGAAGGGAACGTCAAGACAGACATCGAAAACCAGAATTTTGAGTAACAGTTTCTGCTGCTACAGACAAATTGAACAACCTGGAAAGTTTTTCAGAAGCCAGCTTTCTTCCAGGAAGGAACTGATATTGAAAAGAGATTGAGGATAAAGATAACAGCTCACGGGGACTCGGTATCTTCTGTGGATCTTCACTGTAGAAGAGCTTGGATTCTGGGTAACAGTCACAAAGACGAAAGTTAACAAAAAGAGAGAAAGCACGGACTGATAATTTCCCTCAGGAGAGGCGACACCAACTGGTATCATGTTTGGCTATCCAACAACAGATACAATGGCCTGGCTTCACAAGGGTTATGTGAACTCCCAAGGGTCCACTGGACAACTTAGAAGTCGTTTAGAGGATTTGAAAAAACCATGGCGGAAGGAAGTCAGCCCCTCATTGCTGCAGCACAGTGAGACTGCCAGGCTGGCTGTAGATGCTTTTCTGGAACAGGGAGAAGCTGGCTATCTGCGAGCCGTTACTGAAGAAAAAGAGCTGCCATTTCTTTCCTCGTTAGATATGGATTACATGAGCCAATACAGCCAAAGCATTGCAGAGTCTCCAGTTAAGGGGCGAGAGGCAGGGCTCACAAGAGAGGATAGTATGGACAGGGCTTCTCTCCTCTCTGGAGTCACATCTGGAACCTACTTCCCATTGATGTCGGACATTGATCCTCCCCAATTGGAACTGGGTTGGCCGGTGATGCCCCCTGTCAGAGTGTTTGACCAAACAGAAGTCAGCTTGTATTTCCAAAGAGACAAGACAAACAACGTTAAAGAAATACTTCGGTCTCTAATAAGCAAGGCTAAGACAGTAAGTAGAGCACTTGCTAGTATCAAAACCTTTGGTTTAAGATGAGACAATGCTTTAATCTAAAAGTGGGGAGACAAGGCTGCTCAACAGGATTCTTGAGTTACACTGGAAATACAGATATATAAATGGTTCCTATTTTTATAATGTTATACTGTGTACAATTTTATATAATAGATTTATTCTTAGTATATTTTTATTGTGTGAGTTTTGTATTTAGTGAAAGTTGTAAACAGTGAAAGTAGCAAAAGTAAAGAGTTACACTGCAGGCTTTGAGCTTTGATAGCTCAGTATTGTAGAATTCATTATGCTGTAAAAGGTTACAGCAGATATGGTCAGCATCAGTATTCTTGGGGCCATTCTACTGTGGGAAGTCCAAATGCCATAAATATATCTTGCTGCACAATCTGATCTATACATAAATTGTTAGGTTTTGTAGTAAAGTCAGTGCTACCTAACAGAGTAAATTTCACAACTGTGGAGCAAATATGCTTGAGTATGATATGGGCATTTGCTGAGGTGGCACAGTGGGGAAGCAGTTTGCCTAGGGAGCAAGAGGCTGTTAGTTCGAATCCCCGCCAGTGCGCTTTCCAGACTGTTTCTAATAAATATATATTTGTAGTCACCTATATCGGGCAGCAGTGATATAGGAAGGTGCTGGAGGTGGATGCTTACTTCAGCGACAATACAAAGGCATAATCTCATATTGCGCGGGAGAAAGGCAATAGTAAACCACTCCTGTATTCTACCAAGAAAACCACATGGCTCTGTGGTCACCAGGAGTCGACACCGACTCAACGGCACAATCTTTCCTTTCCTATGATATGGGCAACTCAAAGAGAAGCAACTATAAAATGGGGGCTCTCACAATTTTTGAAATACTTTTATTTTCTTTATGCATTAAGTGCATTGACAAAATGCTTATTGCACTAGAATTAAAATTTGTTACAACCTCTGGAGATCATATAATATTGCCCCATGGCTTTTCTCATTACTGTAGCACTGTGATGGAAAAAGGCACACCCGGTGAAATCGATGTTATATGAAACTCTTAGGTAGGGTTGCCATATTCTGGCTTTCCAAATCTGGGTGCCTAATTTGCATATTATGTAAATTGGCTTGAAAATAATTTTTGAGCAGAATAGTGACTGCAGTTTTGCTCCATAACTCCACTTCTACAAGGGCTATTATTTATCTTTTAAAAAAATGAAAGCTGAAATCTGGGCGAATCTGGGTGGACTAAGTAATCTGGGTGATATGCTTAAAATTCAGGCAAAACCCAGAATGTGGGGGGGGGGGGGCATGGCAACTCTACTCTTAGGGCAGCTTCTCATGCTACAAAAGACCATAAATGAGCACACAAACCTTTAATTCTTCCATATTTAACTATTTTAAAAGATGAAGGAAACCAGGAAACCAGGGGGTCCCAACCTGGGTTCCTCCAGATGTTGCTGAATTTATTGTGGCTGGGGGTGCTGGAGGTTATAATACAGCAACATCTGGAGGAACCCAGGTTGGGAATCACTGCAGTAAACAAACACCACCATTGCTGACACCACCCCCATGTGGGGAACAACAGTTAATTGTAGCCATGTTTAGACATACTTCAGATCATGGTGAATGCTGTACCTGGTTCACAATCTGAAGCACACGTGAAGAGGGCTTAACTGAGGGGCAGTTCATCTCTAATCCCCACCCACCTTGAAAAGGAAACAATAAAATTGGCAGCACCTGGGAATAAGGAGGTTTAATTAAAGACAGAGTAGCTCTTAAAAGTTTCAAAAGCACTTTACTAGTCTACCCTGAACAGGCTGGCACTGGAATTGCATTTTATTCCAAAGTCCTCATAACATCATTTATTATTATTATTATTATTATTATTATTATTATTATTATTTTACATTTATATCCCGCTTTTCCTCCAAGGAGCCCAGAGCGTTGTACTACATACTTGAGTTTCTCTTTCACAACAACCCTGTGAAGTAGGTTAGGCTGAGAGAGAAGTGAATCAAGTCTTAAGCACGGGAGGACTACAGAGGAAATACTGAGATGAAATTATTTATCAGCATCAGCATCTGGATTCAATGTAAAAATTGTGTGAACAAAGGATAACAATTCCAGAGGGTTTGTGTGGTAACAACCTAAGAAAGATGGCTTCAAAGTCATATTGCTAACTTGGCAAAGAGGCACCTTTTAACGTGGTGATTCTCTTTTATTTAGCAGGGGGAGAGTAACTGGCCCTGTCCACCCCCAGCACAGTACTTCCAGTGACTGTTGCTGGTGTCTATCAGATGTTTCTTTTTAGACTGTGAGCCCTTTGGGGACAGGGAGCCATCTTATTTATTTATTATAAATAAATTGTTTATTTATAAATATAAAAACATAGACTTGTTTTTATTCTGTTGTAAACCTCCCTGAGCCATTTTGGAAGGGCGGTATAGAAATTGAATTTTTATTTATTTATTTATTTATTTATTTATTTATTTATTTATTTATTTATTTATTTATTATTATTATTATTATTATTATTATTCCTAAAATTGGCCTCTGCCTCACTTTATTTACTTCAATTTTCTTTAAGCAAGCCAAATAACATGCAGAGTTTCTGGAATTCCTTGCTATATTTTTGGAAACATGTTTTAACAGCAAATCCACTGCTGGTATTTTAAAAATGTTATGTGGTTTCCCCCACCCTGTGCAGGTGATCGCAATTGTGATGGATCTCTTTACAGATCTGGAGATACTCTGTGATCTGATGGAGGCATCAAGCAAACGACGTGTTCCTGTTTACTTGATCCTTGATGAGAAGCATCTGAAAGACTTTGCAGAGATGTGCAAAAAAATGGGCCTCACTACGGATGATTTCCCAGTATGTTTCCAGTTGGTGGTTTTTTGGTTTGTTTGTTTTTGGTAAATTCAGGGCAATGTTAAAATAACCTGGGATGAAACATATGAATATGAAAAAGAAAACACACTTTTATAGCTCTCTTTTTTTTTTACCCTTCTCATTGTCCTGAAAAGCTGTTCAATTAGTGATTAGCTCTGTGTTCACTACAGGTGTATGAGAGTAAACTGTAAATTACTGTCAGTTCATGGCACAGATATAACCTTTTATTTGTACTTTTTTGAACCCTGAACAAGGAAGACTTCACTTGTTTCTGCCGATCATGCAGCTGTTGAATGCAAAGGAGCCCTGACAGCAAAAAAAGTGGCAATCTTCAGGGGCGGCACTGTAACTGTGTACACTGCACATGGGTCCAAAGAACCCGTGTGCAGCTGCCGCCAGGGCTGCCTGCAGCTCTTTCTGGGGTCTCCATGACAAGCACCTGGCGGTGCTCCTCCCCTGCATGACACCCTTTCTCTCCACGCTGCCACTGTGAGCACCTGGCAGCAGCCTTCCTCCTGACCGAGCAGCCTGGGGTAGGCTGCTCTGTCCCCACCACTCCGCTGAGCCCCACGTATGTGCGATGGCCACGAACGGTGGAGAAAGGGCAGCTTAATCCAGGCTACTTGGTCAGGGAAGCTGCCGTGCCCACACAGGAAGGAGAGAAGTGGCGCCAGGCGGGGGCTGCTGGGTTGGCGGGGACCAGACATGGGCCAGATATGCCTTCACTATGCCACTTGGGCTAATTCAGAAATACCTATATATTGCTCAGCAACACACAGCATAATTTGCGAGCTACCTTTATGGTAACATGAGAGTTTGGTAACATGCTCTGAGAGTTTGTTCTGTTCTGGCTGTCACACATAAAGTCTTCAGTTGCTGTAAATGAACATTGAATTTGTGTGTACAAACTGATCCAGGGCTTGAAAAATCCCAGGAGCCAAGGAGCCATACCACCTAGAAATTTAACCATGGTGCATAGACTAGCATATTCAGAGACATAGTTATTTAATAAAATATTTATTTATTTATCCCAGGCAAATATGTTTCTGTTCTAAGTGTAAAGGGGATAAATAGAAGTTCATGTACCCACAAGGTCCATCACAAACTCTTCTTAAATTTTAACTAGTGTCCATTGTCTGCCTCCTAAATTTTTAGGCTGTCTCTTAGATCCAAAGAAAAATGATCAAGGCCTCAACAAATCCTTAGAGCCAAACCACATGGGGTGTTAAAAACGTCATTGGAAGTGGACCAGGTCTATTTTCTTTTGTAAATAACATCTGCACTGAAGGGGGGGGGCAATCTGATTCAGAGACAGAAGAGCTGTATCATCTTGCCCCCACTGTGGTGGTCCCAATCCAATTCTCCCTCCCACACATGGGTGCTAATTTAAAGGGGGAAAGTTTCATTTGGTACCAGTGGGAGCTTTGTTTCCTTGTAAAATGACACCTATGGGGGGAATTGGGAATCAGTGGCAGCAAAGTGTTACAGTCCCCTATTATCACCATGGTTCGTTCCATTTTGGCTCCTGCATGTATGTTATTTATTTGTGGGGGAACGGGAGATGAAAAGCTCTGTATCGGGGCGTAGCTATAATTGAGCGGATGGGTTCAAAGAACCCGGGCCCCCAGCTCCACCCTCCCTATTTTCTTCATTATCTCCCTCATTTTGAGGGGCCGCTGGGGAGAGGGGCAAACACGGGCCCCCTCTCCCCTAGCTACACCCCTGAGCATAATGGAAGCACGCTCATTTTGTTTCAGTCCAAATCTGCCTCAATCACATATAATGAAGAATGGGGTGGGGATCCAATTTTCAGAGTAAAGGGGGAGAGTCTGAACCTTTCCTGTGTTCACAGCTTACCTTCTCTTAGCTCCTCCCCTCAAGTGTGTTTCCTGCAGCTGAGCTCAGTTCTGACAGTGGAGCTTGGCTGAGGAGAAAAGTGCCTCAGGGGGCAGAGTGTGAGGAAAGATGGCAGGCACATAGATATCACCCCTCATTTATGCATCCCTCTTACTTTATACACACACACACACAAGCACTCACTGCTTGAAATATTTGGGGGGCAGATTTGAGTTTAAACAAATGGATCTGATGTTGTCACATCGAATTTAGTCCTATTAATAGCTTTTTTCTTCTTCACTTTCTTCAGGAGTTAGAGAACATAAGTACTGACTTTGGGAATCAGACTAAGATCTATCACTCAGTTTCCATTTTTTAATAAATTGTCTGTTTTGCTCTCTTTTCCCAGGCCATACTATACTTGTTAGAGTGTGGAACAGATATTCCACTCTCACAGCTACTATATTTTTCAAATGTCCAAATAGGTCCAGGAGTGAGTAAAATGGTATGTTACACCCAGCAGTAGCTTTGACATGTCCCAGAAATGAGTTCCAACGTTCTATAATCTTAGGGTACTTAATCTTAATGTGAAGCAAATTGCCTTCTACTCCGGCACATCTCTAGCAGATATATTTTACCCTACATATTTAATCTGGATGGGTAACGTACCATCAGTACTGGGTTGTATAGAAACGTTTCCTTATTAACATACAGTGTTGATTTAGGTATATATTACAATAGCCAATCCCAAACTGAATGCTAATTTATTCATACATACACTTCATACAGAAAGGAAAAGGTGCCTATCTTGACTTTTTTTTATCTTCATCATGTTTTCTTCTTTCCAATTCAGAATATGCGCATACGCTGTGTGAGTGGAGACACATACTACAGTAAAGCTGGTAAGAAGTTTACAGGACAAGCTCTTGAGAAATTTGTGCTGATAGATTGTGAACAAGTTCTTGCTGGAACTTACAGGTGAGATATTATGAACCGATGCATCTAAGGACACTTTCATATGTAATGCTAAGAAAATGTTTGTATGTCTAATGTGTGTACATGTGGGTTTGTTTGTTTTTAATGTGAATATATAGTAGTTATGAGCTATCTAACATAGGAAACAGCCATTTTGAATCTATATATTTAATTCTTTAAGGCATACCCATGGCTAATCCCATGTGTGGCAGCTCTCGCGAGAGTTTGGAGAGCTGCTGGATAGGCTAGCCATGAGACGGGTGGGAGAGGGGGAAATGGTGGCGGTAGCAGTGGCCGAAGAAAACGGCTGCTGGTGGGCAGGTGGGCGGCCGGCAGCAGGACGAGCAGGAGGACAAAATGGTGGTGCAGGCGGGCAAAATGGCGGGGGATGGGCAGGCAAAACGGTGGTGATGGCGACTGGGGAAGAAGATGGTGATGGTGGGCGGGCCAGCGGGCAGGGGAAGGAAGAAGCTGGGCACGCAGGGGTGAGAGTGGGGGATAAAATAACAGAGACAGGGGAAACGGCAGTGGCGGACAGGTGGGGGGGAGGCAGCGGCTAGAGGTGCAGAGGCCCTGTGCCCAGCCCAGCTAGTTTGAATTATTCTTTGTGGCTATTTAATGGATGTGATGTGGCAGATGCAGAAATTTTAATACCACTTTTGTTCACTATAGCAGAAAAATAGGCATAATCAATAGTCTGATTCTAATTTTGCCTCAGAGAAATGTCGCATCTGGGAGCAAATATAGAACCGGGCTTCTCTTGAGCTAGTAAACTGTGGGTATGCTATTTGTAAGTGCATGAAAATTTTAAAAATTTAAAAACATGTCAATTTACAAAAATTAATTTAAGGCTGCAGTCATTAGCACGCTTTCAAATAAGCCCCATTGAACTCCACAAGACTTGCTTCTGAGTAAACATGTTTAGGATTACACTGTAAGTATCTCTTGTGAATTCAATCTAAGGCTGCAATCCTAGGGACACTTCCTTGGGAGTAAATCACATTGAATTCATTTGGATTTTACTACAACTTTAGAAAACCACATGGCTCTGCGGTCACCAGGAGTCAGCTTGACGGCATGCCTTTACCTTTACCTCTTTATCTTATCCTTTCTCCAAGGATCTTCGGTTAGCATACACTTGTACCCACCCCCTCACCTGCCCTTCACTTAAGAACTCTGTGAGGTAGGTTAGGTTAGGTTAGGTTAGGTTAGGTTAGGTTAGGTTACGCGAGTGACTCTAACCTAGGGATGTCAAACTGTGGCCCTCCAGCTGTTTTTGGACTACAATAATCCCCACAGTGGCCAATAGCCAGGGATGATGGGAGTTGTAGGCCAACATCTGCAGAAGGGCCACAGTTTGACATCCCTGCTCTAACCCAAGGTCACCCAGTGGCTAAATAGTATGCATAGGATCACGCTTGCCTCCAAGATTCAGATAAGAAATTTCTAAATTGCACAGATTATTTATTTATTTGATTTGATTTATATACCGCCCTTCCGAAATGGCTCAGGGCGGTTTACAATTAAGATGACACATTTCCCCCATTTCTTGCCCTCTTCCTTCCTGATGCCCTTACTACACCTTAATTTCATTGTCTGCTTTCACATCCTTCCTTTGTAGCTGCATGCCTTAATTATTCTGCCACGCCCTGCCGTTGGCTTTGCCATTATGTGGAAATAGCCCTACTTTGTTTTAAGTATAACCAACTGTATTTCCTTGGATTATACCATGCGCTCTCTCTTTCTTCTACTTAGACAATCCACATGTGCTTCCTAAACATTTACAATCTCCTGATGACTCTTCTTCTGTCCTTTACAACCCACAGAATTTTCACATATTTTGAAGCCATCTCAAAGCATACACGGTTCTGTTCAAGTCAAGACATTTTTCCCTTGCAACTTTCAACAGGAAGAATTATAATATTGACCTTGGGTGACTTGGTAGTCAGACATTTTACTGTCAAGGGCATAGGGACAAAATACTTTATTCATAGGCCAGCATTAGGCACCCACAACCAGGGGCGTAGCAAGGTTGGAGTGGGCCCAGACACAAGATTTTATAATGCCCCCCCCCTTCACTGAAGTTCAGCTCATAAAGTAAAGAAATCTTAAATGAGGCTGAATAGTGGTAACAAAAGGCATAGTAAAAAGTGTGTGTGTGTGTGTGTGTGTGTGTGTATCAGGGGTGTAGGAGATATATCTATATCTATATCCTATGAGCCACAATAGAACATCATCCTGAATTATTTTTAAAAAGGTTTTGTAAATTGTGGATGATGGAAATAATTTAATGGTACTAGAGAAAGACATGCTGTTCTGGTAGCTCCAGGTCTTAACATTCACATCAGTTTTGGAGGATGAATACAACTGAAGGAAGCCTGGGCGGGTGCGCGGCTGGGGGAGTCAGTCATGTGACTTGCCTCTGGGCCCCCCCCCAAGGCAGAGGAGCCCCCAGACAACTGTCTCCTCTTGCCCTATTATAGTTACGCCCCTGCCCACAACGTTTTATTGTCCCATCCCTCCAGAATTCCAAAGTTCCTAGGATTAGTTGCATTTCTTCACCTATTCTAGATTTTCAAGCCCTGATGGGGGTTTCCTTTTACTCCTTTCCTTATTCAGCCGTAGGGAGATGATTATATAAGAGATGACAAAGTATTTATTTATCAAGTTATTTATCTCTCTCCTTTCAGCCCTAAGAAACCTCCCAAGGAGGCCCACAGTCAAACTGTATAATAAAATAAAAACATACTAGCTTAACCCATGCAGAGCATCTGCATGCTAGTACTTGATTGCTCCCCTCACCCCCTGCCACAGACTCCCTCAACTCAGAGATCTCTCCATCCTCATCTGAGCCAAACTCCTGCTCCTCCTCCTCCATCTGGTTGATTCCATCCCCCTCACTCCCCTTGGTCTAGGCTGCAGCATTGCTGGCACCTATTGGCCAAGCTGCAGCCCCACTATCCCCAGAGACCTCTCCACCCTCACCCGAGCCTTGCTCCTGCTCCTCCCCACAGGAGTAACAGCAGCAGCGGTTGACCGAGCCCTTCCTCGCTGCCACTGCCACGGCCATTTGTTCCCATCAGGCTGCTGATGGGCCCAGGCCCGCACCTTGCCTGCCTGCCTCCGTCAATAGCCTCAGTAGCCCCAAACAGCAGCAGTGGTTGATTGGGCCCTTCCTTACTGCCAGTAGGCACCACCATGGCTGCTCGTTCCCCTCAGGCCGCTGACAGGCTTGGGCCCGTCCCTTGCCTTCCTCCTTTTTCTCTTCTCTTCTTTTTCACTCTCTCTCTTCTCCACTCACTTTCCCCCTCTGTCTTTCTTCCATTCCCTTCTTTTTCTCTCTCTTTCTCCCTTCCTGAGTTAACAGATCTTGTTCATCTTGTTTCCTCATCTAATTCACACAATGACAGCCTCCTCCTGAAAGGGATCTTTCCTCCCTCATGACTCCCCTCTTCGTAGACCCCTGCCCACTATCCTTTTATATATAGATATTCCCCTCCTCTACAATCAAGAATATCTTCTGACCAGTAAGAGTTGCATTTCAACTGACCTTAACCATCACAGGCTCCTACTCCCTATCTGCATATGGAATCTCCACTGCCCAATCACCACGGTGCTTCTGCTCGCGAACTCTCGCGAGAGCTGCCACACACAGGATTAGCCACGGGTATGCCTTAGAGAATTATATAGCGAGATTATATAACAATTAAATAAGCAATTACTAATCAGCAGTAAGTCAGTACAGTTCAGCAGTACAACCACACAGTGGAGTATATAATCTCTTATTTAAAGCTTGTTGAAACAAAAGTTTTCACTAGGTGGTGAAAAGCCAGGCAGACACTCAAAGGAGGGATGCCACAACCCAAAAGACTGTGTTGCACATTTGTCAGCTTTATGTAGGGTGAGGTAGTCCATCAAATAAGAAACTCTGTAGGAGAGAGAATTTGGGAAGGTGTAATGTCATGCAGGGATCAGAAAATCTGCTCCTACTGAAATTTCCTCTTCTGCACAATGATAGAGGAGCTCTGACCTCTGGTGCCACCCATTGGGCATTTTTGGTTTATTCATTCCTCCTTACTTCTTAGTGTGTCCTAGTCCCCAAATGTGCTGCCTAGGTCGTGCTATCTTAAGTCACCTAGTGGTAGGGTGGTCTTCCTGTTTGTTTTCTGTGGGCTCGTTCAGACGGTAGTAAACTGTGGGATATGCAAAGCATTCATGCAAGTTCCACACGTGATCTTTTTCTCCATACACATGCTAAGCAGGGACATCATGCAGTTTTCACAGCACCAGCTGCTGGCCAGCTCTTGCATCCCAAGAAGAGCCCACCTCTTCCCCCAGTCCCTTCTAGCATGAAAAATTAATTCCATTAATTTTTAATAATGTGTTCTATGAAATTTTGCAGGTAGTGCTGCAACAATCACACAAGGTCCCTACTTTGTATGTATACAGAAAATAAGACCATGCTAGAAGGGAGTGGGGAAGCCTGC
This sequence comes from Hemicordylus capensis, assembly GCF_027244095.1. Lineage (NCBI taxonomy): Eukaryota > Metazoa > Chordata > Lepidosauria > Squamata > Cordylidae > Hemicordylus > Hemicordylus capensis. The sequence continues at coordinate 50,377,383 of NC_069660.1, forward strand.
TAGAGCGTTTGTATGGAACTTGTGCTAAAGCTTTGCACATCCTGCAGTTTATTGCCATCTGGAGGAGCTCTCTCTGTAGGGAGCAAAGCAAGTTGACAGCCACTTTAATGTACAGTACTACAGAAAAGATAAACCTAGGAAATCTTGGGTGTTGCTGGGAACAGATGACCTTTAGGAGAGGAGAGCTGGTCTTGTGGTAGCAAGCATGACTTGTCCCCATAGCTAAGCAGGGTCTGCCCTGGTTGCATATGAATGGGAGACTTGATGTGTGAGCACTGCAAGATATTCCCCTCAGGGGATGAAGCCGCTCTGGGAAGAGCAGAAGGTTTCAAGTTCCCTCCCTGGCTTCTCCAAGATAGGGCTGAGAGAGATTCCTGCCTGCAACCTTGGAGAAGTTGCTGCCAGTCTGAAGACAATACTGATCTAGATGGACCAATGGTCTGACTCAGTATATGGCAGTTTCCTATGTTCCTATGAGGTCTGCTTGAAGTTACTGAATATATGCCTACAATGCTAATAGCTAGACTGGCTACCTCTTGTTCCTCACTTTTGTTATGAGGATGTTGGAGAGAATAATCTATTACAACTGACCTGCTTCTTTGCATGTTCAAGTAATAGCTTCAGTTATCGCCTAATGAACATAATGTCCTGCTTGTGATCTCATCCTGAAATGCTGATCTTCAAAGTGCTCCAACCATTATTTTCAGTGGCATGTGCACAGAAATAACACAGGTGGCTGAATATACTGTTCAATTATCTTCCAATTAATTCCATTAATTTTTAGTAATTTGTTTTATGATTTTTTTTATTGTTTGTGAACTTTTAAGCTGTGTAACTTTTTAATATTTTACATTTTGTACACTGCCTAGAGATGTAAATATCAGGCAGTATAAAAATGTCGAAAGATTATACATGTTTGAAATTAGAGTGATTTTAATACAGTATATTCATTCATGTCTTTGGATCTTTTCCTTTCAGTTTTACATGGCTATGTAGCCAAGTCCACACTGGTCTGGTGACACACTTCAAAGGCAAAATTGTGGAGGATTTTGACAAAGAGTTCCGATGCATATATGCAGAATCTAGATCTGTGAATAAACTCAATATCCCCAGTGCTGAGAGATCCATACCCTCTCCTCGGAGAATATTTCAAAAAATGGAGCCAGTTTTCAAGCATGCTCAAATGAGTGAGAATGAAAACACAAGCCCTTCAAGTAGCGTTTCCAACTCAAGCATAGGAAGCATAAAGAGATCCCCATATTTGAACCAGTTAACCTCTAATGTACTTGGTGAAAAGAAAGGATTGGATCCTAGTGAAACAAGAGAGAACATTTCAGGCTTACTGCGGATTAGTGACTTGAATTACCAGCCTAGGCAGCAGCTAGACTCAAGTTGCAGCGTATTCGCTCAGTCAAAGTCTCCAGCCAATGATGCTTCTAATCTACTGAGACTTAAGACATCTTTGCTGTCAGTATCTTCACCAATATTAGGTGACAACATAAGAAATTATTCTCACTTTATGCCTGAGAATATTGGGACGAGAAGCAGCAAGTTCTCGTATACTGGTCAACCAATGGAAGATGGAAGCAAAATTCAGAAGGATGAGAAACCAGTAACTCATAAATACAGCAAACCAGATCTTATTAACAAGCCTATTAACCTAACAACTAGTGAGATGACAACCACAATTCCTGGCTCCTATGGCCTCTCTGATGATGCGGCAATGGAAAACAATAGCAGCATACATAGAAATGATAAAAGGATGACTCTTGGCCACAGTAAATTGGATCTGATTACTAACTACAACAAATCAAAAGCAAAACAAATTCACAGTCGATTTGAGTTATAATCTGTATTCCATGGCTTTAGAAAAAATGTTTGTTCTTTATCCAAAAGGAAATGAATGCAAATGTTAGTGGCATTTCATCTGTCATAATTAAGACACAAATATGGAAGTTCAACCTCCCTATCGAGCCTAGTAGTGCTGTTCAGGTTTTTGTGTGGATGGGGTGTTCAGAAGGTGAGACCGGTAAAGAACTAATTCATCTGCCCTCTTTGAGGCCTTTCTGTGCTGTCCAATATAGCATTAGTTCATCAGGTTTAAGGGTGGTTGCCAGCCCAGAACCTAAGCATTTTATTATTATATAATAGGCAGGGGAGGGGCTGGAGAATGGGGAAAAATTGAGATTAAAAAACTGTCCTCCCTACACTATACAAGGATGTTTCATGAAGGGAGGAAAGGAAAGGGGACATCCCCTTTTGAAACATCCCTCTATAGCAGGGTTTCTTAACATTGGGCCCCCAGATGTTGTTGGACTACAGCTCCCATAATCCCCAAGCAAAAGCCATTGCAGCTAAGGATTCTGGAAATTGTAATCCAACAACATCTAGGGGCCCAAGGTAGAGGGAGAAAAGTTTATTAATCTCATGGACATCCCCTCAACCGTAAGTCCCTCTGCTCAGAGATGCTTACAAAACTGCAAGAAGCTTGAGCAAATCAATTCCCCCTCTACCCAGCCCTTCACTTTCCTCCCCACCAGACACCCTAACATATATTTATTGCTCTCTCTTTTTTTGCATTTTAATGGCACTATTCTGCAAAAAGTCACAAAGCAGATATAAAACAGAAGCATACTGTTGAAGCAGGCTCAACTGCTCCCTTCCCTCCAGACTCCAAAAGTAGTGATGTGCACGGTCCGGAGAAGTCCGGACCGGCACCGAAGGGGGGCCTTGTTTCTAGGGCGGGGAGGGCTTGCTTAGCCCTCCCGCCTCCTTGCCCCCGCCAGCGCCCGTATTGAACAGTATAGGGGCGCTGGAAACCAGCCGCCCCCCCCCGCCGCCGCCGCGGCGAAATAACCCCCAAGGTCAGCCAGCCAGCCAGCCCTCCCTCCCTCCCAGCTAGCTGCCCTCCCACCCACCCACCCACCCGCTCGCTCACCCGCTCGAACACTGGATAAAAAACGAGAGGAGCTCCAGCACAGAGCTCCTCTCGTTCGGAAGGCCTCCTGAAGAATGGCGGCTTGCACGCGCGCGCATGCGCGCGCCGCAAAGCACGCCGTTCTCCGGAGGCCCGGTCTACCCGGCGGGAAAGGGCCGGGTAGACCGGGCCTCCGATCGCTGAGTAGACCGGGCCTCCGATCGCCGGAGGCCCGGTCTACCCAGCGATCGGAGGCCCGGTCTACCCGGCCCTTTCGCGCCGGGTAGACCGGGCCTCCGATCGCTGAGTAGACCGGGCCTCCGATCGCCGGAGGCCTGGTCTACCCAGCGATCGGAGGCCCGGTCTACCCGGCCCTTTCCCGCCGGGTAGACCGAGCCTCCAATCGCTGGATAGACCGGGCCTCCGGCGATCGGAGGCCCGGT